>NC_081408.1:151151146-151758646 GCF_030272615.1 Cryptomeria japonica | reverse complement strand
CTAAGCCTCAAACCCTTCCCTAAGAAGAGAACTCTCACTCTTTCCAACCTCTTGGATAGAGTGTGAGCTCACATTGGTTGGTCTTCCAAACCTCTTGCAAGCTTATTAAAACTGGCAACTAAAAAAGGTAAGAGAAAGTGGGGAAGAGAAACTGACACAAGAAAGGAAGGTTGTCTAACCTAGGTGGAATCCTCCAAAATTGGATTTCGTCCATCTTGGAAAAATCAATTTTTGAGGTGACTAAACAGTCACATGGGAGTGGTCACATGCTTAAAATTTCCCCTAACCCATAGGTATACCATATGGACCTTTAGAAAAGCCCCTAAACTAACCCTAGGAGTCAATTTGACCCCTTAGAAACCCACCTGAAGTTTACCTACGGGTCAACTTGAGTTGACCACTCCAAAGCCTCTCTACCCAAGACTAATATGGGACTACACTCAAATATTTGAAAAATGCAATGGTTGAAACAATTTACCTCCAAGAGACATGTCATTTCCAACTCACTTTACAACACGTGTCAAGTGACACAATAAAAATACATTACTAATTACACATGGAAAATGTCTCTTTTTTGATTAAACAATTGAATAAATACAATTTAACACACATTCAAACATTTATGTTTACATATAAAACACAATACATACTTGGTGTTGTCTTTCCAAATAAACAATCATTGGCTTCACAAATGCACAAAGGTCTAGGCTTGATTCTCCAAACAGTTTCCGTGGTCACATGGATTAGTTTTCCTGCACATCTCATTTTACACATTAGTAATTCCCAAATAACCAGATATAAATTTAACATATAAAAAGAATACAATTCAGTCACTCTACATACAATTTCCATATACTATTCAAATTACCATATATCCAATAAAGTCCACATAAAGCAATTCACTTAACAACATTATCATAATCCTCATAAATTTCAACCATTCATAAGACATCCATTCATATTTCTAACATCATAATAAAGTTCTGCAAATCAAAATAAATGACATACACCATATCAATGTTATCTAATAATGGGATCATATAAAATTCTATATCCATAATGCATAGAAATGAAGCATCAATAATAGGTCTAGCATGAAACTAACTGAAATACTAGGACGGGTTGGGGTAGGGCCTCACACCCTCTCCTCTAGGCATGAACTTCCTCCTGGAGTTCATCAAAAATATGGGGGTACTAAGATCTCATGCGTGATGTGTCCTCCCATGATGTTGTAACCTCATCATAGCAATCCCACTAGACCCTAACCTGGTCTAGCTCTCAACCTCGAAGGGCCAATGTCTGGCAAGCCAAAATGCAAATGGGCTCCAAAGCTAGTTTCCTGTCTAACTCCACCTGCAAGGCATCCCAATCTAGAATATGAGACTCATCATAAATATACTTCCTCAGAACTGATACATGAAACACATCATGGATGCGTGACAAGGTAGGTGGCAAAGCTAGATGATAAGAAGTTTGTCCTATCCTCTCAAGGATCTCAAATGGTCCAACAAAGAGAGGTGCGAGCTTAGAACCCTTTCTGTAATAGATTGGACTCTTATGCAGTCGCACTCTCAAGAAGACTTTGTCCCCAACTATGAAGCTACGATCTATCCTCTTCGCATCTGCATACTTCTTTTGTCTATCATGGGGCTCTCTAAGGCACTACCTAATCAAATCCACCTGCTGCTCCATATCTCAAACTATCTTAGGATCGATAGCTACTCTATCCTCAATGCGGTCCCAACTCAATGGTGTTCTACAGGGCTTGTCGTACAAAGCCTGAAAGGGTGGCATCCCCAAAGAAGTGTGGTGCCCATTGTTATAGGCAAACTCTACCAAGGGAAGGTACTCTTCCCATCTAGTTTGGTGATCCATGACATACATACAGAGCATGTCCTCTAACACCTGGTTAACCCTCTTTGTCTATCCATCCATTTCTGGATGATAGGATGTGCTAAAATTGAGTTTGGTGCCCATTGCTGCCTGCAATGCCTTCCAAAAGGAAGAAGTAAAGAGGGAATCCCTGTCAGAAACAATCTTGCATGGAACACCATGAAGTCCAACAATATCTCACAAGAATACCTGTGCCACTGATGGTGTTGTGAAGGTAGTCCGAACTGGTGAGAAGGGGGCCACTTTGGTCAACTTGTCAACTGTCACCAAGATGGCATCATGGCGACATGATGACATAGGAAGACCAATGACAAAATCCATCGATATAGTATCCTACTTCCACTCTAGTATCACATGAGACTGGAGCAACCCACCTGGATGGTGGTGCTCCACTTTGACTCTCTGACACTCAAGGCATCGGGCTACTAACTCAGCAATAAGTTGTTGCATACCTAGCCAATGATATAATTGTCTCAAATCTGCATGCATCTTCTTAACTCCGGGATGTGCTATATAAGGAACTCTATGAGCCTCCATTACAATGAACTCTCATGATTTCTTGGAAGAAGGTACATAGATGCGCCCTTTATGGCGTAATAGTCCATGAGACTCTAAGGAATAATCAAAATACTCTCCCTCCAAGGTCACTTGAGATCGCATTACCTCACAAACCTCTAAATACCACTCATCCTCTAGCAACCGCTGCAATAAATGATCTCAAATCCATGCCCATAGACATGGAGTATATCTCATGACGTCTCCTACTCAAGGCGTCTGCAACTATGTTTTCTTTCCCCTTGATGTAGTGAACATCAAAATCATACTCGCATAAAAACTCCATCCATCTTCTCTGACAAGCATTAAGATTAGGCTGAATGAGTATGTACTGCAAGCTATGATGATTTGAATGAAGTTCAAAATGATGACCCAAAAGGAAGTGTCTCCACCTCACAAGTGCATGCACTACTGCTGCAAGCTCAAGGTCATGAGCTGGGTAGTTAATCTCGTGAGTCTTAAGTTTCCTAGACTCATATGCTATAGCTTGACCATCCTATGTGAGGACTGCTCCTAAACCCTCTAGGGAAGCATCTGCACACACCATGAAGTCAGCTAAGGGATTTGGCACAACAAGAATAGGTGCACTAGTGAGTGCCCTTTTGAGTTCCTGAAAGGCCCTCTCACACTTTTCGGTCCACTCAAATTTCGTTCCCTTTCGCTGAAGAGAAGTAATAGGATGTGAAACTCTAGAGAACCCATCAACAAAGTGTCTATAATAACCTGCTAGGCCCATGAAACTCCTAACTTTTTTCACACTAGATGGCGTTGACTAATCCATAATAGCTCTGATCTTTGATGGGTCAACTGAGATCCCATCACCAGATATAACATGTCCTAGATATTTGACCTCTGATATAAACAAAGCACACTTCGACAAATTGTCGTATAACTGATTGTCTCTCAAACACTACAATACATGTCTCAAGTGCTCCTCATGCTCCTTCTCATTCTGAGAATATATCAATATGTCATCAAGGAAAACAATCACAAAACAGTCAAGGAAGGTGTGGAATACCCCATTCATGAGACTCATGAATACAACTAGAGCATTCGTAAGACTAAATGGAACCACAGTGAACTCATAGTGGCCATGCCTAGTGCGAAAAGCGGTCTTGTGGATATCGCTCTCCACTATTATCAACTGATGGTACCCTAACTTCAAATCTATCTTGTAAAATACTTTGGCACCCTGAAGTTGGTCAAATAAATCATCGATCTTGGGCAAAGGGTATTGGTTCTTGATGGTCACTTTGTTCAACTGATGGTAATCCATACATAACTGAAGGGATTTGTCCTTCTTCTTTACAAAGATGACTGGTGCACCCCAAAGGAATACGCTAGGATGATTGTGACCCTTCTCTAGAAGTTCCTCAAGCTGCATCTTGAGCTCATTAGCGGTCATCCTATATGGTGCTCTCGAAACTGGCTCAGCTCCCAGTACAAGGTCTATGTGAAAGTCAATCTCTCTATGGGTTGGTATACCTGGTAGCTCAGAAGGGAACACATTTAAATATCCTTTAAGGATAGGACGATTGTCAAGAGATGGTTCCTTATTATCCTCTTCCTCTCTATCACTGATGGTGATGGAAAATAATTGGCATCCCTTTCGCATGCTTGGCTTAAGCTACATTGCGGAAATCATACGAAGTGATATGGGTCTTTGAATCCATGAGATTACTATGGGAGAACCATGATCATCCTCACACTTGATCCTTTTCAAGCGATAATTCATCTTGGCTCTGTGGGTGTATAGCCAATCCATGCCAAGTATGATTCCATAAGATCCAAGTGGTGTAACTCGAAGGTCTACTAAGGTGGTTGTACTACCAATCTGAAGTTGACATCCCCTAACCTTTGATTCCATAGACACTCTAGCCCCTAAAGCTAACTCCACTTCCCAACTGACACCTTGCCTAGTTGCCACTAGCTCGTAACGCTCTAGAACCAATGGTGATATAAAGGAATTTGTAGCTCCTGAATCAAACAAGATAGAAACACTGCTACCTCTGATCATACCTGCAGCCTCAATAAATATGGCCTAATGTTCTGCTTGGTGGTTGTCAACCACTGTGAAGACTCTATGGGACTTGACCATACCCCCAACCATAGGTTCTGATGCTGCCATTCACTGACTGCCTTCCATCTGACCCTGAGGACACTCTCTCACCATGTACCCCATGGCTTCACAAGTGAAACAATCACCATGTGCCTAAAACTGAACGCCCCTGGCCTAGAGTATGCATGTCTGCTTGTTCTGCTCGAACCACTGTACGCACCCCTGGAGGACCGTTGAGTCCACACCGGAGGTGTGTAAGGAACCTAGGGTCATTGATCTCGTCTAGGACCCTATGACTACCACTTCTTGGGCTTAAAGCCCTATTGATTCTATGGAGGCCTTTGTCTCTGATTCTGCTATGGTTGATGTGGAGGAGGGGGTTTGAAGGATCCTGATGAATTCTACCATTACCCTTCCAGTGGGGTTTTTGAAACCCATAAGTCTAAGGTATAGGGTTTTGGTTCTAGAATCGATCTCGCGTGTCCTGAGGCCTATCATGAATCTCCTTTTCTACCAAGGCCTTCTCCACAACAACTTGAAGTTTTCTTGGAGCTGCCATCCTCACTGGCCCTGCTATTCTGGCATTCAATCCTCTGATAAACCGGTTGATGAGAAGTTTCTCATCCTTCAGGTAGTCTACATAAGGTAAGAGCTCAAAGAACTTGCTCTCATATTGGGTCACTGAGAGACCCTTTTGCTAAATATCATGAAACTCATAGATCCTGCATTGCCTAAAGTGCTTTGATAGGTATCAGTCTCCGAATCTCTCTATAAAGATCTCCTAAGTGATAGTTTCTGCAACTATATCATACTTGTACTCCTACCTCCACCATGTGGAAGTCATTCCTCTCAAAAGGTGAACCACGATCCATGCCTTTAGATTTCTCTCATAGGGACACAATGCGAAGCACCTATCTAGACTAAAAAGCCAAGTCTCATCTTCTACCCCATCGGTAGATCCTTGAAAAGATGGTGGCTAAAGGCGCAAAACCTCTCTGATCTGATCCCTAGGATCATGACGTACTCTCTCAAAAAGTACTGGTCCTACTACTGGAGGGGGTCCAGGTAGATGAACGGACTCAAGCTCATGCTTAGTTTTTCCCTCTATGGGATTAGGAGGTGGGCTCCTACTCTACTCCCTAACTACTGATCTATGACTCTCAGAATTCTAGTGTTCTTCCTGAAGATCTACTACTAGGAACCTATCCTAAACTATCCCTATTAGGTTCTGAAGAGAAACCAAGATATCTCAGTTCAGGTCAATCGGTTGTTCAGGAGGAGCCTCTAGGTTCCTTTCCAGAATTGATTCCTCCCTAATGACATCTATGTGTGCCATGCATGCACCTCTAGGATGCCTACCATGCTTACAAGCTTGTCGCATAGTTAGAGGCATCCTCAATGAGAAAATAAAATAAATAATTTTGGAGAAAATTTAAATAATTAAATAATTAAAGAAAAACTTAATGGAGAAAGGTTCCAAGTGTTGGAAACCTTGCTCTCATACCAAAATGTCATGCCCAAACTTTTCAGCAAAAATGGAACAACAATTTTTTTTAAAACATCCTAATAATACTAAATGGGCTACAATAAAGATGGAACAATTAAGTTTTGTCTTAAAACTAAAGGTTACCTCAGGAAATGAAAGAGTGGTTTACTATAGTTGATTTAATTAACTTAACCATGCATGCGATAACATTTTAATGCGGAAATAATTCTCCAAAAAGTGTCATTACCACTTTATTAATTAATAAATTAATTTACCCAAATAATCCTTCATTTATTAGCCAAAAGATATTAATCATCTCAAATATATTTAATTGCTTCTTGGAATAATTAAAATAATGTTAACACTTAGATTTTTGAATTTAAATATTCATTTGAGCAAATGTAAATAATGCAATTAGATTCAACTATAAAGTTAACTAAAACAATTATAATAATTGCCTAAAATTTCATTTCCCGAAATGTCAAATTTGATCCCCTACAATTATTAAATACCAAATATTTAATGTTTGGTCAATATAACCCCATAGGCTAAAATTTTACATTATACTTTTAATAATTCCCATTAATAAAATTTCTAAAATAAATTTAACCTAAACATCCATATATATATATATATATATATATATATATATAAGCATATAAATATTTGCCTAAAATGAAAAATTGCATTAAGAACAAATTACCTCTTATTCAATAATAGAAAATAATCATTTCTAAAACATTGACTATGTACAAATGGGGGTTATCCTTTTCAAATTTGAAAAGTCCCCTCCCCCCTTATTATTTAATTTAATATAATAATCTCTTTCAACCCTAACTAGGGTTTATTATATCTATATCTATCCATTTCTTTTCTATCTTATCAAAGCTAACCCTAACCCAAAGCTGGGTTAGGGTCGCTTTGTTACTAACAAACATTGTATCTTTTCTTCTTTTGTGATGGGCTTGTGTGTGTGTGCAGGTGTAAGAGAATGGTGATGGGAATTCAAGGGGAAGGCCTACAATGGAAGCCATGATAGAGGAAGGGCGAAGAGGTCACAGGGAGAGGTGGCAGCACACAATATATGGCAGTGATGGCCTCTGTGGTGGCCACCCATAGTGGCAGCTGAGGCCAACACTGGGGGTCACAGCTCGCAGCGACGCCGCGATGTCCCTGTGGGACATGACTCACAGTGGCACTGCAGGCATCCCTATTGGTCACAACCCACAATGGCGACCTCGGCTGCCACTACGGGTCATGGTCCACAGAGGGGCTCGAGCCGCCCAATGGCATCTTGCAAGGAGCTTTGACTTTGGGGCATGGACGATTGTGTTCAATTTTTTTGCTATTAAAAATTTTGTTTTACATCTAAATAATTAAATATGTATATATATATATATATATATATGCAAACATGCATAAATGTGGAATGAACTTAAGAATATAATTTGTAACATATTTCTTTTTTTCAAAATATAATGTAAATAAATAAATAAATATATATATGTGTGTGTGTGTGTGTGTGTGTGTGTGTGTGTGTGTGTGTGTGTGTGTGTGCATTTTTTTAAAAATAAAGGCAGTAAGACTAAATCCCCTTTTTTTTTATAACAACATACATATTAATCATTTAACTAAGGAGAAAGCATAGATTTAGAGGTGTAACTTTAAACATAGGCATAAACTTTTCAATATTTACACACACACACACACACACATATATATATATACTCAAGTATAAATATATGAAGATATTTTTTCATGACTAAGTCTGTTTCTTCCAAAGCACAAAAGCAGGTTATTTTATAATAACGGATTAGAGTAAATTTATTCTTTTTTTCTTTTAAATGACATATAGTTAACATTTGAGTTAAATAACTATAACTAGATTCATTTACTGCACTTACAAAATAGAAAACTTAGTAGAAATTAATTTATTTATTGCTGCAACTAATATTTTCAAAATAAATCATTTAATCCATAGACAACATGATGTGATGCAATACTAACATACACTCTTAAATATCTATCTATATTATTTTGTATTTTGAACTATAGATAGATATAAATATTTATTCTCTTTTACTAATAACTACACTTCAACATTTTATATATTTCCTTTCTTTTATAATAACAGATTAGAGTAAATTTACTCTTTTTTTCTTTTAAATGACATATAGTTAACATTTGAGTTAAATAGCTATAACTAGATTTATTTACTGCATTTACAAAATAGAAAAGTTAGCAAAAAATAATTTATTTACAGCTGCAACTAATATTTTCAAAATAAATCATTTAATCTATAGACAACATGATGTGATGCAATACTAACATACACTCTTAAATATCTATCTATATTATTTTGTATTTTGAACTATAGATAGATATAAATATTTCTTCTCTTTTACTAATAACTACACTTCAACATTTTATATATTTCCTTTCTTTTATAATAAAAGATTAGAGTAAATTTACTCTTTTTTTCTTTTAAATGACATATAGTTAACATTTGAGTTAAATAGCTATAACTAGATTTATTTACTGCATTTACAAAATAGAAAAGTTAGCAAAAATTAATTTATTTATAGCTGCAACTAATATTTTCAAAATAAATCATTTAATCTATAGACAACATGATGTGATGCAATACTAACATACACTCTTAAATATCTATCTATATTATTTTGTATTTTAAACTATAGATAGATATAAATATTTCCTCTCTTTTACTAATAACTACACTTCAACATTTTATTTATTTCCTTTCTTTTACAATAGCTATAAGGAAGAAATAAATTTCATTTCAAGAAGAAAATATCAATAAAGAAGAGCTCAATATCTATAGAAATATAACTTCAAATGTTATTATTTCTTTGCAAGATCAAAATCTAATAAAAAGAATACATTTTGTTTCATGATAAAACATAGTCTAATATATACATTTAATACATCATGGTTTAACATTTACAAATAGGTAGGTACAAAACTAGCCTCTCATTTCTACTAAATGAGGGCTTCCCAAATACATATATTTTTGCACCTAAATACAAAAAGACATAGGATCATCTCCAAGATTTCCCTTCCAAATCTTTTCCGAAGCAAACATGCAATAAAAATTTTAGGTTGTGACCATGGAGGCTCACCTCCCAACCAAGCGACCCTTGAGCTAGGAGAACCAAGACACAAATGGGATACACACAAGCAATACACAAATAAACAAAAAAAATTCACAACATTCACACTCCCAACCCAATGCTAAACAATATCATATATGTGACTTTTCAAGTGGGGTGAAGGTGGACTAAGTACCTTGAGGAGAAATCTGCAAATAGGAGAACATATTGCCATTGCAAGGCAACCAAGAAACACATCCACAAGTTCCAAACTTGTCCCAACAATTCCTTATGTCCCCCAAGGCATACAAACCAACAAAACTCCCCTTATGATCCCCATTGCATAAACAAATCACTATGCAGCAAGGGTCACAAAAATTCCTTGTGAATCACTCTCTTATAAAGAGAGCCTCTCACTCATAGGTTGTCAAACAACCCTTCACCCCAAGGCCTCTCTACCCTCCCAAGGGTGAGTTTGGCCTTGAAAACTCTCAAAACATAACATATAAACTCAACCAAAAACACATAGGGAAGAACTCAACATCTTCCCACACATATAAAAAAAAGCAATGGAAAAACAAATGAAAGAACAATCTTTTCAAAATAAATAGCATACATGAGGTAGTGATTCAACCAACCTTAAATCTACCAAGAGGAGTGTAAGGAAGCTGCCCAAATCCATAACTTTTTCCTTCTCAAGTTTTAACCAAACTTCCAAACTTCTCAAGATTCTAAGTCTCCAAAAATGGAGAGTGGGTGATTACCATCCTAAGCCTCAAACCCTTCCCTAAGAAGACTCCTCTCACTCTTTCCAGCCTCTTGGAGAGAGTGTGAGGTCACATTGGTTGGTCTTCCCAACCTCTTACAGGCTTACTAAAACTGACAACTTAAGAAGGTAAGAGAAAGTGGGGAAGAGAAACTGACACAAGAAAGGAAGGTTGTCTAACCTAGGTGGAATCCTTCAAAGTTAGATTTCGTCCATCTTGAAAAAATCAATTTTTGAAGTGACTAAACATACACATGAGAGTGGTCACATGCTTAAAATTGCCCCTAACCCAAAGGTATACCATATGGACCTTTGCAAAAGCCCCTAAACTAACCCTAGGAGTCAATTTGACCCCTTAGAAACCCACCTGAAGTTTACCTACGGGTCAAACTTGAGTTGACCACTCCAAAGGCTCTCTACCTAAGACTAATATGGGACTACACTCAAATATTTGAAAAATGCATTGGTTGAAACAATTTACCTCCAAGAGACATGTCATTTCCAACTCACTTTATAACACATGTGTCAAGTGACACAATAAATATACATTACTTAATTACACATGGAAAATGTCTCTTTTTGGATTAAATAATTTAACGCACATTCAAACATTTACGTTTATGAATAAAACACAATACATACGAGGTGTTTTCTTTCCAAATAGACAACCCTTGGCTTCACAAACACACATAGGTCTAGGCTTGATTCTCCGAATAGTTTCCATGGTCACATGGATTAGTTTTCCTACACATCTCATGTTGTACATTAGTAGTTCCCAAATAACCACATATAAATTTAACATATAAAAAGAATACAATTGAGTCACTCTGCATACAATTTCCATCATAATAATCAAATTACCATGTATCCAATAAAATCCACATAAAGAAATTCACTTAACAACATTATCATAATCCTCATAAATTTCAACCATTCATAAAACATGCATCCATATTTCTAACATCATAATAAAGTTCTGCAAATTTGTAGCATCCTAAAATTGCGACACTTGCAATTTCAACTGCATTTCGGTCTTCACGATGGCGACACAACACGCAACCTGAAATGAGACCCCAAAATTTGTTTATGACACTAAAAACTGCATTTTCTTGCACCCTGGCCTGCACCTCCTTTGCACCCTGTTGTCCCGGGAGGTGGGACCAGAGCGCCCTGGTCCCTGGCCCTATTTTGGGCCCAGTCTCCTATGGGGTCTCAGGTCTTTTTGTTTGCAAATTGGAAATTATTGTTTCCTGGTCGGCCTAAGGTCGGGAAAATCAGTCTATCAGCCCTAATTGACAAGTATATAAACTACATTTTCTCTCTCATTTTGGGTAGAGGATGAACATATCAAAAAATGATATTCAAGCATTCAAGCATTCAAGCATTCAAGCATTCAAGCATCCCTTCTAAGTCTCCATTCAAGGCTAAGTGTTGCATTCAAGACAAGGATTCAACCATTGAAGAGGAGATCACATACTACAACATACAACATACAACAAACAACAACATCTATACCTTCGCACATAAGGATACAAACATCCTTACAACAAGGTATTAGTACTTGTTTTACATTACAGACATTTACATTTACAACAATTTCTCATTTCTTGGTTAATTCCAAAACCGGGGTTTGACCTAAAGGAAAACCCCTAATCCCTAACCCCCCAATCATCTTCACTTTTCTGTGTGTAGGTTGCAGGTACGCAGCTGAAATCGAAGATCTGGAATCCTTGTGCAGAGACGAACAGATCCCCCTTTGTTTCACGGATTTTTCGGAGGACCGTGTGCACGCCGAGCGCCATCGTCCCGTCAACTTTTGCTCAAATTTTCAGGAAAGTGCCGTATCAACATTTTACTGCTAATTCCAAGTCTTCAGCTTCATAATATATCCCTATCTTAGTTTATAAGCGAATCTTTGTCACTTTCTATGCATTCCTAGCTTAATTCTTCTATCAACATTCTTTACAAAAGAGGGTAGCCTTGCTGTCTTAACCCTTGAAACACATTTAGCATCCAATCTTGCATTGTGTGGGATTGGATCTTATGAGTTTCAACCCCTCTTTTGAATGTAAAGTCTCCCCTAAGTGAAAACCATCAACCCTAGCGACCTCCCTTCTCTCTCCTTGGAGTTGGAAGAGGGGAGAGCGACTAGGGTTCGATTGCAATTTTCCGCTTTACATTTTGGTGAACCTGACGTGAACATCCTTTCTGATTATTCATGGTTAGATTTGAAAATTGGATTCCTTGATTACATTTCCATGTTTGATCTTTTGCAAAATTTTAGAGGTTAATTGCATAAAAACCCTAAATTTTCTTTTTCGTAATTGAGCTTGCGAAATGTCTAAATGTTAATGCTTGTTTCAGATCTACCCTTCTATTGCAAATTATCAATTCATATTTGTGCTTTAATTTTGAAAATTAAGTGGTTAAGTGTCAAAACCCTAATTTTTGAAACCCTCTTGATTCGACCTTTGTCCAACAATTTCACTGATCAAAACATTTCCAAATCAATTGTAACTTTGGATTCCGCAATAAAATCACAATATCTTTCATCCCTGAAAATTTGGAAAAAAGTTGCGAGGACCGTGTGCACTCCGAGCGCCATCGTCCCCGACATTTTTTCCGAAATTTCGGGAGTTAGATCTTATTGTATTTTCCTGCTAAAATCCAGAATTTTGGCTGATTTTATCAATTATAACACTTACAAAATTATAGTCAAAGTTGGTCTTGTGATTGCTTGGATTAAGGCTTCTAATTATTCAAAAATCATTGAAATTGAAATTTTGTGTCAAAATTGTATTCTTACTGTCCTAAATCTGAAAAGTGTGTTTGCATTCATTCGAAATTTCAGTGCTTTATTCAAATTCTTGCAATTTGTGACTTTTGAAATTAAGTGCTTAATTACAACAACTTTGATTTCCGCTTTCAAAATTGAATTTTGCGTGAAATTGAGTCAACTTTTTAAATTTCAAAACTTGCATTGCTTTTGGTATTCCCTCTAAAATCATAAAATTCAAAATTTCAGTTTCCCTCTCTTTTTCAAAATTCAAAATTTTGCATTTTTCGACAATTTGGGTAGGGTTCAATTTTGAGATTGCAACTTTAATTTGGCCTATCTACAGATCGTAAAATCACTCAATTTTTTCAGATTAGCTCTAAAATCATCATAACTTTCATCTCTGCAAATTCAAAAAAAGTTGCAAGGACCGTGTGCACTCCGAGCGCCATGGTCCCGAACATTTTTTCTGAAATTTCGGGAGACTGTCATGATTGCATTTAACAGCTTAAATCCAGAAGATTGGCTGATTTTACTGAAAATTGCTACCTCTAAATTTAAAATCCTCTCTCTCTTTCTAGTGCATGAGTTTTACAACAATAAGCCCTACTTACACTATTCCTGTTAGACGAAGCCGTAGAATTAAGTCTTTCTGAGGTTTAACTACCGAGGAGATGGAACCTAATTTGAATAGCCTTTTTAATGAGGACACGGGTAATTCCTCTAATCCTCCTAATGATGAAGAAGCTCTCCATGAGGTTTCTGTAGAACAACTTTCGAAATTGGATAACCAATTTGATGATTTTCGACAATGGATGTCTCAAGAATACCCCGATAGTCAAGCTCTTCCTTTAATTGAGGGTCTAAAACATATGCTTCAAAGTGATAAGAATGGAATTGATATTTTGCGTGGTATTGCACATATTGTGGATTCGAATGTGATGCCTATGAAGAGTTGTGCCGAAACTTTAGGTTATACACAACCTCCTACTCAAGTCAATCATTCTATTCCTTTGACAACTCCTATTGCTAGCATACCTACCTTTACATCAAAAATAATGGCTACTTCTATACAAGACATTCCCCCTGTGATCACTAGTCATGGGGGCAATCCTTCTTCTTCAATTAACCCTCTTCCTTCATTTAATCCAACTTCTTCATTCATTCCTTCAATGAGTGTCCCTATTACATCTCCACAAATGAACATGACGCAAGGGGGCAATTCATTCAACCATTCCATTCCTCCTTGTAGTGTTCCTCCTGTCCAATCATCTCCTATGACTAACTATCATAGCGTCCCGCCACCTTACTCTTTACCTTCTTTCAATAACATAACACCTCCATCCCAATCTAACACGTCTAATATGAACTCTTCGACTAAAGCGACCATTAATAATCTTGCACAAACTGTCTCTTCTTTACAACAACAAATTGCCTCGATGAATCAATCTAAGTTTAGTGTGCCCACATTTGATGTTGCGAGCCCACTTTCTCTTGACATTGTTCGAGCTATTCCCCCTAAACATGTTGAAATCCCACATTTGGAGCTTTATAATGGTAAAGGTGATCCTCTAACACATGTTAAGACTTTTCAAACAATATGTACTGATTTTGCTTATGACCAAAGGTTGCTTGCAAAACTGTTTACTAGAACATTAAGAGACAAAGCCCTACAATGGTATTGCTCGTTGCCTTCTTATTCTATTACTTCTTTTGAACAACTTGCAAATGCTTTCATTCAACAATTTCAAAACAATATAAGTCCTAAAGTTACTTTGATTAATTTAATGCATTGTAAACAAGGTGTTAAAGAAAAAGTGACTGATTTCATTGGTGGATATAAGCATTTGTATGCTCAAATTTCTTTTCCAGTACCTGACAATGATATTCAAAGAATCTTTATTTCTAATTTACAAAAAGATATTCAAGACAAACTTCTGTTTTCTGAGTTTACTTCTTTCCAACAGTTGTGTGCAACTCTTCACAATTATCAACTGACTGTGAGTCAAATGGAACAATCACATCCTATGGCTCTGAGTGATAAGGGTGATAGCAATCAAAAACCATTTGGGAAGTTTAAACCGAACAGAGATTCCATCAAATTCAATGAAAACATCATCAACAACAATGTGAATGCAGCATCAGGTGTGCCTCCTATTTCTATATTTTTCAAGAAAGAAAGAAAGTATACTCCTTTGAATGAATCATTGCATAGTATTATGAATAAGTTATTGGAAAAAAATGTGCTTACTCTTCCTCCTATAAGGCAAATTGATCCCGCAAAGATTACTTCACCTTATTTTGATAACAAGGCTTTTTGTCAATTTCATCGTCAGCCTGGGCATGATACTGAAAAATGTTTTTCTTTAAAGGGTAAAATTCAAGATTTGATTGATAATAATACTATCTCTGTTTCTAGAGTGAATGATAAAGGCAACAAATCTGTAGTTCCTCCTAACCAAAATCTTTAGATTTTTACTGATCCATTACCTTCCCATACCTCTAATGCGATTGCGGCTAATGATTCTTCTTTCTCATCTGATGGTCTTGTGTCTATGACTCCGAATGTGATTAACTTTGTAGAGCAGCAAGAAAACCCTAAAGAACCTTCCATCACATTTGATTCTAGTGAAACTATCAAAGCACCTGATGGTCCTTTATACATAGTTGCAAAAGTTAAGGATACACCTTGCCGTGGAGTGCTTATTGATCCTTCGTGCATGGTTAATGTTATTACCGAAGAATTTCTTTTTACATTGCAATTGAATCAAGTGATCTATGAAAAAATAGATGTGGTTGTGAAATTATTTGATGCATTTTCTTCTCCTACAATTGGTTCTATTACATTACCTATTGAAGTCCATAACAAATCCCTTGATGTGAGCTTTGCTATTATTCCTTCATCCGAACAATTTTGTGTGAAGCTTGGTTATCCTTGGCTATCTTCCATGAAAGCTATTGCTTCTCCTATTCATAAATGTTTAAAATTTCCCCATAATGGTGAAGTTGCTACTGTCAATCATAGTCTCTTTAAACCAGCTGAAAGAACTTCTAGCGTTCCTATTGATTACTTTTGGCCTAAACAATTCCAATCTCTTCCTCCACGAAGTGATCATCTTTTCAAATCTTATCAAAAGTGGAAAACAGATATGATCCTATCTCTAAGTGAACCTATAACACCCAAACTTGATATTCCTATCGTTCTTGAGAAGGAAGTTCTTCCTTTGAAAGATAAAACTAATGTCTTCCCTCAAGAAGATTCCCAACCCATGGATGTGACTATGTCTATGCCGAATAAACTTTCTAAAGGTAGACCTATACCTCCTCGTCATGATGGACTTGGTCTCCTTCCTAAACAAAAAATTCCTCCTTTATATGGAGCAATTCCTCCTCCTTCTTTTTATAGAGAGAAGAGACCTTCTTCTTCTCCTATTATCCAACCTAAGAGACCACAACCTAAACACCCAAGTGATAAGGATGAGAGCATTCCTCCTCCTCAATCTTCTCCACTTCCTACTAAGACTAGACGAAATCGTTCTGCATGTGAACGCTGATGAAAGCGTCATCTTAGGGCTCAAGCAGCTGCTTCTCAAACTTTGCAATCTTCAAAAACACCTTCAACAAGCATTATTCCATTTTCTCCTCAACCAGAAATTGAGCCAAAATCTCCTAAACATAAGATGCATGATGGTCTTGATCTTGTGCGAGTTAAAGATCCTATTTTTATAAATCTTGATGATGATATAGATGAAAATGTTATTCATGATGGAAATGTTACTTCTCGTGCTTCTGATAGTGAATATGAACTTGTTGATATTGATAACCATTTATCTAATGAATTTTTTAAAGCATTTATCCTAGCTCCTAGACAAGAACAATGTGGCTTGGAACATGAACATAGCCCTTTTTTGGATCTTGTGATAGCTCCATCTGCTGTGTTGGATGTTCCTCCTCTAGCGTGTTCCCTGCCTTCCCGAAACATTGATCAGCAAGATCGGGAGGTAGATGACATGCTAGACTAGTTACATTAGCATAGCAGATTCTCTCCTCCTCTCTTTTGTTACTTCTTCTATATGTTATTCTCATTCTTCTATTTGTTGTCCTTAGTGTTGTCTACTTGAGGACGATGCAAAGCATTGAGATCTCTGTTGGTCTCTCTCATGTTGACTCAAAAGACACATGTGTTCCCTTCTTCTAGGTGACCTTCCTTGATTGGGGAATGAAGAACAATTATGCATACATACATATGATATACATGACTTATCATACAGCATACTGACCCCAAGGAAAGCAAAGTCACCTTGTGCTTTGTGTCAATTATCCTTGGGTTTATCTCACACTTGGGGGCTAAATCTTTGTGATAACGTGCTCCTTTCCTTTCTCATTTCTTATGTGTATCACTACGTTAAAACAATCACCCCTATTGAGACGTGTGCGATCGCTTTAACGTAGGGGGGCATACACCCTGTCTATTCTTTTAAGATACTCGAAAATTTCTTGGTGAACTTGGCTTTGCCTTGAAATTTTTTGGTATTTCTCTTGCATGACTCATAGTGAGGGAACCTTACTACTGATAGTCATGGTTCTCCCTCATGATCTTCCCTTTTACTTTGTCAATCAAAGTCGTAAGATCCTTAGTCCACTGGGGGCTTGGTGTGTCTTGCCTCCTTGACGTGGTGAAAGTCTTTCAATGTTGTTTCCTTGTACTTTACCGGAAGTATGAGCATACATACTCCCACTAAAGTGGGGGCTAAATGTAGCATCCTAAAATTGTGACACTTGCAATTTCGATTGCATTTCAGTCTTCACGATGGCAACGCAACACGCAACCTGAATGGAGACCCCGAAATCTATTTATGACACTAAAAACTGCATTTTCTTGCACCCTGGCCTGCACCTCTTTTGCACCCTGCTATCCTGGGAGGTGGGACCAGAGCGCCCAGCGCCCTGGTCCCCCAGGACCATGGTGCCCAGCGCCCTGGTCCCTAGCCCTATTTTGGGCCCGATCTCCTATGGGGTCTCGGGTCTTTTTGTTTGCAAATTGGAAATTATTGTTTCCTGGTCGGCCTAAGGTCGGGAAAATTAGTCTATTAGCCCTAATTGACAAGTATATAAACTACATTTTCTCTCTCATTTTGGGTAGAGGATGAACATATGAAAAAATGATATTCAAGCATTCAAGCATTCAAGCATCCCTTCTAAGTCTCCATTCAAGGCTAAGTGTTGCATTCAAGACAAGGATTCAACCATTGAAGAGGAGATCACATACTACAACATACAACATACAACAAACAACAACATCTATACCTTCGCACATAAGGATACAAACATCCTTACAACAAGGTATTAGTACTTGTTTTACATTACAGACATTTACATTTACAGCAATTTCTCATTTCTTGGTTAATTCCAAAACCGGGGTTTGACCTAAAGGCAAACCCGTAATCCCTAACCCCCCAATCGTCTTCGCTTTTCTATGTGTAGGTTGCAGGTACGCGGCTCAAATTGAAGATCTGGAATCCTTGTGCAGAGACGAACAGATCCCCCTTCGTTTCGTAGATTTTTCGGAGGACCATGTGCACGCCGAGCACCATCGTCCCGTCAACTTTTGCTCAAATTTGTAGGACAGTGCCGTATCGACATTTTACTACTAATTCCAGGTCCACAGCTTCATACTATATCCCTATCTTAGTTTAGAAGCGAATCTTTGTCACTTTCTATGCATTCCTAGCTTAATTCTTCTATCAACATTCTTTACAAAAGAGGGTAGCCTTGCTGTCTTAACCCTTGAAACACATTTAGCATCCAATCTTGCATTGTGTGGGATTGGATCTTGTGATTTTCAACCCCTCTTTTGAATGTAAAGTCTCCCCTAAGTGAAAACCATCAACCCTAGCGACCTCCCTTCTCTCTCCTTGGAGTTGGAAGAGGGGAGAGCAACTAGGGTTCGATTGCGATTTTCCGCTTTACAAAATCAAAATAAATGACATACACCATATCAATGTTATCCAATCATGGGATCATATAAAATTCTATATCCATAATGCATAGAAATGAAGCATCAATAATAGGTCCAATATGAAAACAACTAAAATGCTAGGACAGGTCGGGGTAGGGCCTCGCATATACATATACATATACATATACATATATGTATATATATATATATATGTATATATACATATATATGTATATATACATATACATATATGTATTTGTATATATGTATATACATATATACATATACATATATGTATATACATATATATATATGTATATATGTATATATACATATATATATGTATATATGTATATACATATATATGTATATATGTATATATATGTGTGTGTGTGTGTGTGTTTGTGTATATATATATATATAATTGCATTTATATTGTTTTAACTCTATAATGTAAAAATTTATTGCAAATTTATTTAATTGTGTGTTTTGTTTATGGGCTATGGAGGGGAGTCCACCCACGTTGTGGGAGGCTCGACCCCCATAGCTGTGGGGTGGGGATTTCCCCTACCTACGGTACCCCCCCTTCCATGCTCAACACCGATACTGTTTTAATCACTGCAGTGTATATTCGTTGTGTAGTCGATTATATCAATTTTGTGTTTTGTTAATATTTGGTGATATATATATATATGTGTGTGTGTGTGTGTGTGTGTGTGTGTGTGTGTGTGTGTGTGTGTGTGTGTATGTATATATGTGTATGTATGTATGTGTATATATATGTATAAATATATATATGTATTTATATATATGTATTTATATATACATATATATATACATATATACATATATATATATATATTCATACATATATACATACATACATATATATGTATACACCTAAAAATGGTTTGAACATAACTAATTAAATAAGAAATTATTTAATTAATCTCTCTCCCCAATTTAATTGAATTCATCAACAATTCAATTAAAATCCTCCATTTTCATCTACTTATTAATAAATCTAAGGATTTATTAAATAGGTTCATTTCAATAATCCTCTTTGATTAATTAATTCAAATTAATTAATTCTACCCATCAGAATCATTATGTCAATCCTCTAATTAATTAAAACAAATCAAATCAATGAGTTGTTGAGATTAATTAGCCCTTTTCCTATTAAATGAATTTCTAAATTCAAAATCTACTAACTTCAACCACCTAACCTAACCATCCCTAAACCTAACCCATTCTATGTACCCCCATGTCCCCTTTCATCTAACATCTTCTAGAAACTTTGTGACACTTGTCACTAAGTGTTCCCTTCCATCCAACCTCTTATAGAAGCCTCTTGACACTTGTCACCATAGAGATGACAGATGTTCCCTTTAATCCAACCCCCTTTGCCAATCTCCTCTAATTTAACCATTGATATCTTCAAATCAATTTTGACTATTGAATCCTGCCACCTCACCCCTAGCCTTGGGAATTCCTATAAATAGACTGTAATGCCCCATCAAAAACCCTAAAGGAAAAACATCACAAACTATGCAACTAAGGGTGAAGTAATTTTTGTTTTTTTTAAAAGAACAAGTGCTTGTATTAAACCATTGCACATCTAATAACACAGCGGAAGTCTAACTCCTGAATTTCCTAAGGGTCACCAATGAAGATTATTTCATAATTATTTTAACACCACGAAAAAACCTATTGTTCAGCTTTATAGGAAAATTAAATGTTTAAGATAAAATTTCCACAATGAAATAATTCAAAGTACTCCAAAGCAATCATTTAATATATACAAAAGAATTAAGTAACTGAAATAGCATGCATTCCAATGTTTCTTTGTTTTATAATATTCAAAAATACATGTTTTCAAAAATTACATCATGAATTAAAATGTTACAAAATGAAGGTTACATAAAGTTTCGATTCAAGATCTCAAGTTTTCAACTGAACAATGGTCATGAACAAGAGCTGGTACATGAACCACGAACCAATAACATTAGCGAAGCCCTTCCTTGCTTGAAGATACATTCTAGTACATCTGATGGGAAGTGACACTACCACCTGACCATGTGATTCTGAAAAGGAACCACCCCACTGTGCTAGCAATAGTAGATAACCCTCAAGCAAGCAAAATAAGACAAGTAGGAAAGGACTACAAGACTCCACACACATCCATGTGACTCAACTCACAAAACACTAGTGACTCTAAGGAGAAAGTGTCATTGCATGTCTTATGGTGGATATCATGGTACAGCCTCCATAGGTCCCGGCCCCCATCCTGGGTTATCCTGGTAACCTCTCCCGAACCTCCAGTTCCAACAAAGTCTCATGCGGACCCTACCAATTCTTTCATGAAGACAAGGTGGTAAGTTTGCCATTCAAGGCCTTCTGGCTACATTATGAGCACTATACTAGCACTCACCTATGTGCAAGGCACATTATTTTATTTGACATTTATTCTACCCTCCCCTAATCATTTATTAGGTTATCACTTTCTTAACCAACTTCTGACGGGTTATCCTGTAATCCACTTAGGGCATGGCCCCCGCTCGAAAGCCACTCTCTCTCATAGGACACTACAGGATAGTTCTCTCTACGGAACTCTATGGCGACACAGACAACCATACCTAATCCTAACACACCATAGGTGAAAGATACATAATTACTAACCTAAGGTTGACCATTTGGACCAAACTCACAATGGCTCAATTTCTTTAAGGTTATACATCTATACCTGACCAAGAACACAGTAACACAGGACATAATGACCACATAACTCAATGTACGATAAAATTTAGACTTGACTGCAACCACCATTTAAACAAGGCAATCTTACATAATAACATTCAAACACATAAATAACTTGCAGTAAGAACAAACATTGTCATTTGGTAGAGAAAAGAGATAATTTAACCTAAGACTCTTAAAATAGTTTAGACAGCATAAACTCAAAATTTAATACCTTACAACATGATTAAGAGATCGGTTAACACTCTAAGAGAATGGGAGAAGCGGGAGGAGAGGGAGGAGCAGGAGCTCAAATTTCAAATTTCCATCAAGGCGGGAACCTTGGTTCCAATGGTGAGAGCGGCAAGATCAATGGTGCTGGTCCTATGGATGATAAGGACAAGCCCCCGGACCTCCTAGTTCCGGTTGCTAACTCACAGTCCGGTGGTACTCTATTTGTCGTAACAATGGATTCTTCTGGGCATCTGGGGGTAGGGTCCAATGGCGGGCCTATGCCACTTATAGACTCCGTGGATAATGAGAGGGATGGAAAAAAATGGTCTTCCCTTTTTGGATCTAGACCAACTGGTAAATCCTCCCTTCCTCCTGTTAAGAACATTTCTGACCCTTCTGGTGGTAATTTTGCTATCTCCATCCCTGACTAGGTTCTAGACCATAATATCAACAATATGTCAAACTCCTTGGTAGGGAAGTTTATGGGTCCGTGCCCAAATATTGAAGTTGTTAGGGCCTTTGTTAATCGAAAATGGGCACTAAAAGGAAATGTAGAGGTCTCGTCTCTTCCCAAAGGTCTTCTATCTTTCTCTTTTTCATGTGAAGAAGATAAGGTTAAGATCTTGTGCGGGAGTCCCTAGATGGTGGGAAAGACAGCCCTGGTTCTAAGAAAATGGCATCCAAAATTAAATATGAATGATTCTATTCTGGCACAGGTTCTAATGTCGATAAAACTCCCAGGATTGCCTCTCGAGTATTGGGCAGAAAGCATCTTCTCTAGAATAGCAAGTTCTTTTGGTGAGCTGCTCTCTATTGACCCAATCACTACTTCAAAAAGAAGATTAACCCATGCAAGGTTCTATGTTGGAATAGCCCCTGAGGCAGATATGCCAGAACGGATTGATTTAGTTTCAAAACTGGGAACCTGGAAGCAACATATAGAATATGAAACTATTCCTTTTGCTTGTTTCTATTGTAAGAAGGTAGGACATTGGGCAAAATCTTGCCTGAAAAAGCAAAAGGCGGAGCCTAATCAGTTAAAACCTCAGATTGAAAGCCAGAATATGCCAGAGAATAGGGTGTGGCAAGTTAAAAACATAGAAAATAAGAAAAAAAATCCAAAACACTTTTCTCCTTTGGGGGAACAAAAGGAAGCCTCAAACTCTATCCTTAGTCCCACTGTTCAGGAGGCAGCTATTCAAGAGGCAGATAGGAATGAAACAACTAAAGCTAGTCCCATAAAGATAATGCAGGAAATGGATTTGAATGATCAGAATGATCCTCCAAAAGCAAAATATGAAGTGGTGGATGATACATATGAAAATCAGGCAGTAGAAGCTAGAGACTATCAACTGGAGGAAGGTGAGATCCCAGATCCACAAGTTGAAAGGATAGACTCTTCTGTAGCCATACCTAGTTTTGAAATACAAGAAGCCCAAAAGTGTGCAATTTTGGGATTGAATCTTTCAGATTCAGATCAGCACTCAAGAATAGCAAACATTATTTCAACTGAGTCCAGAACTCCTAAGTGGGGTAATGAAGATGAAATTTCCAAAATCCTAACCATTCTGGAAGTGGCTCCTGTGTCAGAAATGGAATGGAAGCAATCTAAACATAGGAGTAAGAAAGCAACAACACCCTCGATATCCTTGATTAGGAAATCCAGTAGAATAGTTCAAGTTGATGTGGGATACATCTCCTCTTCCCCAGGGCAACCATCTAATCACAAAGTTAGAGACATGGAGGCTAGCAAGAACATAGCGGATGGAACTCAGAAAACTCTCAAGGAGCTGGGAATTGGTAAGTAACTATGAAGATAATCTCTTGGAATTTAAGGGGTCTTAACAATCCCCATAAACATGATATTATTAGGAATACGATTAGAGATAGCAATCCTGACATTTTTCTCATTCATGAAACCAAAATGAGTAGAGAAAAAGTTGAATCTTTGAAGTTTTTCAAAAATGGTAAAATTAGTGGGGGAAGTTCTGAGGGTGCTTCTGGAGGTATTGCAACGATCTAGAATCTTAACACTGTTAAAGGCCAGGTCATTATTCAGGAAGGTAATTTTTCTTGTATTAAATTTGAGCATCTTAAAGATGGTTTTTTCATGGGTTCTCACAAACATTTATGCTCCTAATACCTTAAAGGCTAGAAACTCTTTTTGGAAAAGGATAAAACAGGCTAGGGAAAGTTTCAAAAATCTAAGTTGGATGGTTATGGGGGATTTCAAATACGCCTCTAAAAGAGGAGGAAAAATTTGGAGGCAGCCCGCCTCAGTTGGAAAGTAGAATGGCTCTCATGGATTTTATTAATTCTCTAGCTCTTAATGATTTGGAGATACAGGGTTGTAATTTCACATGGACAAATAGAAGAAATGGTAATGACCTTATTCAAGTGCACCTTGACCGAACTCTTATTTCTGATGATTGGTACAGTCAGTATTTCTATTCTTTATCTGCACATATCCGGGTTGGTTCTGATCACTTTCCAATTACTCTTAATGTTGATTTGATCAATAGAACGAAAAATTATCCCTTTAGATTTGAAAAAATGTGGACTCTTCACCCTGATATTAAAAAGTATATTCAAAAATGGTGGAGTATCCAAGTTGAAGGAACGACAATGTTCAAAGTGGTTAAGAAGCTCAAAAGTGTGAAGGACAACATCTAAATCTGGAATAAGAATAGATTTGGGAATATATTTGAGGCTAAGAGTAGAATTTAGGAAAACCTAAAAGAGATACAGGACCAGATCCAGAAGGATGGTTTTAGCACAGTCTCTATTGCTGAGCAGAATGAGATTCTTAAGAAATACCATGATATTATTACTAAAGAGGAAATGTTCTGGAAGCAGAGATCGAGATGCAAATGGCTCAAGGAAGGAGACAGGAATACAAGATTCTTCCATATGTCAACTATCAAACATAAAGATGCCAACAGGATGAACAAGTTAGTTGTGGATAGTGGGGAGTTGGTCAAGGAAGATGAAATAAGGAATGAAGCTAAGAGGTATTTCTTGGACCTCCTTTCAAGGGATCAAAGTCTAGATGCTGAAGCTCAGTCCTCTTTTCTTTAGAACATTCCTCATCTCATTGATGCCCAAAATATTGTTTTTCTCTCTTCCATTCCTTCTACCTTAGAAATTAAAAATGTTGTTCTCTCCTTTGATGGAAACAAAGCTCCTAGTCCTGATGGCTTCCGAATGCTATTTTTTCAAGAGTTCTGGGACATTATCAGGACTGATGTTGCCAATGGGGTTAAGGAATTCTTTGGGGCTAGAAAACTCTTGAAGGAAATAAATGGTACTTTTATTGCTCTTATCCCCAAGATTCAAGGTGTTGATTCTCTGGACAAGTTCAGACCTATTACCCTCTGCAATTCCTTTTACAAGATCATTTCTAAACTCTTGTTTATTCTTTCGGCTTTTATTAAACACTAGCAGAATGGGTTTGTTCCTGGAAGACAAATTCTCGATTCCATTATTACTATTCATGAGAATATTCACTCTCTTGTTAAAGAGAAGAAGCGGGGTCTCATCCTTAAGCTAGATCTCTCCAAAGCCTATGATAGGGTGGATTGGTCTCTTCTACAGAAAGTCCTCACTGCTTTTGGGTTTGCCCCAAGAGTTGTGGATCTTTTATCCCAACTTACCACTACTGCGTCCTTTGTTGTTCTTGTCAATGGTTCTCCTTCAGCTTTTTTCCAAGCTTCGAGAGGTCTTAGGCAAGGAGATCCTATCTCCCCCATCCTATTCATTATAATGGCAGAATGCTTTGGATGGACCATGGAAAATTTGGTGCAGATAGGATCCTTTAAGGGTCTCCAACCTTCTTCTACTGACCTTATTTGTTCACACCAACAGTTTGTTGATGATACAATAATTATGGGGGATTCAAGCATCTCAGAAGCTAAAGTTTTGAAGAATACCTTGTGTAAATATGCTTCTACAATGGGGCAGCTTATTAACTGGGCCAAAAGTGATGTCTTTTTCATTAATACTCTAGAGAGAAGACAACAAAGGATCAGTAGAATTCTGGAGTGTAAGATTGCTGACCTTCTTGCTACCTACCTTGGTCTCCCCATGGGGATTTCCCCTCCTGATGCCTACTGGAGTTCACTAGTTGATAAATTTCACAAAAAACTTGTAGGTTGGAAAGGGGCTCTCTTAAGTCAAGCCAGTAAGCTCCTTCTTCTTAAGGCTACTCTTCAAAGTATCCCCATTTATGCTCTTAGCTTATTCAAAATTCTAGTCAAGTATGCTGAAGCTATTGAGAAAATTCAAAAAAGATTCATATGGTTTGGGGTGGAGGAAAAGAAAAGAATGTCCTTGGTGGCATGGGATCAGGTCTGCAAGCCAAAAAGAAAAGGTGGTCTAGGGCTTAGGAGGATTCACACTTTAAATGAAGCTCTCTTGTCAAAACAAGTTTGGAGATGGTTTAACTCTGATTCTGAATGGTGCAAAATTTGGAGAAGTAAGTACTCTCTTATGTCCTCTTCTCTATCTTCTTTTCTTAATTCGGATCTTAGTATAAATGGATCTCATATCTGGAACCATGTTTCTAAATGTAAAGAGGTGATTGCTAAAGGTGTGACATGGAAACTTGGAAATGGTAGAAAAGTGAGATTTTGGGAGGATCCCTAGCTTTTTGACAAACACCTAATGGATTTCTATGAGTGGGCTTCCCATGCCCCCTCTTGTATTGGCTCTTTTGGTACCTTAGTGGTAGATTACTGGGATGGGAACAACTGGCAGAACATTGATAGTATTCATCCCAATCTCTCCAAGCTCAAAACCCAACTGTCTACTATCTGGCTGAATAAGGAAGAGGATTCCCTGATCTGGAGATATAACCCCAAAGGTACCTTTACTGTATCTTTTATGAATGGTATCCTCTCCCCCTCCCCTCCTATGAATCCTTTCTAGTCTAAAGCTTGGTTAAAAGGGCTAACTCCTAAAATCAATATGTTCTTTTGGACTATTCTCCAGAATAAGATCCGTACTGTTGACAATCTTAAATGCAGAGGTTTTGCCCTTCCTAATAGGTGTGTGTTGTGCTTTCAAGAGGAAGAGTCAGTGGACCATCTTGCCCTCCACTATTTTTTCTTAGCCTCCTTTTGGGAAAGCTTCCTCAAAAGCTTTAGTCTTGCTTGGGTGTTTCCTAGTAACATTAGAGATTTGTTCTCTTCCTGGCAAATTCATTGGACCAACTCTTTTTTGAGGTGTGTGTGGCAGCTCTCTCTGCCTCACATTCTATGGGGTCTCTGGAAGGAAAGAAACAACCAAATTTTTAGGGATGTGTCCTTAAATCAAGAGATTGTTTTTTAGAAAATCCAAAGGGCTATTCAGGAAAATATGGGAACTATGGAGGTCTCTTGTTACTCAAACAACTCTTTGGAGTCAAATATCTTAAGAGCTTGGAATATTAAGATCACTGATGGTCATAATATCAACCACAATAAAAGGCTTGAAGTTAAATGGCAAACCCCTCCCCATGGTTGGCTTAAAATTAATTTTGATGGAGCAGCCAAAGGCAATCCAGGCCCTTCAAGCTGTGGAGCTATTCTCAGAGATGACAAAGGAATTTCCAAAGGTATGGTTGTTGTCCCTATTGGCATTCAAACCAATCATAAGGTGGAAGCTATGGCAGCCCTTCAAGGCATTATTCTAGCCAAAAACTGGAACTGTACCCATCTCTAGATCAAAGGGGATTCCAACAATATTATTGTCTCAATGGGACCTCTCAGCCCTCTTGGTTGATCCACAATATAATTTTTTCTACCATTGACATCATCAGAACCTTCAAAAAATGCCACATATCCCATATATATCGGGGGGCCAACTGTTCTGTTGATTGGGTTGCAAACGTGGCAGTGAAGAATGATATAATAACCATGTGGATAGGTGAGAGCGGTCTTCTCGGAGATGTAAGACAAATCATAATAAATGAAAGATATTGAAGTACTCCAAAGAATCTTGATTGACAAGGAAATTATGATATGTACTGAAGCAAGCACTTTGAGTTACTTCGATAATGAGGGAATTACTCATTATAACATCAAAGTTAGAAGATCATGCATTTTAACTTGTCAAATCATTAATGCTATGCACGCTTTCTGGGCTTTTGTTTTAGCTTCGAAAATTTTTCTATTTCACCAGCTCTATAACCTGAACTTGACTGTAAGAAATGACACCATGGGCGGAAATAGGAGAAGATATGAGCCAGGAAGTTGCAAGGAGTGGAAACAGAATGAAGAGGTGTGGGAGATTTTGCAGAAGGGCGATCTTTCAAGCTTCCTGGAGAGACTCCATGGTCGTGATGGAAAGATAACCAGCTTCTTCTGTAGAAATTGGAAGAAGGGCAAGCTTAAAATGGGTGACCAACTGGTGGAAATTGATGAAGAGTTAATATCTAAAGCTACGGGACTCAAAAAGGAGGGCTAAAATTTCTACAGAGACAAAAAGGTTAGTAGGGAAGCCATTGAAAGGTACCCGGTCACAGAGAAAGAGAAGAAAAGACAAGTAAAGTTGAGAAAAACCTATTTCTCGCCTAGGGCTTTTGCAAAGCCCTGGTGGGAAAATATCTTTGTTTTAATGAGATATATAACTCTAGATTGCAGGTTTACGAAAGTATATGGATATCACTTTGTCCTCTTAAATCATTTTAGGCATAACGATAAGGTGAATTTCCCTTATTTCTTGCTTTGTTCTATGAATGCATCCCTAAAAGCATATAAAGAAAATCCTCGGGGTGACACTACAATGCACCAGGGACTTATGGTCCTCATTTATGATCATCTAAAGGCCAGTAAAATCAATCGAATGCAGCTCTCTGTGGATTCAGAAGAAGAAATGTCTGATTCTGATTTCGAGGAGGAGGAGGATTCAGATAATGATTCCTCGACTAAAAATGAGGAAAGCTCTGACGACTTAGAGTATGAGAGGAGCAAGAAGAGGAAATCAAAACCCTCTTCTTCTAAGGGTAAAAAACCCCAAAGCAAACCCTTGATTAGTATTTCTTCAGAAGAAGAGGACTCTAATTTCCCTGAGGAGAAGAAGAACCCTAAGGGAGTGCAGAAGGAAAAAAGTAAAATCCAAGCCCAACCCAGGAAGAAGCAAAAGAAAATAGAGGAGACTGGCAAAGATTCAGAGGACACAGGCAAGGAACCGGAAGAGGACAAGCAAACAAGAACCCTGGAAGCTGAACAAAGCCTGGAGATGGAGACTATAGAGGAGACCCTCAGGGCCGCTGATACTATTTCTGCCCTCCATATTGCTAAAGATGAACAAATAACCCCTGGTAAAGTTACTCCTTCTCCTGGTCCTCACCTCGAGGCCTTGAAGGGTTTTATGAAAACCATTGAATGGCTTATTGATGGGAATAAGAATACTATGAATGAATTCAAAAAACTCTGCAACAGAGTCATGATCTTGGAGACCATTAACATTGGAGAGGGGAACACTATGGCAAATTATATTGAAGATTTGAAGAATACAATTGCCAAAGCGGAAGACATGAGAGATGCCTTTAATCCCTGGTTTGAGAAAATTGAAAAGGAGATACAGGACAGAAAAACCCTGGAGGAAACTAATGAAAAAATGCTCTTGGATACAGCTGCCAAAGTGGACAAGATAGAGGAGTGCCTCAAGAACATTGCAGAGCAGAGTCTCAACATTCTTAAAATCTTAGCCAACAACACCCATCTTAGCCAACAACACCCATACCCTCATCAGCACCCATACCCTCATCAGCAAGCTCGATGATGAAAAGGAAACCCAGAAAATTGACCTGGATGCAGAAGGAATCGAGGAAGCCCAAGGTCCCAGAACTCACACCTGTGGAAAGAAGAAGGAAAAGAAAGTGAATAAGGACTTGGAGGAGCTAAAAGTAGTTGGGGTGACCTATGATGAGCTGGTGACTAAGGCAGAGGAGCTGCTGAAGAAAATTACTATGTACTGTCTCCTTGGGTTCTTTGATGTTATTTGTTGTTTTGCTATTTTTTCTATTCATTGGTTTTTTGGACCAGTCAGTTAGTATGTGGACTCTATTTTCTCAACTTTTTATTTTAACTAAGGTGTAAAGGTTTTGGGTCTTGAAAACCTATTTTTCAATCAATCAGAACATGATTAAGAGATCAATTACTCTTGTTAACTATTATAGGAAAGCAACATTATATTATGGCAACCTCGATAATTTCCAAATTCCACTTATACCATAATTTAGGATCAAAATAGATATATTTATTTCTTCATAGAAGTCTTACAAGAAGACATAGTACATTTCTCAACTTATAATAGATAGACTGATGTCTTTATTTCTTGACACTAGAAGGGATACAACACGTTACATCACTCTTCCGGAGAAGACAAAGAAGTGCACTCGTCAGACTCTATAGGATCTAAAGGAGTATAACCTTTAGATTCGCTTTCACTCAGGGGAAAATACCCCACGGATTCATTATCGCTTAAGGGGGTATAACCCTCTGACGAGTCAGAACTTATAACTATCAGCCTTACTGGCAAGCACTCTAGCTTAGGCTCTTTTCCTTTTTCAATAGTAATTTCTTTTGTTGGACACTGAATAGGATCTTTTCCTATCTCTTTTCTCTCTTTAGAAGCTGGGTTCACTTCAATAGGGATGTCATCCAAGACAGGCTTGACAGGTGTCAAAGAATCTTTCTTGACTTTCAGATAATGGGCATATCCAGCTACGGATTTGCAAGCTGTCCATTTGACACACACTATCTCTGTAATGTTTCAATAGAAAGCTAATTACTTCCCAGAATCTCCTAGAGCAACGTCTAATAAATCTTAATAACTAGGTTTTGAATGCAAGCGCAATTTTCTTTTATATAATAACAAGTGTGCAATATGTTCTTTAACAAAATTCCACTACTATAGATATAACATAATTACACTTAATATTCTATGATTTTTTCATAAACTAACACAAACAATAAATGATACTTTACCAAAACTATAACATAAGAAAGATCATACTCATTACTTATAACTAAGATTTTGTAAATAATAATGATCCAAAACCTAAAGAAATTCCTGACCTTTTGCAAAGTTAACCCATATGCAAGACCTGAACGCCCTTCTACCGAATGATAGCGTGCCTTTCTTACGAACCTTATCTTCAATATACTCCAAAACTCTATCACAAAAACCAACTCTCTTTGATACTTCCTAAAGTATTCTCTCTATCTCTCTATTCTACTCTATTTTTCTCCTCGATTCTAATTATTTCCTCTTGAGTCCACCGTCCTTCCTTTGATGCAAAATGAATTGTGTTCTTCCTCCTTACTCCCACCTCTATTTATACTAAAATTACCCATGACTTCTCCTAAGTCTGAGGCTTTGTTATGGTGTTTGATTAGGAGTCTTTAATGGATTACTTTGAGTTTCATCTTCACTTAATCTCAACTCTTTGATTATTCTAACCGTTTATCCATCCTTTACCCTACATGTCTAACATGTTACTGTAGTTCATAGAGCATGGATCGACTATGCAACTCTCCCTATCAATGGTTTTCCTATCTTCATGGCACATGTGCCCTCTCATTCATTTCTTTTGTTGTAATCAACCAAAGGTTGTGGACTATGTAATAGTCTATGTCTTCCTTTGTGGAGCGAGGTAGTTGTCATGGTGAGTATAAAGCTTACGCTACCAGGACTACTCATCAACTCCTCATTATTAACCTATCCTTAACTTGCGATACATGCATTTAGCATGTAAGCTAAGCCTTGGAAGAAACGGTCAAGGACCACTGTGAAGTTGGTTATCCTAGAGAGAGGAGTGGTTGACGTCTGTTCACCATGGAACATGTTACATCGCAAAGGAGGAGTGGCAGTTTAGTGTATTGAACAGCGAGAGGGGTGGTCGGTGGTAATACCGACCCCTCCTTTTAAATAAGGGGGTGGTCGATATTACCATCGACCACCCTCTTATTTGCTTTATTAAACCTCCTTATAACGCCGTGCACTATTTCTAATTTATTTGATTTTAATTTGTTTTTATTTTAATTTCATTATTATATGTTTAATATTTAATTAATGACTTCCATTTCTATAAATATTTAAACCTTAATCCTCCATTATATATGCAAAAATATATATTTTGATTTCCAATAATTAGAATTAATGACTTTTTAGAAATATTTCAACAATTGAACTTATTAATGATTTCTTAATAACCTATATATATTCAAATGATCAAGTCATAATTATCAAACTGACATGCATAAGAAACTCATATATTTGTAAACAATGTTAAGTCACTAGATCACTTAACCCTTTGTTTACTTCCCAAATATAAAACTACTTTTTACTCTTATAGACAAAATAAATGTAACAATTACCAATAACATGCAATAATTGAAAACACAAAACACACAAACTGAGCAAGCATCAAGCGACTTATCATAAAGGTCAAACAACCAAATATGAAGACTGAACAAATTGATGGAATGACTAACTAACGACACTCACTCAAGTGTAATTGAATAAAAATAGGGTCAACTACTATCTTCTCCACTTCCATCAGAAAATATAAGGCACGCTCAGACCTGTGTATCCAGGTGGAGACGTTACCCCGTACCTACCTGGTACTTGTACTTGCAATATCCTGCATCACTGAACCACACATGCATATAGACCATATAGAAAATACAACATACACACTGATGAAGGAGAATCCAAACATTCCCTGTCTCACCAAAATGAGTGAAGGAAAATCATCCCCTTGCATCCAATACACTCACAGATACACAACATACACTGCATAAATAAAGTAAAGTGTCAGTACATTGCAATAAACCATACAATGCCATAAATCACAAGTACAGAAATAGTGTAAATAAATCATACATTACATTTTCAGATTAAGCATGGAATAATGTCACATAAATCTGAATAACAATTCACGGTAATGTATCCACTGAGAAAGATGAATAGTAAAATATGAGTTCAAACGAGTAGGGGTTCAATCTTGACAGTTGAATCCTACCACCTCACCCCTAGCCTTGGGAATTCCTATAAATAGACCCCATTTTGGAGCATAAAGGGTCCCAATTCATATAATTTTTTATCATCTCATTTGCATTGTTATTATAGGCATCTAGCTTCTAGTTTATCACTCTTTAGCAATGTTATCATGCTCAATTTTAGCTTAAATCTTAGCTTATTTTCTAGATCAATCATGAATTCATATAGCTTAATCATGCTATAATTGCTAGATCATGCATCTTCATCATTCAAATCCTCCATCTAAGTGTAGTCAAGTCACTAGAATTTGCCTAATCAGATCTGAGAGAAAAATTCATTCTCGCATTTACTAGGAGGCAATAAGTCGATTAGCTATGGTTTTACATTTCATTGATTAAATATTCTAACCATGCTTGTAATGATTTATTGAGTGTTTTGTGTTGCAGATATTGGTATAATAGGTACACCACATAGATACACGACATTTTGGCACCCACCGTGGGGTTGGAATCATCACTTTTGGCCTCTTAATCTTCAGCAAACTTCATCTTTGTTTGGCTCTAGTTCAAAAATTCGTATGAGTTGCCTTTTCAACTCGTACAAACTTCCTTTTAGCCTAGGATGACACCTCATCTTGAATTATACTAGGTATAATTTTGTCTTGTATGAGGTTTTATGCTGTAAATTCTTTATTCGTACTAAGTCTAAATCTCTATCGTACGAGTCTATTTCTTGAAAATTCTTTACTCATATTAGGTATAATTCTGGGTTGTACGAGCTGGTTTTTGTCTCTGTGCAAAATCTAAATTTTTGTCATTCTATCTAATAAGTCATGTCGTACGAGTCTCTGGCTTTGTGATTTTTAACAGACTGCAAGTTAGGGTTCTCTAATTCTAATATGAGATTTTCTAATGCTAACCTTGACTAGTTTGTGAGATTGTTGGCAGCCTAACTCTTTTTCTACAGGATGATTGATGAAGATACGCTTGCCAAAGACAAAATTGAAAAACAATCATGACTACTAACGAATCTATTTTGCAGGTTGCCTATGAATCTGACTAAAATTTGTGTATTCATTAAAGTATTTTTTTAGGCACACTTCAATTTGGGCTAAGAAATGAACAATCATGTCTTATGTGTTTTTGATGATAGGCGAGTATGCTCTCACCTTTCTTAGGTGATCAGAAAGATAGACTCATCTTTTGCTTCATTAGTGCATTTATTTAGCAGGCCTACCCTCCCGAGGAGTAATAACTCTTAGCCATTAAGGCCAATGAGAGGGGAATGACCTAAGTGGGGATGGCTAACGCCAAGTAATCCAACCCACTATAAAATAAATGTGTTTTTGATGAAAATCAAAGCAATGGAAGTGCTCGGGAATAGCTCTCCTCTATACTTTTGGGTATATCAAACCTTGGCTTTCAAGGCTGGGAGACCTCTTAATTGAGTTTATACCCCAATGCGCCGAATAGATCCCTTACTAGTGTCGGTTAAATTAGAAGCTACCTGATTCACCTCCGAAAGGGTGATAATCTTTATGGAAGAGAGATAGTAACTCTCCCAAGACACTTACCATATCATGCCCCCATTAGCATTTGGAGTCGGATAATCCGACGTTGAGAATCCATTGCATGAGACTCAACGGCCGTATTCTGATTAGCTATTGAGTGTGTACCTAAGTCAGCAAGAAAAGGTTTTCATTCTCAGCCAACTTCCTTAGGTTTTAGCTTGATTTAAAGTCATGTATCACATCATGTGTTTGTTGTGTATTCATCCCTTAATTGAAAAATCAGACACTTTAAAACTTGAAAACCAAAATAAAATATCAAAATTCAGTGATAAAAAACTCAAACAAACAAACAATTTTGATCATTGTTCAAATACTTGTCGTATGAGTCAGGATTCCCTATCGTATTTCTTGATCTTATGTCGTACGAGTCAATATTCTATGTTGTACGAAACACTGCTTTTCACATGAAATCACTAGTCTGTCATTCTGTAGTATATCTCTTGTCATTTCAGGCTTTATAATCTGTCGTACAAAACTCTGCATGTGTCAGTCCAGAGCTGTGTCTTACATGTCTATTTCAGATTTATCATTTCTGCCTAATCAATTTGCAGTAAGCATAAACACTTGTTATCTGTCAGTCTATGCTTAGATTGTCCGCTTGGTTCACTCGGTCAAGTTATCACCTGTCAAAATCAGACTCTAGAAGATAAACACCCCAAGATTTTTAAGTGCTCATCCTCAACAAGTTCAAGATCTAAACATCTCAAAGTGCATTATCACCCTCTTTGGTAAAATGATCACTCAAACATAGTTTCTTATCAGGATCAATCATCCTTTATCACAAAATTGAAACATTTGGTCAGGATAATCTTGTCCCACATTGTAGGATATATCATTCCTACTGGACCTGGTTCTTATCAAATAATCACCATTGCAATCCTAAACCAAAGATTGAAAAACTTGCAAACCTTTAAACACTTTAATTCTCTTTTAGTGTCATATCCCTCTATTGCCTTGAAATTGGCTGTTCATCACTTACCAAAATAACCTTTTGGACAATCGAATACTAGCAAAATAAAACACATGTATGCCCATTCTAACTAGAGCTCAAAAATGAAGGATCGTAAAGACTGAAATCAAAACATTGAAAACATTTGAAGAGCATATAATCATGGAATGTGAAGATGAAATATAAGTTGAGGAAGAAATAATAGAACAAAACCTCAGAGACATCAAGAAAGATGCCCAACTTGACAAATTTATGCAAAAATTGTTGGAGGAAGAAAAAGAAAAATACTTTCTAATGCTAGCCAAATCTGGTGCTACACTCCCCCAAGATTTTGATGTGAATAAATTGACACAAAAGAAAAGTGATCCTCCTAATAACGAACAATATGAGGACATCTTTGGGCTCAAAATGAATAACACGTCAATTCCTCATAACACTAGAACCAATGACCACACTTACATCCCCAAAAGAGATGAAGTAGAAATTTTAAATAACATTCAACCCAACGAAGATACAAGAAGAACTAGGGATGAACCAAGAAGAGATCAAGATCCTCCTAGAATGCAAAATCAGAGTTATGCAAGAACAAATCATGTTGATAATCCTATCATGACTCTCACACAACAACTACAAACAATGAAAACACAAAATCAGACTCTAGAAGATAAACACCCCAAGATTTTTAAGTGCTCATCCTCAACAAGTTCAAGATCTAAACATCTCAAAGTGCATTATCACCCTCTTTGGTAAAATGATCACTCAAACATAGTTTCTTATCAGGATCAATCATCCTTTATCACAAAACTGAAACATTTGGTCAGGATAATCTTGTCCCACATTCTAGGATATATCATTCCTACTGGACTTGGTTCTTATCAAATAATCACCATTGCAATCCTAAACCAAAGATTGAAAAACTTGCAAACCTTTAAACACTTGAATTCTCTTTTAGTGTCATATCCCTCTATTGCCTTGAAATTGGCTGTTCATCACTTACCAAAATAACCTTTTGGACAATCGAATACTAGCAAAATAACACACATGTATGCCCATTCTAACTAGAGCTCAAAAATGAAGGATCGTAAAGACTGAAATCAAAACATTGAAAACATTTGAAGAGCATATAATCATGGAATGTGAAGACGAAATATAAGTTGAGGAAGAAATAATAGAACAAAACCTCAGAGACATCAAGAAAGATGCCCAATTTGACAAATTTATGCAAAAATTGTTGGAGGAAGAAAAAGAAAAATACTTTCTAATGTTAGCCAAATCTGGTGCTACACTCCCCCAAGATTTTGATGTGAATAAATTGACACAAAAGAAAAGTGATCCTCCTAATAACGAACAATATGAGGACATCTTTGGGTTCAAAATGAATAACACGTCAATTCCTCATAACACTAGAGCCAATGACCACACTTACATCCCCAAAAGAGATGAAGTAGAAATTTTAAATAACATTCAACCCAGCGAAGATACAAGAAGAACTAGGGATGAACCAAGAAGAGATCAAGATCCTCCTAGAATGCAAAATCAGAGTTATGCAAGAACAAATCATGTTGATAATCCTATCATGACTCTCACACAACAACTACAAACAATGAAAACACAAATTCAAGATATGCAAAGAGGAAATGTTAGATGATATTCACTTCAAGAAATCTGTCCTTATCCATTCGACAGAAACCTAAACATGATACTATTTCCTATAGGTTTTGAAACTCCTAGATATTTAAAATATGATGGAAGCACTAACCCTCAGGATCATATAAGAGAATTTTGCACCATGAGTATGGAGTTTGCACACGAGGATACCTACTTAATGAGACTATTTCCAAAAAGCTTAACTGGACTAGCTATGGAATGGTTCTCCAAACTTCCACCTGGAATCAGATCATTTTCAGAGTTGGTGGATAAGTTTGTCTCACAATACTCTTACAACATAAAACATGAAGTAACCATGCTAGACCTGTGTAATGCAAAACAAAAGAGTGGAGAACTCTTCATGACATTCTTACAATGATGGAGATGCTTAGCTTCGAGGTATCCTCGTACCGTGCTAGAATATGAAAAAATGGACATATTCATTGACAACTTAAACAATCAAATGAGTTATTACCTAAAAATGCAAGGAAATCAAAGCTTTGGAAAAATGGTTGATAATGGAATCAGAATGGAAGAAGCCATGATAAAGAGGGTTGAGTTGAAAATATACAAAGAAGGAGTTAATCCTCCTAGCACCAACAATAATAACAATCATAATGACCAATCAAAATTTTGGAATAGAAATCAAAATGTAGTTAATGATGGAATAGTAGAAAACAACAATGTAAAACCAAAACAACCGGTTCTCAATCTATCTACTCACTCAGTAGCAGCACACAAAACAACAATCACCAAAGAGAAACTATCAAAACTTTCTTTTGAAGACATTTTATAGACATTGGTGAACCCCTCAGGTCAGCATTAAAAATGCTTATCGCAAACAAACTAATTTCTTTATGAGAAGAAAGTAACTATGAACCTCAAATAAAACCACCATGGTGGAATGATCATCAGTATTGCGATTTCCATTGAAACAAAGGAAATCTCACAGATAATTGTCAGAAGTTGATTCATGTCATACAAGACTTGATTGATAATGGAGTAATAACTATGGATGGATATACAACAAATTAATCTCATACCGCCTTTAAGATTCCACTTCCAAACTATGAGAAAGGTGAGTCATCAACAAAAAACAATGGTAAGGGTAAAGTGAAGGTAAACTATGCTCATACATATGACAATGTGGTGAATGTGATTGTAGTTAAAGAAAAACAAAATCAAGAACATGCTCATGCTATAACAAGAAGCAAAGCCAAAGTTGTTTTGTTAGGTCCTACGATGAACGCATCATCCACTATAAAAAAACACTACAATCTAGTGGAGCAACTACAAAAACCACCCACACAAATCTCCATCTTGGAACTTTTAAAACTTTCATTAGCACACAAGGAAATTCTTAAGCGAGCATTAGTAGATACAACTGTATCCAAGGATCTTGATATCGACCAATTCCAGACCATGGTGGGACACCATACAACTCGACATTGCTTTTCATTCATGGAAGAAGATGACATGTCCCTACAACATCCACACAATGCTCCCTTGCATATTGAAGTCCTTGTCCATAAAACATGAGTTAAGTGTGTTCTAATAGATGGGGGAGCTGGTCTAAATATTTGTTCATTAAGTCTTGTTCGTGCCTTAGGATATTCAAAAGATGTAGTTGATGTTCGGAAAAGGATCACTATAAAAGCCTATGATGAAGAAGAACATTCCTCCAAGGGAATTGTGATACTACCTATCAGAGTGGGACCTCTACAAAAAGACATAGTATGCCAAGTTCTTGACTTGGACTTATTATATAATGTACTCCTCAGGAGACCATGGATACATGACTTACAAGCTATACCATCCACATATCACCAATGTGTCAAATTTCCCTATGAGGGGCAAGAAATCACAATCTCTGCACATGCAACAAGAGGTCTAGGATATGTCACTCTGCCAGAAGACACATCTTTTAGTCAACAACAAGAGGAATATGCAAACAGACAAGAACAACTGGCAATTGAAAGAGAAGAAGAATCAGCTAAGCAAAAGGCATAAGAAAACATGAAGTGGCAAAAGAAGCAATCCTCAAATCACTAAGAGAAACAAATTGTAGATATCTCTCAAGAAGCATCAAATCCCAATCAAAACAAACATGAACCTAGTACTGATCAAGGAGGACTCATAGTAAGATTGACAAAACTCAATCTCAGTCCTGAAGAATTTGAATATGAAAGAAGGAAAGATGTATCTAGAAAAGAAAAAGAAATACTATATAACCAAATCTGTATATTACAGGCTGCAAGTGATACAGATTCTAATGAATGGGAATGGAATTCCTGTCACTCTGAAGAATCAGCTAAATAAAATTACTTTGAAGAAGATGTAAGAGTCGATATAGTTCACACGTATGCAAGAAAAACGTCAAGAACTAGTTCACCTGAATTAGAATCACATTCGGCTAACTTGAACTTAACCAAGGATGATCAAGAACTTCTTATGTGAGGTCATTCTAATGAGAGTACCATTCTAGACATCGACATACATACTGAAAACTATGATACATCAATCATGGCCCTAAATACCCTAGAAACATCCCAACCTGAAGATCCCTTACCTCTAATCCAACTTGAACTTATTGATTGGGAAAATGAAGGACAAGCCGCCATTGATACCTTTCCAAATGACCATGCTATATCTATATATCTTAATGCAATCGAACCCGTAACAACTTCCACCAGGAATGTCAGCAACGCATCTTCCAATCAAGTGGGTGCCAAATCTCCTAGTCACAAAAATGAAAATAAAGAAAATAATATCAGGTCTAATGCTGAAAACCACTTCTCAGCAACAATAGATCAAGAAAAAGTAAAAACAAAGGACGTATCTAACAGTGAAAACCTCCTTGAGGCATCGAAAGATGGGAGATTTGACACTTTACCTGAGCACTATCAAGAAAGGTCATCTATTTTGATTGAACCAATAGAGGCAGTTAACATTGGCACAATAGAGCAACCAAAGATTCTTCATCTCGCAACTTCTTTGTCTGAGAAAGAAATGCAACAATATGTGGAATTCTTCAAACGATGACAAATCAATTTTGCCTAGTCCTATGTAGACATGCCAGGGTTGAATCCAGAGCTTATTATGCATCACTTAAATATTAATCCAGGAGCCAAACCAATTAAACAAAAGTTACATAAGATGCATCCTCATATTTCTCTTCTAGTCAAAGCAAAACTAAAGAAATTATGGGATGTTGGATTCATCAGACTGGTAGCTTATCCTCAATGGGTATCCAACATTGTTCATGTTTCAAAACCAGATAAAAGCATCAGAATATGCACAGACTTCAAAGATTTTAATAACTCATGTCCAAAGGATGACTTTCCTTTGCCTAACATCGACATCATTGTAGATTTAATTGCTCGACACTCCATGTTTTCTTTAATGGATGGTTTCTCCGGATACAATTAGATCAAAATAGAACCCGAAGATCAAGAAAAGACAACTTTCACATATCCATGGGGTACTTTCTGCTGGAACATCATGCCTTTTGGACTAAAGAACGTCGGTGCTACATATCAAAGAGCTATGACAACTATATTTCATGACATGATGCATACATTCATGGAAGACTATGTCGGTGACATATTGGCTAAATAATACAACAAAGAAGAACATATAGAGATATTGGAAAATATCTTTGACAGATTAGAACAATACAAGCTACGGCTAAACCCTAAGAAATGTGCTTTTGGTATAACTTCAGGAAAGTTATTGGGATACATTATTTCAGCAAGAAGAATCAAAGTGGATCCAGCTAAGGTGAAAGAAATCATGGAAATGGCGTCTCCCAAGAATATCAGTCAACTAAGATCACTACAAGGAAGACTCCAGTCAATCAGAAGATTTGTGGCTCAACTAGCAAATAAATGTCAACCTTTTACTCATCTATTTCACAAACATGTTAATTTCAAATGGGACCATCAATGTGAAGAAGCATTCAAGAAGATCAAGGCATATCTCATGCAACCACCTGTTCTAATGTCACCAATTCCAAGAAAGCCATTATTACTCTATGTATCAACTACCGAAACATCATTCAAAGTTTTGCTCGCACAACAGGACAATGAAGGAAAAGAATGAGCCATCTAGAAACATAAACATAACACTAGTAGGATATGAGATCAACTATTCATCAACAGAAAAAGCATGCTTGGCCGTAGTTTTGCTTCTCAAAAATTACAACACTTTCTACATTCTCACTCTATCAAGTTAATAGCTAAAATTGACCCTCTGAAGTATTTGCTTAGCAAAGCCACATTGACAAGACGACTACCAAAATGGATCATGATTCTAAGTGAGTTTGATATTGAATATGTTGACAGAAAAGCTATCAAAGGACAATTCATTGAAGACCAACTAGCAGAGACACCACTTCAAGATGATCATCCTTTACACATTGAGTTTCCCGATGCTGATATCCTAATAGTCACCACAAAAACATGGCAACTATTCTTTGATGGTTCATACAGATGGCATGGATTGGGAGTAGGCATTCTATTCATCACGCCACAAGGTCATACAATCCCAAAAGCATACAAATTAAGCTTTCCATGCACCAATAATACAATAGAATATGAAGCTTTGGTAACAGGTATCAAAATGGCTATAGAATGGAACATTACACAACTTCAAGTCTTTGGAGACTCTTAGCTCATCATCAATTAAATTAATGATGACTATCAAACAAAAGATGAAAAATTAATGCCTTACAAAAAGATGGTGGATGATTTCAAGAAATACTTTGTAGAAATCACTTTCTAGCAGATTCCAAGAAATGACAACAAAGCAGCCGATGCCATGGCTACACTTGCTTCCCTCCTTCAGACATAGGAAAATCAACAGCGTTATGAATTCCTCATGGAAGAGTTGTTTTACCTTGCTCATAATTGTCCTAATTCCCAAACCATTTGTCACCTTGTCAGACATGATTCCTCCCACTATGGCCAAATTTACACCTACCTAAAAGATAACACCCTACCTCCCGACCTATCAAAGATCCAAAAGAGAAACTTTATTTGCCAATCCTCCCATTTTACTCTTGTCGCAAATACTCTGTATAAATGAGGCCTAGACGGTACTCTCTTAAGATGTCTCGAACAAGAAGAATCTACAAAATCCTTACATGAAGTCCATAATGGTATTTGTAGTACTCATTCAAGTGGTCTTACCCTTTTGAAAAAACTCATACACTTGGGCTATTATTGGCCTACTATGGAACGAGATTCTTTTCAAATAGCCAGAACATGCAAACAATGTCAGATCCATGGGAATTTGATTCATGCACTAGCACAAGATCTTCATGATCTAGCAACATCTTGGCCTTTTTGTCAATGGGGTCTTGATCGAGTAGGAAAGATAAATCCTTCTTCATCTAATGGACACAAATTCATCCTTGTAGCTACAAAATATTTTACAAAATGGATTGAGGTTGTACCTCTCACAAATATCACAAGAAAACAAATTGTTGCATTTATCTTGAACTACATCATTTGTCGCTATGGAATACCAATGACCATTATCACTGATAATGGGTGACCATTCAAAAATCAGAATGTATAAGAGCTATGTGAGAAGTTCAAAATCCAACATAGATTCTCCACACCCTATTATCCCTAGGGGAATGGGTAGGAAGAAGCATCTAACAAAACTATTCTAAAAAATCCTCAAAAAGATAGTGAACAATGCTGGCAAAGATTGGCATATTCAACTAAACCTGTACTATGGGCCTACCGTACCAATATCCGCACACTGACAGGTGCCACACCTTTCTCTCTTGTATATGGATCAGAAGCCATATTGCCAATCGAAGTAGAGATACCTTCTCTACGTGTATCACTAAAAAGACTCATCCCAGATGAAGAACAAAGAGTATCTAGACTACAAGAGTTAGAGCTAATCCATGAACGGAGACAAAATGCCTTTGATCATCTAAAGGTATATCAACAAAAAATGTGTCGAAGCTATAATCATAAGGTCAAACCAAGACTATTCCAAGTTGGAGAACTAGTGCTAAAGGAAAATCCATGTAACCAGGCAGAGTGAGAAAAGAAAGGAAAATTTGAACCAAACTGGTTAGGTCCATTTGTGGTCTCAGCAATATTTGGGTCAGGAGCATATCAGCTATCAACACAAGATAGAGATCAGCTCGAGGATCCTATCAACAACATCCACTTGAAAAAAATTTATGCCTGAAAAAGAAGAAAAATAAAAAATAGTTAAATATATATATATATATATATATCAGAAAAAGTGCAATAAAAACAGAAGGTGAAAACCTAGCAAACAGGCACTATATGTCTGCTAGCTCTTTCATCTATTAGTTCAAGCATCTTTCTGGTTGTATTCATTCATTTTCCATTAGCGCTAACCATCATCAAGCCTTCGTACATATGCAGGCATCCCAGGTGGCTTCTTTCCATGGTTTGGATCATTGGATATATCATAATGACTTTGTTTATAGGCTTGGGGAAAATTCCTACACCTAGCTGGAGGCAAACTCTGGATAATTCTGAGCTAAAGATCAATTATCTCAATTGATCTCCTGAGGGGGCATCATCATACTGGGATTTAGCAATCAAGAGCTGGGGTATCCTATCAAAGCAATACCATCATCAAAATGAGATTATTCTTTGAATCAACGCGTCATCACACCTCGCTTCAAAGAGGGGCAAAATGTATACACCTAAAAATGGTCTGAAGATAATGAATTAAATAAGCAATTATTTAATTAATCTCCCTCCCCAATTTAATTGAATTCATTAACAATTCAATTAAAATCCTCCATTTTCATCTACTTATTAATAAATCTAAGGATTTATTAAATGGGTTCATTTCAATAATCCTCTTTGATTAATTAATTCTACCCGTCAAAATCATTATGCCAATCCTCCAATTAATTATAACAAATCAAATCAATGAGTTTTTGAGATTAATTGGCCCTTTTCCTATTAAATGATTTTCTAAATTTAAAATCTCCTAACTTTAACCACCTAACCTAACCATCCCTAAACCTAACCCATTCTACCTACCCCATGTCCCCTTTCATCTAACATCTTCTAGAACCTTTGTGACACTTGTCACTAAGTGTTCCCTTCCATCCAACCTCTTCAAGAAGCCTCTTGACACTTGTCACCATAGAGATGATAGATGCTCCCTTTACTCCAACCCCCTTTGCCAATCTCCTCCAATTTAACCTTTGATATCTTCAAATCAATCTTGACTGTTGAATCTTGCCACCTCACCCCTAGCCTTGGGAATTCCTATAAATAGACCCCATTTTGGTGCATAAAGGGTCCCAATTCATATCATTTTTTATCATCTCATTTGCATTGTTATTATAGGCATCTAGCTTCTAGTTTATCATTCTTTAGCAATGCTATCATGCCCAATTTTAGCTTAAATCTAAGCTTATTTTCTAGATTGATCATGAATTCATATAGCTTAATCATGCTATAATTGCTAGATCATGCATCTTCATCATTCAAATCCTCCATCTAAGTGTAGTCAAGTCACTAGAATTTGCCTAATCAGATCTAAGAGCAAAATTCATACTCGCATTTACTAGGAGGCAATAAGTCGATTAGCTATGGTTTTACATTTCATTGATTAAATATTCTAACCATGCTTGTAATGATTTATTGAGTGTTTTGTGTTGCAGATACAGGTATAATAGGTACACCACACAGATACATGACAATATATATACATACATACATACACACACACACACACACACACACACACACACACACACACACACACACACACACACACACACATATATACTTTTGGTTGATCTCTGAGATTTTGGAAGAATTTGAGTTTGGATGTATATATATTCAAAAGTTTTCAAAAGTTTCTTTTCATTTATGTTTCTATTATGGGATAAAGCAAATATTAATAATTGTGTTATAAATTCAGTTTTATTTGAGACAATATGAGTGTATAGATAAATGTATAGTTTAATTTTTTGAGCTCTAAATTCATTCGTATTACTACCAGGTTTTAGTTTTGAATTATAGAGCTTAGTCATACTAAAGTTAGTTTAATTTGTAAGTGTGAATCAAATGAATTTTAATATTTGGATTTTGAAATTTTGGGAACAAAAAGCTAATTTGGATTAATGTAGTTGAAGGTGATATTTTTGTAATCAGTTTCATAATATAATTGCTCTTGTTACGAGACTATGGTATAATTGGTATTGTCCATCGTAATTGAGTACTTGTTGTTGTTGCTTTAATTGTATTTAGCCTCTAGAGGCTTGGTCAGTGTAGAGGCTCTTTTGTACAAGTTTTCTCTTCGTCCTTGAATGTTAAGTGATTGGTGTCTTGCTAGAACTCCTTGTTAGTTGAGTCTCCTTTGATGGCCATTGATGTATTGTTTTCTCTTGATATTTTATTTTAGTGGAAGTTTTGTGTGCTAGATGACCATTCCTAACCTGTTGATGCTATTTCTCCTTTTAAGGATCTTTTCTAGCATGTAAACTAAATCGTGCTATGGTGGGAATCCTATCTCCTTGTTCTTGAGATATCATGACCTTGAGTTTATTTTGAGTCCTAGGTGAAAGTAGGGGGAGTGGCTTCTATTGGGGGTCGAGAGACAAAGTGGTTGCTAGGGTAACCCAATGGAATTTTTGTAAACAAGTGATAACCTAATTAATGAACCTGGGTGGGTAGTTAGATCACATTAATCAAGATAATTTTCTGATGCCTCCTTACCCACAAATGCCCTTACAAGTTTCAGGGTAAGTGGAGGGTTAGTGCAGGATCAAGGGGGGCCAAAAAGTGGTGATGTGAAAAAAATAGCCTTCCTCACTCGCCTAAAAATGCAAAAATCCGTGTTGACTTTTTGCTTGGCCTGGGTGTCAGTACACCTTGGCCTAGTAATTACCTATGCAAATCGGATATCTGATTTTTATTTGTAATTTTAATTAAAAAAATATATTATATGTTACATATTATATAATACATATTATATAAATATATTATTATATTATATTATATTATAATAATATATTATATAATACAATTTATATTATATATAATATAATATAATATAATATTATATTATATTATATATTATAATATATATAATATAATACAATACATATTATATAATATAATATATTATTATATTATATATGTTATTTAAAAATAATTTAAGTATAAAAATCGGATATCCGATTTTTTGAGACTTTTATATTTCGACAGTGATAGCCTGTGAGTCATTTTTAACTCACGGGCCACACGATTTCATCAAAATCCGATATTTGGTGTTTTGGCAAAAATTTGCTAAAAAATAGATTGAGAGGTAAGAATTTTATCGTTTTCAATCATTTTCATTCATTTTTTGTATTTTTTGTTAATGTTTATTTGATTTTTCATTGAAAATATGGTTTTTTCATATGAAAACTAGGTTTTTTAAAATCAAATACCTAATTCTTTAAATTTGTTAACTAAATTTAATTGTTTACATTCAATTAGGTTAAAATTGGGGGATAACAATGAAAACCCTGACCAACCACAACTGCAACAACCAAACCCTCATTTGCCAAACCCCCCCTCAATTTAGGATTTGATTGCACAAAATTTGAATGAATTAAGGGGGATTGTAGAAGTATATCATAGGATCCCTCGTCTAAACCCAATGTTTGATCCTCTCACATCGATCATAAAAAGTATGGAAACCATGACTGAGGAGCACAATGTCACCCTTTTGTGGCAAGATTATATGAGGGAAAAATATGCAGATGGCTTGTCTTATAAGGATATCAAGGATCTCGAGATATCCAAAGCCAAAATCACCTCATTGTTTGTCAATCCCTGTACTGGTCAGCCCGTAGATCCCCAAAAAACAAAACTTTCTATTAAATGGTGCACAAATGATGGGATTGTGAAAAACTTTTGGGATCATTGGTGGATGGTTTTCGACAAACCACCCAACAACAATCTTGATATCCCCTTCTATTTCATAAAAAAAATGTATACTGAGTTTGTTTTAAACAAACATGTGAACTACTTTGACATCCAACCTTTCTAGGGTGTAGGTTTAGGTATGCCCCAAAATAGGCCTGGGGCAGCTAGAGTAGTCCAAGGCCCATATGTCCCCCCTCCTCCTATTGATCCCCCACCTGTAGTGTAGCATCCTGATATCGTTTGTGAGGCAACTTCACGGACCATATCGACTATTCACTCTTTGATTAGCCTTTTGGTTTCTCAGGCTGCGTCAGTAGCTCAGCCTACTCTTGATGGTAGTGGTGCATCCGGTGCCATTGACATGTCATCCTTGGCTCCACATGTATGCGTGCCCCATAGTTGTGTCATGTGTGGGCACATATGCTTGGGTCCAGTTGGAGAGCCCGTTGATCTTCCTGTGGATAGTTTAGATTATGAGGTGCATGAGATGCATGATGCAGCAGATGTTATTACACAGACTGGAGGATACCTTGGGGAGTCCTCACATGCTAGAGGTGAGGAGGCACCATCATCATACATTGATGATGTAGTGGTAAGATTTGTATTTTCATAGTTCATGTTATTTTTTAATTAAATATTTATAAATTAGATAATATTAAGTACTAATTTTTATTTACATGGTCTATTTAATAGTTGATGATTGAGGATGAGTTGAGACAGATTTAGGAGGGCACCTTGTCATCCATTTCATTTGGCCTTGATAGCTTGACGGTACATATATTATTGCACCTAGTCGTTTGAATTTTATTGTACATACATGCTCATCATTTATATTGGTATTAATTAGATTATGTAGTAACTTACATGTATATCTTATTTTACTCTTGTAGGGCACAAGCAGCACGAGTGCAGGGTAGTGTGATTTAGGATCTGGTAGTGCAGTTGGAGACAAGAGAAAGGTAATTGAATGCAAATATGATTGAATGAATAGTTTAAATAACTTATAATGATTATACATGTCTAGACATAGATTGATAGTTCCATATACTTGTTGTGTATATATACAGAGAATTCTTGGTTTCACATCCTTGATGACTACACCCAATATACCTGAAGAAGAAGAAGAGATGCCTCGAGTAGATGTGTGTTTATTTTATTTTTTGATTAGTAGATATAATTTGTTATTATCAGTGATAATTATATGCTAACTTGTATCAATGTCATGTTTCTGAACATATGTAGGTGGTGTATCAAAATATTCAAAACATACCTCCTCTACCAAAGGCATACATCAAGAGTCCTGCAAAGCTGAAGAGAAAACGTGGAGATGAGGTAAACATGAATAGTTAAATTATAGTTCATTTTTATGTTAACTTTTTGAATGTGAATTATATAATATAACTACTATTAATCATGGTTTGTTTTTCTTGTGCAGGATCCTTTAGAGCCAAGCAGTGTAGTGAAGAGGATCGATTTTGATGATCCATCAGCAGCTTAGGATGTTATAGATAGTTTTGGGATGTTTACATGTCTAGTTGGCATGTATATTTTATATATGGACATACATTCACGTATTTAGACATACATTTTGTTTCAGTTGGCGTTTATGCCATAATTGTGTATGGACATACATTTGTAATCATTTGACATTTTTATATATATAGAAGTTGATATTCGATCATATAAATTGTTGCTCATCTGTGCATGGTGTTATCATGGAAATCTTTAATCTTCATTCCAATAATTAACAATGGTTAATAATGGCTATTTAATGAACAATAGAATTCATTTCATTTCATTGTAAGTGTTGTTTTTATAATGAACAATACAATACAATTCATTTAATGAACAATAGAATTTATGAACAATACAATTCATTTAATCGACAATACAATACAATTCATTCAATGAACAATACAATTCATTTAATGAACAATACAATACAATTCATTTAATGAACAATACTTGATACAATTCATTATTACCCTATCCATGGTCCTATTTCCCCCCCCACCTCTATCGAATGCTTGGGGTTTTATTAGGGCAGCAATTTTTCTGTTGGCAAAAAAATCGTCAGTCTCACTCAATCGAATGTTGTTGCGTGACCAATTTCTCGTTCTGCTCGTCATGATGATGAAGCATCAGCTCTGACATGTCCAGTTAGGAATTATTACCCTACCAATGCTCCTATTTCACCCCCCCACTTGATCTAACGCTTGGGGTCATACCCTACCGGCGTCGTCCCTTGAGTGCCCTAAGTGCTCAAAATTGTCAAACATTGACGAGCCCTAACTCGGAATCGATGGCACCTGCGAATGATCTATTTGAACCTACAAGGCCAAAAGAGGGGTTACTTAAAAACCTATCTTGATTTTTCAAGTTGCCCTACGGTTTTATTAGGGCAGCAATTTTTCTATTGGCAAAAAAATCGTCAATCTCACTCAATCGAATGTTGTCGCGTGGCCGATTTCTCGTTCTGCTCGTCGCGATGATGAACCGTCAGCTCTGACATGTCTAGTTAGGCATTATTACCCTACGCATGCTCCTATTTTCCCCCCCACTCGATCCGACACTCAGGGTCATACCCTACCAGCGTCGTCCCTTGAGCGCCCTAAGTGCTCAAAATTGTCAAACTTTGACAGGCCCTAACTCGGAATCCATGGCACCTGTGAATGATTCGTTTGAACCTATGGGGCCATGAGAGGGGTCCCTAAAAAATCCTATCTCATTTTTTCAAGTTTCCCTACGGTTTATTAGGGTAGCAATTTTTCTGTTGGCAAATAAATCGTCAGTCTCACTCAATTGAATGTTGTCGCATGGCCGATTTCTCGTTCTGCTCATCACGATGATGAACCATCAGGTCTGACATGTCCAATTAAACATTATTACCCTATGTATACTCCTATTTTTCCCCCCCACTTGATCCAACGCTCGGGGTCATACCCTACCGACGTCGTCCCTTGAGCGCCCTAAGTGCTCAAAATTGTCAAACTTTGACGGGCCCTAACTCAAAATCCATGGCACCTATGAATGATCTGTTTGAACCTATGGGGCTATGAGAGGGGTCCCTACAAAATCCTATCTCATTTTTTCAAGTTCCCCTACGATTTTATTAGGGCAGCAGTTTTTCTGTTGGCAAAAAAGTCGTAAGTCTCACTCAATTGAATGTTGTCGCGTGGCTGATTTCTCATTCTGCTCATCACGATGACAAACCGTCAGCTCTGACATGTCTAGTTAAGCATTATTACCCTGTGCATGCTCCTATTTTTCCCCCCCACTCGATCCGACACTCGGGGTCATACCCTACCTGTGTCGTCCCTTAAGCACCTTAAGTGCTCAAAATTGTGAAACTTTGACGAGCCCTAACTCAGAATCTATGGCACCTACAAACAATCTATTTGAACCTAGGAGGCCACAAGAGGGGTCCCTACAAAAACCTATCTTGGTTTTTCAAGTTTCCCTACGGTTTTATTAGGCAGCAATTTTTCTGTTGCCAAAAAAATCATCAGTTTCACTCAATCGAATATTGTTGCTTGGCCGATTTCTCATTCTGGTCGTCGCGATGATGAATTGTCGGCTCTGACATATCTAGCTAGGCATTATTACCCTACGCATGCTCCTATTTCCCCCCCCCCCCCACTCGATCCAACTCTTGGGGTCATACCGTATCAACGTCGTCCCTTGAGCACCCTAAGTGCTCAAAATTGTCAAACTTTGATGGGCCCTAACTCAGAATCCATAGCACCTGTGAATGATTTGTTTGAATCTATGGGGCCACGAGAGGGGTCCCTACAAAATCCTATCTCGGTTTTTCAATTTGCCCTACGGTTTTATTAGGGTAGCAATTTTTCTGTTGGCAAAAAAATTGTCAGTCTCACTCAATTGAATGTTGTCGCATGGCCGATTTCTCATTCTGCTCGTCGCGATGATGAACCATCAGCTCTGACATGTCCAGTTAGGCATTTTTACCCTCCACATGCTCTTATTTTGCCTCCCCACTCGATCCGACGCTTGGGGTCATACCCTAACGACATCATCCCTTAAGCACCCTAAGTGCTCAAAATTGTCAAACTTTGATGAGCACTAACTCGGAATCCATGGCACCTGCAAACAATCCATTTGAACCTACGGGGCTATGAGAGGGGTCCCTACAAAATCCTATCTCGGTTTTTCAAGTTTCCCTACGATTTTATTAGGGCAACAATTTTTCTGTTGGGAAAAAAATCATCAGTCTAACTCAATCGAATGTTGTCGTGTGGCCGATTTCTCGTTCTTCTTGTTGCGATGATGAATCGTCAGCTCTGACATGTCCAATTAAGTATTATTACCCTACAAATGCTCCTATTTTGCCCCCCCACTCGATCCAATGCTTGGGGTCATACACCCTACCGACACCATCCCTTGAGTGCCTGAAGTGCTCAAAATTGTCAAACTTTGATGGGCCCTAACTCAGAATCTGTGGCACTTGTGAATGATCCATTTGAACCTATGGGGCCATGAGAGGGGTCCCTACAAAATCCTATCTCAGTTTTTCAAGTTACCCTACGGTTTTATTAGGGCAGCAATTTTTCTATTGGCAAAAAAATTATGAGTCTCACTCAATCAAATGTTGTCGCGTGGCCAATTTCTCATTCAGCTCGTTGCGATGATGAACTATCAGCTCCAACATGTCCAGTTAGGCATTATTACCCTACACATGTTCCTATTTCCCCCCCCCATTCAATCCAACACTCGGGGTCATACCTTACTAGCGTCATCCCTTGAGTGCTAAAACTATATATAAACAAGCATTACACTATAGACACATAATGATCGTCAATATTTCCATGTATTGTATACACATAATTACCATTACACTTGCATGTGACATCCATGAAGGGATATGGAAACATGATTTTTCTTTTCATTATCAATACAACTACACCAATGTACTCATGTACAGATACATGGACATTATCATCAATATAACTAAACCAATTTGCCCGTGGACATTGTATATCATCATAACAATGTTACATCAATTCACATCCATATACAAATACAACATCCCACTTCATCTGCATCACACATCCTCATGTCCTAAGAGAAAAGCTTACGTACAACAATGGCTGCATATAAATGAAGACCAAAATAAGTAACCTTTTTATGCGGAATGAATGTGCTACAAGAAACAAATTATTTCACTTAATACAAATTCGTTTGGAAAATTATAAATAGATCATTTCAAACATTTTTAAGATGCACAAGATTGCATAATTACGAAACTTACCAGTTTCTCTACAAAGTATACAAGCATTTTTAAGACATCCTTAATATACACGTAACAAACTTGATCATTAAGGTTTAATGATCATTGTTCGAAATGAAATGCATGATTAAAAAAATAAGGCACCATTAAAGACCTACTCCTCAAGTGTGCCTGAAGGGTCATCTCTTTGTTTAAGAGTATCCAATATTGCTTCATGATCAGCAGTAGTCACTTTCCATAGCTCTTTGGTCTTCGGTTTTGCTTGATGCTTCAACAACTTGACATTTGTAGCTATAATAAGGTGTGAATACATTATAATGGTTTTGTGTCTCTCATAGTCTTCAAATGTAGGTATGTCATTCTTTCTAATCATATATGTTTGCAACCAAGTTCCCACAACAACAACTGAACCTGTAGGATATGTGAACCCATCATCATCTGTCACTAGTTGTGTTAGCTTTTGTTTTCCCTGTACACATCATGCCAACCAATATTCTAATATCTCTTCATTTCCTTGTGGTGCAACAACTGCAAAAACATGTCCTGGTTGTACAAGATCGGATAGATGATCATACTCAAGTGAACTTTCCATGTCATCGTTTGACAAGGATATTGTTTGAGATAAAGGAGTTAGATAGTGGGGAACCCATGTATCAACCCACTCACTTGACTCGCACTGATCCCAATCACACCGAACACAACTATGACAAAAACAAGCCAACGCTCATGTCCAAATGGTCCATGTACTTGCATCTGAGATGAGAAATGAATGCATCTTTGAAGAATCTTTAATTGTTTGACAATCCAATCTATCTTTCATTGTTCCCTCCTCAACCAACCAAAATAATCTGCTCACTGCTGAATCAAGAGTACCTCCATGTGACAATGTTGAACTACACCAATCAACAATAGAACGTGCATCAAAGAAATTTGCACCTAAAATCCTCAATTGCTCCTTAACTAGAGCTTTCTTCAAACATGCACCTGCTCCATCATGCTCTCCCTTCCCATGCCCTGCCTCAAAAAAAAACCAAATATGAGGTATACGCCTCTCCACATGCATTCTATTCAACCAATAAAACATATGGGCATTCTTGAATTGACACGTATAGTTATCTGACCATATTATATGTCGGTCAATTGCAATATCTTTCTCATGCAAGAACTCAAAAAAATTCTCGAAATAATGTTGCACATACTCAGAGGAGTGTGATCTATCATCACTCATATAAAATGGATACTCCCTGATTATCTTCCTGTCCTCTTCTGTACTATCAGGAGCATGTCTATATGTAATGTGAACAAAAATAGCAATCTGGACTGAATTGTAGTACTAAGATTGTACGTCATTCTATGGTTGCAATGTATAGTTCTCTACAACTTCAACCACCGATACAATAGTGCCAATCGGGAAAGAGTTCTTACACATCCTGAACTGTTGATCCAACCACTGAGACCTATGGGTGTGCCTAGCATACTTTTAGAAAATATTTTCCTTAAAATCCAAAATAAAATCAGCAATACTCACTTCTCTTGAGACTAATTCGCATCTAGAACCTTCACCTCCACTCTTCAAAGTATATTTCAATGTCTCATATCTTTTTTTCTCAACATAATTATTTCCAAACTCGTGTCCATTGCCCTCATGAAAATATGAAACAAACTTTGACAACCCACCGCATTCTGAGCACTTCTCATTCAAACAATCATTTCTATAGAAATAGAAGCCATCATCTCTAGGGCATAAAAATAGATCTTTCAATTCTCTTGATGATCTCAGAAACAACATTGCACCACACTCCTACAACATCTCATTAGTATGCATCATAGAACGAATATGACATAAAAGTTCATGGTACATTGAAAACTCCACATGGTACTTGCAACAACAGGGATTGCGAATCTTAAGAGGAACACAATAAAATGGTTTCAAAGATTCAAAGGCCCTTTGTGATATTTGCAAAGTTGGATGTAATTCACAAAAAAATTTGTACAACATTGTTTGGCTTAATTCCAAGAAATGTTTGGGATGCGGTGTGCAGTCTCGGTTGTCGATTCTTAATTTCAAAACATCTTTTACATTGGGTGACACTCTAGAATTAAAGTACCAAAATTGTTGAATCTCTTCCTTCACATTGTCAGTCAACTTTCTATCAACATGTGGAAGCCTCCCACCAAATTCCCATGTATCTTGTTGAAGTGGATCGTCAAGTCTTTGTCTTCGTGCAAGTGCTCTATCCAAAGTTTTAAGGTTTATGTTAAAATCAACACAAGTTTGTCTCATTTGACAAGCCTTCCTCAATTGATGGCTTACTAAGGAGGTTGTAATCACTCTTCTAGTGGCTCTCTTATCTCTTTCTTTGGTATTCTTTCCAATAGAATTGAGAGCGTCAATTAGATTTTTTAAAATAATAGAATTTCTTTCCATCTTCTTGTTCATACAAATCTTCAATTTGTTTAGCAATGGTCTCATCTTTATAATCTTTAGCAATTGAACAAAGAGTTGGCATTGCTTAGTCAATGTTTTATTGCTAAAATTTTGGTTGAAAAGTTGTGTAGCCCACAACCGAATGGTTCTTGTTGACCTCTTGCCTTCAAGATTCGCAATAATGTTCTCATGAATTTCAAATAACCATTTTGGGGTTCTTGAAGGTCTTGGATTTGGAATTTGTCTTTCATCCATGAGAGGTTCTTCATTTCTAAAGTAATTAGGTGTTACATATGGTTCACTTGGTTGAGCGATTCCACCTTCAATGTTAAATTTTTCCACATTTTCACCTCCTATGTCAAAATTTTCCACATGTTGAGCATTTTCATTATCACTTTCAACATTTTCAAAATTTTCAATATTTTTACTTTCAAAATCTACATTTTCATTTTCAATAACTTGTGGCACATTTTCAAATTCAATTTCCTCTTCAGTTGAAGTAACATTAGCAATATTTAACTTACCTTGTCTTCTCCTCCTATGACATTCTCTATCTCTTTCTCTATACACTTCAATTTGGTCATTTGAAATTTTTCTTTTACATTTAGACTTCCGACGACTACTACTCCCCATTTCCCTCCACACATGCTCCTTCATGATTAATAATCTAAGTTTTCACTTTAAGAATCTCCCAAAAGCATAAATTTGTCTCTAGCTGTCTGAAAACCTGTGATCCTTGACAGAAAATAGAATATGCAGACTGTGGGCCATTGGAGTCTACAAAATGGCCCATAAACCCTTTTTTTCCTAGTTTTTTGTACTACAATTGGATATCCGATCTGATTTTATCGGATATCTGATTTTAGTACAAAAATTTGTGGTCCCCAAAAATTTTCCCGCTACCGCCATTTATTTAGTAAACTGCCACATGGCAAAAATCTGATATCCAATTAAATTGGATATCGGATTGTATTAGTCATATTTTAGAGAGAGAGAGAGAGAGATTAGTGGAGAGATTAGGGGAGAGAGAGACATAGAGATAGAGAGACAGAGGGAGAGAGATGGGGAGGGGGAAGGGAGAGAGAGAGATAGAGAGAGATTAGGGGAGAGAGAGATAGATGGAGAGATTAGGGGAGAGGGATAGAGAGAGATTAGGGGAGAGAGAGAGAAGGAGAGGGCGAGGGAGAGAGAGATTAGGGGAGAGCAGGAGAGAGAGATTAGGGGAGAGGGGGAGAGAGAGAGATTAAGACATCATAGGACATCATGAACCCTTATGACATTAAGACATCATGAACCCTTATGACCTTTTAGGACACCATATGACCCCTAATGACACCATATTGGGTTGCTTTGGGTAATATTGTGTCCTAAGGGGTCCTATGGTGTCCGAAGACACCATATGACCCCTATGGACACCATATGACCCCTAACGACACCATAGGACCCCTTAAGACACCAAATCATGTCGTTAGGGGTCATATTATGTCTTACAAACCCTTAGGACACCATATGACCCCTAACGACATGATTTGGTGTCTTAAGGGGTCCTATGGTGTCGTTAGGGGTCATATGGTGTCCATAGGGGTCATATGGTGTCTTGGGACACCATAGGACCCCTTAAGACACCAAATTGTGTCGTTAGGGGTCATATGATGTCCTAAGGGGTTGTAAGACACAATATGACCCCTAACGACATGATTTGGTGTCTTAAGGGGTCCTATGGTGTCGTTAGGGGTCATATGATGTCCATAGGGGTCGTATGGTGTCTTGGGACACCATAGAACACCTTAGGACACAATATGACCCCTTAGGACATAATATGACCCAAAGTGATCCAATATGGTGTCATTAGGGGTCATATGGTGTCCTAAGTGGTCATAAGGGTTCATGATGTCTTAATCTCTCTCTCTCTCTCCCCTAATCTCATAAGGGTTCATGATGTCCTATGATGTCTTAATCTCTCTCTCTCTCCCTCTCCCCTAATCTCTCTCTCCCCTAATCTCTCTCTCCCTCTCCCTCTCCTTCTCTCCTTCTCTCTCTCTCTCTCCCCTAATCTCTCTTTATCCCTCTCCCCTAATCTCTCCATCTATCTCTCTCTCCCCTAATCTCTCTTTATCTCTCTCTCCCTTCCCCCTCCCCATCTCTCTCTCTCTCTCTCTCTCTCTCTCTCTCTCTCTCTCTCTCTCTCTCTCTCTCCCTTCCCCCTCCCCATCTCTCTCTCTCTCTCTCTCTCTCTCTCTCTCTCTCTCTCTCTCTCTCCCTCTCTGCTAATCTCTTTATCTCTCTCTACCTTCCCTCCCCTCCCTCTCCCCCTCTCTCTCCCTTCCCCTATTCTCTCTCTCTCTCTCTCTCTCTCTCTCTCTCTCTCTCTCTCTCTCTCCCCTCCCCCTACCCATCTCTCCCTTCCCCCTCCCCATCTCTCTCTCTCTCCCCTAAGCTCTCTCTATCCCTCCCCCCTCCCTCCCCCTCTCTCTCTCTCCCCCCACTCCCCTCCTCTCTCTCTCTCTCTCTCTCTCTCTCTCTCTCTCTCTCTCTCTCTCTCTCTCTCTCTCTCTCTCCCTCTCCACTCTCTCTATCTCTCTCGCTCTCCTCCTCTCTCTTTCTCCCTCTCTCCCTCTCCTTCTCTCTCTCTCTCTCTAAAATATGACTAATAAAATCCAATATCAGATTTTATCAGATATCTGATTTCTACCATCACCATTAATGTGGCAGTTCAATAAATAAAAGGCAGCAATGGGAAAATTTTGGGGGACCACAAATTTATATATTAAAATTGGATATCCAATTTTTGTAGTCAAATTTTCAAATTTCAAATTTTAGCTCGGGAATTCTTTCGTATTTGGCTTGGAAGTGACAAGCCTGGAAAGTCAACTGAAAAAATGTGTTTTTCAGTATTCCTTGATTTTCCAAACTTTACACTGGTGGCTGACGACTTTTTTTGTAGCCAAAATTGATAAAATGAAAAGTGTTTTTTAAGGACGTTCCCAGCTTTCCAGCAATATAAGGCTTGTCTTATTTCGACTTTAATAAATAATTATTATTGATTTTCTAATTGAATTCTAACAATAGTCCTAATTGATATACTGAATGAAAAACACTCATAACTTTCAAACGGTATAACATTTTTTGAATCCGAAACATGTGTCACATCCTATGCTTCGTCTACTATAGGGAAAAATTAAAAAAAAAAATCATAAGTTTTTGACTAGGTTAAGGTGGTCAGACGTAGGAGCTTCTGAATTTCTGAAAAGCTGTAGTAAAAAATTCATAAATAATTATTTTCTTTATAAATTTTTTTTTTTTAAAATGTGTCACATTCGAACATGAGTCTAATACTTATATTATAAATATTATAAAAAAAATATTATGATTTGATTGTGATTAGGGTGGTCAGACATACATCTACTTCTTATTTTTTCCAAAAATTTTAGTACCAGTGCATTGAAATTTGAAATTTTCATCAAATAGGATTATTTTTTTCCAAAAAACAACTAGTAGCTTAGAAACTACATTCAATTTTCTATATATTCTCTTCTTACATATTTTAAAAATAATGTTCACAACTTATTCAAATTTTCATGTCAAGTTGCATAACTCTGATTTTCTAAAACTTCATTGCCACTTAAGGGCCTGTTTTGGCACACCACGATCATGCACATACCATAGAGAAGGGCTTGGAATGGCTTCCACCAATCTTGTCTCCTTGATAGGTTGGTGTAGTCCACTATTGAATGTATGGGGGCCGAGGGTTGGTAGAGGTCACTAGGGTAACCCAGGATGGCGATCGGGACCTAGTGAAGATCTACCACGGTAACCCATGACATCCTAGTGATGACACTCTTCCCTTGCAACCTAGTGGTAACCCACATCTTTATCCTTATGTGTGTTGTTGAGTTTCTGGAAGTGGTTGGTTATCTCATGCTTGTTGCCCTTTGTGATTGTGTTTGAGCCTCTAGTGTTTCGTTGCTATTCATTTGTATTTGTGGTGTTCTCTTGTGAGCCTATACATGGTTAGTTTAATTGATTTTCCTGTGAGCCATGTTGGTACCCGTGTATGTCTTTCTTTCGCCTAGTGGATCTGTCTAGTACCTCCTAGCACGGGGGGTGGATGGTTTTGGTGCCACATGGTTGGGTGGAGTGCTTTTCACACCCATTGGGTTTGGCTCTTTCATCTTGATGTCCGTGTTGGCTCGAAGAAGATTCGAAGACTACAATTATTGTATCAGATTCATGTACTCATCTCTGCATGGGACTTTCGGAGATTTATGTATTGGTGATCCATCATTATGTGTATGAATTTTTATGTAAATTCTCAAGCAATGTAATGAGAATATTGTATCCATGCAATGTTTATATTTTAATTTGTTTAGTAGTTCCTTGTAATTATTTCAGATGATGTATAACCTTGTGTAGCATCGTTATGGGGTCTTGAGGACATTTGATAGTTGAATCATTATGTATCTTGTTAAATGTATCTTTACCATTTGTATATGTTATATTAAATTATAAAAAGAAAATTGTATTTTCATGTTCTTGGTTGTTATGTCCTCTAGGCCTCATGGCATGGCATGGCATATATATTAATTTAAAAAATAGTATTATAAAATTTAAATTAATTAACAATAAGAGTTAGATATATATATTTCACCACCTTAAATAAATGTACTTATCTTTATAAATGAGTTAAACAAGCTTACTTTAAAATGGCTATTTAAGAAAGTTTAGAATATTTTAAATATATATTTTTAATAGTTTTACTTTCTTTTTCTAAATGTCTTAACATTTTTACATAATCAAATCGATTTAAAAAATATTTAGTATTTATTTCAAAGCGAAATTTTGGTCTAAAAAGTGTTGATTTCAATGTTCCACTTTGATGCAAAAATGGGATGTACTATTGTGGGATCACCCTTTTCATTTAATATTTTTTTAATATATGTCATTTATAACATCATAACATGATGTTCCATGTCTTTTACTATTCTAGAACACCTCTCAACATAAATATTATCCCAATATTATTTCTTTTAAGTATAACTAAAGCAGCAACAAGAAATAAAAAATACAAATAAAATAATTTTAAATAAAATAACATAACTCTTAAGTAAATAAAATATATTAAACTTTTTTAAGTAAATAAAAATAACTCACTAAGTAAAATAACTTTAAAATAATTCTTAAATATGTTATAAAAATATATTTTAAATAAACTAATTCAAATAAAATTGTAATAAACAATGTAACAAAAAATAAATAACTCTTACATGAATATATAAATTTTAAACTATATAAAGATCCCACCATTACTAATAATTACAATTTTACAATATAATTAATAATTTTATATTAAATATCTAAAATATGTAAAATGAAGCTCATGAAAACAAATAAGTTATGATAGGTAATGAACCCAAAAAATATCATATCTGCCATTAATTTAAAAAAATTACTGAAGGTATATTTCAAATTTCAAATTATTAAATTCTAGATCAAATGAATTGGTTGGAATAAAAGCAAAGCACGGGAACAGTAGGCGATAAACGAAATGCAATTTACCTGTTTCCGACCTGAGATAAATGTTAAGGAAGATTCAATCAAACTTTTTTAATAAAATATACAATAAAATCAAAATCATTGATACATATCATTTATTAAATGTACAAACACAAGTAAAACACAAGTAACAGAAATGACATCATTTATTAAAAGTATAAAAATAAATTTTATTTTTTTTCGAAAATTGAATTTTCAAAGCATAAATATTCTGCCTTGGACAGGCAATACAAATAACTTTTCATTTTAACTAATTTTAACTATTTGGAAGCTGGAAATAACCTAATGAAAATGAACTCGTGAATAGTTACATGCCTAACAGAAAGACTGCTAACTATTAGATATTGATGCCTACCAGGCGATTCTATGTGCACCCTCGTGTGAGCAGTGCACAGTGGCTGACATATATACACAATTATTAACTATTTAGACAGAGGCATATTCCAGTAGCATTGGGGAAGGAGAAGAAAGCGAGTTCACTACTGTTCGCATGGATGGCCTCTCTCTTGGAGACGAACGAGTGCAGAGGAGGGAAATCTCTATCACTTTCTCAATTTCATCTCCCCATTTTTCGTAATCATTTAGCAGCTCTGGATCTATTAAATCCAGGACAACGTTGCCCTTATTCTTTTTAATCATAGCAACCCATTCAGCCAAACCTCTGCTTTCTCCTCCTCCTCCTTCCGCATCCACGACGGCTGCTTTGCCAGTAACAAGCTCCAACAGTACAACTCCAAAGCTGAACACATCTTGCTTCGGGGAAGACCTAACTCCATAACCGCATTCTACAACAAAATAACCCACAAATTTTTATTAACATTAAAGACCCACGAATTTATAAAAAGAAGAAAACCCCACAAACCATACAGATAAATCCATGTAAAAAAAATGTATGGACCTGGAGCCATATAACCATGACTGCCAACATAAACGGAGGAGCTAGTGCTTTGGCCATCTGAATAGATCAATTTTGCAAGGCCGAAGTCTGCCACATGTGCTACGTACTCATCGTCCAGCAAAATATTTGCCGATTTCAGGTCGCGGTGTACAATTTGAGGTGTGCAGTCGTGATGTAAATATTTCAGAGCCTGGGCCACTCCCAAAGCTATGTTCAATCGAATCTTCCACCCCAAGTTTTGTGATTTTAATGCTTCCCCTAAGGAACCCTTTGCCATGTATTCGAAGAGCAGAACGTCCATGTTGATGCTGCTCCCATACACGAACCCAAGAAAACCTACAATGTTTCTGTGCCGGACGAACTTGAGAGCTTCTATCTCGCGTATCAAACTACTTTTCCCTTCCTCTTGCAATCTCAAGACCTTTGCAGCAATTGCCAAGCTTTTCTCAGCTTCTCTCAGAAGAACCTTGTACACTCTGCCAAAGCTGCCAGAGCCGATTAGATAATTATCACTGAATTCCTCCGTCGCGGTCAAAATTTCTTGATATGAAATCCTGTGTTTATAACCTCCGCCAATATCTACCTCAGCTTCGGGGAATGATCCACTAAGCATATCCTCCTCTTTCTTTAGTTCTTCACCTTGTGTAGCTACCTGGCTCCTGCTCCGGTAATACACACGTCCTATTATGACAAGCGTAATAGCAGCGACCCCGGCAATAACAATTCCAACCATGCTGCCTGTCCCCTCGCTCTTGTTATTAATAATACTATTTCTGGTTTCCAAGCAGGAATTGGGAGTGGGTGGGCCGCACAGAGCATCGTTACCATCAAAGGAGCTTGCGGCGCCCCCAGCGAAAGCTTTCAGAGCAGGAATTCGGCCCGTGAATCGATTGAATGAAAAATTGAATTTGGAAAGAAGTTGCAAGCCTGAGAAAGCAGGAGGAATCTGACCAGATAGTTGGTTGTAGGAGACGTCCAATGATTCAAGCACCACCAGATTTCCAATCTCCGGTGGAAGAGAACCAGATAGCCTGTTCCAACTGAGATCCAGCGCAGTTTGCAGATTCACTAGCTTTCCTATTTCCCTTGGAATCGGTCCCTCAAGTTGGTTTCGAGACAGGTCTAACTCTATCAAACTCGAGCAATCTCCCAGAGATGCCGGGATATTTCCACTCAAATTGTTGGAGCTTAACTTTAAGATGAACAAGTCGGAAAAATTGTTGCCTAGGTTTTGAGGAATAGAACCGTCAAGTGAGTTCCGACTAAGATCCAAATCTTCTAAATTCATGAGAGTTCCGACTTGGGAAGGAATATTTCCGCTGAGCTTGTTGTTGCTCAAATTGAGCCTACCCAGGTTTGTGAGATCCCCAATTTGAGGAGGAATAGCTCCAGTTAAGTTGTTCCCTGAAAGAATAAGATTAGTGAGGTTGTCAAGTTGACCCAGCTCGGCAGGTATTTCTCCATGAATGCTGTTGAAGGACAGCTCCAGGTAATACAGAGCTGACAGTTTCGAGATATCTGAAGGAATGTGACCCGTGAACTGGTTATTTTGCAGCCTAACTCTTATCAGTGGAACACAATCCTTCAAAAGCAAGGTAATATTTCCTAAGAGAAAATTGCCAAAAACATTGAGAGTTTTTAAATGCTTAGACCTACATAGTCCAGGAGGATATTCTCCGCTTAGACGATTGGAATACGCATCCAAGATCTCCAGATCGCTGAAAGTTCCCAGGGCTGCAGGCAACTGACCTTCCAATATGTTTCTGCTGATGTACAGCTCTGTAAGATTTGGTAGGAAACCAATTCCATCCGGCAATGTGCCGCTGAGTCGATTTTCTCCCAAATCTAATATTTTTAAGCTTGTAAGATTTCCCAAGGATGGAGGAACCGTGCCAGAAAGATTATTATAGGCAAGGCTTAGAAAACTCAAACTTTTCAACCCACCGACTTCCTCTGGCAATCTTCCAACGAGATCGTTGGAAGATGCGTCTATCTCTTGAAGCATTGACATGTTGCCCAATTCAGCAGGAAGATCGCCTGAAAGAAGATTCTTGTACACCCACAGAAATTGGAGGCCCCGGAGAAGACCAAACTCCCTTGGAATGGGACCTTGTATGTTGTTTTTATAAATAACAAACTTTTGCAGAGCCCTGCAATTCCCAATGCTTGAAGGGATAAAACCATTCAGTTGGTTATCATAGAGATTTAGCATTTCCAGCCTTTGTAATTTACCAATTTCCCATGGGATTGTGCCCTTCAGATTGCAGGAGGCAAAGCCTATAGACGTAAGCTTTGTGCAGTTGCCAATTTCAGGTGGTAAGAAACTAGTAAAGCTGTTTAAGCCTACTCTTAAAACCTGAAGATTTGCAAGCTTACCAAGAGATGCAGGCACTACTCCAGAGAGATTGTTAGCATATAAAAGAAGCTCGGACAAATTTGACAACTCCCCCAGCTGTGGAATAATAAAACCAGATATATTATTTGAACTCAGATCAAGGAAAGTAAGTAGGCTGCAGTTGACTAGAGTCAACGGGATAACACCACTGAAAAAGTTATTTGAGAGACGGAGCGTCTGGAGGCGTGTGCAGTTCCCCAATTCAGGAGGAACGTGTCCATGTAGTCTGTTGCCGGAAAGGTCGAGCTCCTCCAACCGGCTGAGCTTCCCAATCATAGAAGAAAGATGACCGGATAGGTTCCGGCTGGGCAGAGCGAGTGATATAACGTTACTGGATGTTGATGTTGAGATGCACTTGACGCCTTGCCATTTACAGAAATCAGATGAAGCCGAGGAGTTGGACCAGTCTGCTAGAAAATCTGTACCTCCGCCACCCTCCAGAGATTCTTTTATTTGTAAGAGTATGCCGGCTTCTTGTGAAAGCCCACATCGGCTACTAATCAGCAAAGCCACTCCATAGAAAAACACACAAAAAGTGGCAGAAGGCACAAACATAATAACTCTCCGACTGGGAGAACTGGTGGCTGAAAGCTTCATCAACATTTTGAACAGGAAAGTAATCAACTCAGTAGCTGCAAAACAATGATTCTACATGAAATATTGTGATTTGGCTCTGTGAGAATGTGCCTAGGAAAAGTTCATGAAGAACTTGTCTATCTGGAATCTAGATGACTTGGAACTGGATTGTACAAGGGGCTTAAGATATTTAACATATGGAGGGACCGATTTCTATTATAACATATATTAACATAATTATAAATTAATTATCTTATATTATCAGTGATATAATATATGATATATAATTTGTTCAATAATAAAAATAATATATAATTTTATTTAATTATCTTAAGTTCTCTTGCATTCTGATTGTGATTCCAAAGGTTCATGGTTACAAATTGCTCACACAATCTAATCTAGGAGCTACATAGAAGATTTGAATGGATTGTGGAAATCTTGTAGCTAAGATTTGTTGAAGTGGTTGAACTTTTGAGGGTAGTACAGTTGAATTGGGTTAAATTATTTCATTTAATTTTTCACCGAAAAAATGTAGAATTTTATTTATTATATTAATAATTGAAAATAAAAATATCTTTTATATTCAGATTTTTAATTAATAAATAAATATGATATAAATTCTGGTAACAGACAATGCAAAAATACAGTGGACCAAATGAATCTTCAAATAATGACGAACTCCAAAGGGAAGGGTTGTTACAACACGTTAACTAGTCCGGATTCATTTTCACGTGGGTCGAATGGAAAGTTGCCGACCTGGTTTGACTAGTCATTTTCGTGACGACATGCAACTTTGCCGGTCTTCCTAAAAAAGTTAATTATATTTTAATTTTTATTTATTTTAAAAATACGGTCAAATGGTAAGTCCGGGTGCGTTTTCATTTAATGCGAACATGAAATTAAAGCTGCAAAGATATCTTTAACGTGTCCTGCGATCACGTTTCGGGTGTCTACCATTTGTCCCACGTGAAATTGAATCTTCGTTCGCCATGACGGGAAGTTGTGGAAGTCAATCAAGGAAATCTTTGGTTTACTATTTTGCATATATTTGTGTAGTAGATGTGGCCATTGATAGGCCATCTAGCAAATTATATTGTTTATGCAACAAAGGTCTTAATAGAGAAGTGATAGCTCGAATCAGCTATGCATCCATTATCAACAGGCTCATGTTAGGTTTGCAATAGGGAGAGAGAGGGAGCAAGATGGATGGAGAGAGAGAGGTGGACATGTCTAGAGATAGAGGTAGAGATTAAGATAGAGCAAGAGAGGAAGATGTAGACAGATAGATGTAGATAAAGAGATAAAGATATATGGGAAGGGAGGGATACATAATAAAATACACAAGGGGAATTCACAAGTGGGGTCACTAAGTACCAAAGGTGTGACATGGTAGGATCATGAATATTAATACTAAATTGTATGCAAGTTACAATCGTTGTAAATGCAAAGCCCAAGGTTGAGCATAAGTTTAATGTTGGAGAAATGGTCTAAGTGTAGCTGGGTAAAGAGAAACAACAATAGTCTCCACATAAGATAAAAAGTCCATAATATGGTTCATTTTAGATCATTGAGTAAATAGGAAAGAATTGTTTTGGTTGTGATTGTCCAAAAATGTGATGATATTTAAATTAGTGATAAATGTCAAATGACTAAGCTTTCTATGTTGAATGAATAATAAGAGGATATTATTCTTCCTTTCCAATTTGAAAAAGGAAACTCCAAAAAATCAAAATTGTAGTGGTGCAGTAACAAATGAAGGGTCTAGAGAGGACTATCCATCTGTGTAACATAGACTTCAACACAATGAAAACATCACAAGAAAATGTTGAACAAGAAGGTTATTATCTTCTTCAATTGCAACATTCATTCATATTGTCATATGCCTTCATTATATTAATCACAATCTTGTCGATGCGAAGATTAAAAATTCAACTTCTTATCTTTTACCTAACTTCTTAACTTCCTATTGATTTATTACAAATTCTATCATATATGTTCCTCTATCTTTGGAAAATATCCACATCAAACTTAAGGGTCACAAAACCCAAGGAATGATGAAACATGTAGGTCGGTCTCAAAACATGAGACATTTGATACATTGTCGAAGATGAAAAAATGTTGCAGACCATGGGAAAGGTTTCCCTAGGACCCAAAATACCTTGAATGATGGTTTTTATAGATCCACACGAAATGAGAATGGTCCGCAAGTGGAATGTCACAAGACCAAAATGCTCAAATAGAGAAAATGACTAAACTTTATGGAGCAATAACTTAGCAATGACAAATACAAATCACAAGTTTTCTTGATATGATGCAGATGACCTCGTGTTGAGTGCAAATCCAGATCTACAAGGCATGAAGAGAAGGATACAGTTCAATGTGGAAGAAAGTGTTGAGACAGCTACAAACTAAAAAGAAGAAAATAAACTAAAAGTTTTTTTGTTTTTTTTTAGGATGAATGAAACAAAATATTATCAATTGTGCCAATTTTGCACTGTTTTCCACTAATAGTTTTTGCAAGAATGCATTTGATGCTGCCATAATCAAATAGAAAAATCAAGAGAGGTTGGTTTGGAGGTATATTTTATCTAATTGAAGGTCTACACAAATCATTTCTATGTGTCACAAGCTAAGAGAACTAATTCGTCCTATTTTGGCAATTTTTTGACCTTGGGGCTCTTTAGAGACTACCCTAGAATTATGTAATCTTAATTGATTGACTGACCTAGGAAATGAATATAGGCCTTATCTAGTGTTAAATTGTCCACCTTAGCAATTTTTGTTGTCGATTTATCAAGTCTAATAAAAAAATTACAGTTTTATCATTTGCCAACCTTGTCTCAAACAATCATTCTCCCATGGGAACCCTAGGGTTGTCATATTTTTTTTTATTTTGGAGGTTATTATGATAGCATACCTAAATGTTAGTATGAAATACCTTATTTAACCAAATCTTTATTTTTTTTTTAATATTAATTTATGGGATGCGATAATCTTGTGAGTTGCTATGACTGTCCAAGCATGAAAATGTATTTTTTATGTTGATTATGATAGTCCTAAACTCCATGAAACAACCCTTTTTAAGGAAGTTATATTTTTCATTACTCAAAATACATGTTATGATTGATAACATTAAAAAAGTGATCATCAAATTTGTTAAAGTTGCCTAAGACAGCCAAATTTAAAACTTATAATATGGATGGATTACCAATTGTAATTTATAAGCTCTATTAAAATGCAACATGATTAATCTATAATATGTTATTGTTCGTAACTTAATCATCATAAAGTAATTATACATTCAAATTTTAAGTATAAATGTAGGAATACATGCACACAAGGAAAAATTAGATCAAATGTCAACTTTTATATATCAAATTGTAGCATAATTGTGTATGGACATATACAAAAATGGCATATATGTAACCTTAATAAAAGTTTTAAAAATTGTGGCATATGTCATTCTGATATCTATATACAATATACATATCAAATAACTATGTATTGATCCCGAAATGTCCACAAGTGATAGTTTATGTCTCTACCAAATCATAAAGTTGTGGTGTGCCTTAAAAATCAAGCTCCTTTGAAGTATTTCATGGCTTTGAATATGGATGAACAATAATAATAATTAAAATCACAAATTTGATTAATTATATACTCTAAATTAGAAATTTCAAATTCAAATCAAAATTAATATATATTCAACTATAATTCCTCTAAAACTGAATTCTTGATTACCTTGCCTCTTGGTCTTTTCCTAAGAAGGCATTGTACATATGATCCTCCTATATGTTGATAAGGAGTCCAAGCATATGCCAATAGTAGAGGCTCCATAACATTGCCAAATTGTGTAAAAGACTATGACAAGATTAAAAAAAACATTGATATAAATTAATATATAATTGTTGGCAAAGACACATTACTAAACGTATATAAATCCTTCTATCCAAACAAATGTGTCTAAAATATTAAATAAACCAAATATTATAGTTTTTGATACAAAAAGTGATAAGAATATAAGACTAGAAATGTATGTGTTCATATAATCATAATATCAAGAATATAAAATTATCTACATTCTTCGTGTGATGGTTCATCAAATTTTCTAGGGTAGTCATCATCAATGTAAAGCCAATAGGTTTCTACATATAAATGAAAAAATTGTTGGACTATCAGTTTATGTACATGTATAATCATTTAATACATTTAAAAAGTTAACATCTAAATCATGTTACAATGAGTTGTATAAGTTATTTAAAGTATTAATTCAATTACCGTTGCATTCAATAACCTTTCATCAATTAGGTGTTGTTATGTCAAAGGTTCAAAATGTTGCACCTCATCTACACTTGACTTGGAGTATCCTATAAGAGTAAAATAAGATCAACATATGAAATAATGTTATATGATAATTTAAATGATATGCATATACAATTAATAAATTGTAAATGTCTATGTGAAGAAAACTATACCATATAACTCTTTAGGCCAAATGAAATGGTCAACATGGTGTCATGTTGAACTTGTGTCATTTCATCCCTAATCCTCAACTATTAAATGGATGACATAAATATACATTAGTACTAGTATCTCTTATAAATATTAGTTTAAGATAAAATATAACATGGAATTATTATAAGCCTTACCACTACTTCATGTTGATAAGATCTAACATCCTTCTCATCTCTATCATCAAATGACTCTTTATAAAATTCAATTTCCTCTATTGTGTCATTTGGTACATCTAACATAAGATAGACCTCATAATCAATTCTATTGATGGAAGGCTCAGTAGTGTATCCAAGAAGACCTAAACATGTGTATTTGCACATAGTGCAAGTATGGGACACACAAATATGTGAAGATGTCGAATATATAGAAGGACCTTTTTCATCCATTTCTAGAGGGTGTAAGAGATAAATAACAAAAGAAAAATAGAAGGAGATAATTTAAGTATCTTAAGGATATTGTAAGAAAAGCAAGTCAAGCATTTAAGAAGGCCTCGATTTTGTCAAAAGAAGTTGAAATAGGAAAATTACTACTAATTTAAGTGCAATCCCTATAGCTCACATCATTCCACCAAGGATAGCAATTGCTTTAGTTTTGGGGGAAGGAGAATAACTAGAGAAGAACCAAGGACTAGATGAAGGTGATTTAACATACCTTCTCCCCATCCAACACAAACAAAAACTCATGATCACCTCCACAAGACTCATGTAAATCAATAAAATACAGTGATTATGTGGATATAGGACTTGATACAATGATATATTTTAGTTATCAAGAAGTTGCACAAGAGTTGTTAATAAGATTAGGGTCCTTAGCTAGTGATGTCAAACATTTGGAATAGCCACCATGAGATTCTAAAAGAAAATCCCTAGGGGAATAAAACACTAACTCATAAAATGCATGTCATTTGAACAATAATCAAGTGTGACCAAGGGTCACAAATCAGACAGATAGAAGAGTTTTGTGACTAAACAAGTCATAAGAAAATTCAAACTACAATGGTAGTCCTTACAACACTAGGAAAATTTTCATGAATTTAACCAAAATAATTCATCAATATTAAAATACTTTCACATAATAGAGTGCCTCATATTAGCCACATTTAAAGGAATAATCTACTACATGACACCTAAGAATACAATATCTAGGCGGCATTAGAGAACATAACCAACAAAACCACAAAAATGGCTTGTCTACAATACATGTAACAATGCAGAAATTTAAGTAACAATACATGCAACTATGCACTCACTCAACTTGTAGAAATTTACAATTTTGATGCAATGCAGTCACTCTGTTATGTGAAAAGAGATATCAAGGGGTAATTCTACTACATCCTCATGAAATGATTTAATGAAAGGATTGGGCTCACTTAAAGAACCACATCCACAAGGAAGTTACAATCATAAAGATATGATACACATGAGCACCTTTATCAAAATTGTAAAAAACAAAGCCAAGAAATGTACACTGTAATTCTAATGCAAGGGTACTTTAAAAATTAATTTATAGAGGGGATGACTAAGCTATTCAACCATGGCAAAACTATCCACACAAGGGACTTACATAGTCTTACATCATGAATCACTATCACAGGCTATAGTGCAGTGGTATTCACATACTTAACAAAGATAACACAATAGAGGCAATAGGCTATATGCACACAATACCAACATGATACAAGATTTGCATTATGAACTCAATTACACCCACTATGTAGAGTATGGTTGATGCGAAAAATATGGATGATGATTGTAGGATACACATTATGTAGAAGGGGTTGAATGGACTTCTTGATAATGCAAGAGGATAATGAGCCACATAGGTTCTCACATGAATATAATGAAAAAAGCAATATGAGAATATAAGTTATTGGTGCAAATAATCTATTATAACAACTCCATAAATGCACTATCTATTCTTATAGAGAAAGTTGTATAATGTACTCATTGAAAGTACAATAACACTAATATATCACGGACATGAATTATTTAATCTCCTCCACATTTAAATGCAACACTCATTCCATATAACTTATAATAAACAATTAGGGGTCAATCAATAGGCATGTAAGTTAAATCAAGTCAAATGACTTGTGAGTAGAGATGAAGGGTACTTGTTTATTGACTCATGAGTAGAGATGATTACTGACTGTAAGTTTCGTTATGATGTTTTCCAATTGTATATAATTACTCCAAATTTCACCATGAAATAGTGAATATTTCTAAGTTTGTTTTCAATTTTCTTTTTTTACAAATAATTCTCCTCTGAAGTTAGTCTGAAATTTGAACTTTTAGAGTGACGTATTTTTATTTAAAAATAAATGCAATAAAATGATATAGTTTGGCGTTAAAACATGGCAAAGAAATTCAAAGTTTGAAATCTTTTAAATTGCTGAAAGTCATGGTGATGAACTTTCTATGCAGAGAGATAAATGTTATAATCAAGATGACCTACTTCACAGTTCAAGTGATTTTAAACAACCTACTTTCCTTTTAAGTTCACACCATCATCCATTTCAAGATATTGAAAAATAATGAAAATTTCAACTACCACTCTCATGAGCATAGAACAGAAATATTAGGTTCCTTTTTTCGTTACATTGAACATTATACCTTGTCAAAGAAATAAAAATAAACTTATTGGCTTGTAAAAATCAAAGCACGTGCTTGACATCTATGATACAAACATGGAGTCCCCTGCACGATTCCCCTTCATGCAGTGAAAAAAAGGGGAAAAAATAAATCCGAGTTTGAAATATTCGAAATAGTTGAAAGTCACGTTGATGAAAAATAAAATTTGTTGAGGCCATAGAGAACCACCCCAATGATGATAAATCTGACGAAGAATAATATTCAAGACAATATTTTGAGACAAAAAAAAAAAAGTTGTGTATTGTCTTAAATATAGGCTTTAACCGAGTGTCTCAAATTATCGTCTTAAAATATTGTCTCTATGAAGACAATATAAAATAGAACTATTTTTGTCATTGTAGAGACAATTTTACATTTGTTGGCATTTAAAGACATATTGTCTCTAGAGAGACAATAGTTTCAATTAAAATCATATTGTCTTTTGAGAGACAATATGTCTTAAGATCTCAACTATTGTCTCTCTAGAGATAATATTAAAAAATGTATTAAAAAAATAAACAATTTATTTTAAATATTTGTTGTGTGTTTTTCAATCAAAATGTATTAAAAAAATAAACAATACAAACTAACTTCATCCAAGAAAACAAGCTTGATTTCCTAAACAAAATTGATAATTATTTAAGAAACAACAAACTTCTCATGTTCTTAATGAAAAGCTTGACAGTGAATATATTGACAAATATTCATTAAACAAGTATGATGATACAAAAATTAGGTTTATAATTGCCAAGTCTTATATATGCTACAAAAATTAGGTTTATGATACAAGTCTTTTATATGTTGTGCCAGCATTGATCCATTTATTTTGGCATCTGAAATCACTTGGTAATACATGCTTCTCCTCCTTTTCAACAATTTCCAGCTTTATACGAGCCAAATTTACATGTTGATCTTGTTGTTCCATGTGTTGTTTGAAAGAATCATAGTAGCTATAGCGCCTCTTACAACAACGTTCTTTATACCATTCAATCTCTGCCATATAACTTTGCATTTGACTCAACTCTTCATTTAGTTTCTCAATGTTCATATCTTGCTCATTTTTCATTTGTCCAGCTTTTCTGAGAACACTTGATGCATAAGGGTTCTCCTTAGAAACAAAAAAACAAAAAGTCAATCTCTTTGTCTAGCTTGCCTTAATCTAAATCTTAACATAGACTGGTTTGGTAATAACATACACATTTTTTTATTTTTCATATTACATATGTTTTTGCCGTTTTTACCAATTGCAAATTTTGAATTTCAAAATGTTCAACTCGCTAAAAAAACTACTAATAATGAAATATATGAAAAATCAAATATTTGTTATTGTATCTTTTGCACTTGCAGAGCATATTATACTGCTAACATACATGCAAAAGAATTAGAGAAAGAAGAAATTGTGAGATTACCTAAGCTTTAACAACCATGGCTTCTAATTCCAGCGCTCTTCCCATATCAGGAAACAATGCTTTTAGTAAGACAACATTAAAATTGAAACACACGAATACAACTACAGAATGCAAGGCTAGGAGGTTTGTTATGAAGTGTGAAAATATAGCGGGAATCCCTTGAGGTAATTCTACCAAGGCTTGTCACGTAATCTGCTGACATTTTTTGCTCCACCTCGTATTCATATCTCCTTGCATGTACATAGTGTCATATGTACATCACAAATAATAATATAGATGCAAAAGATAAAGGTAGGTACCCTCCTTCTGTAACCTTCCAAAGCACTGCTGAGAAGAAGATAAGATCTATTGTTCCAAATACGACCACATAAGTGCCCACTAGTAACAGTTGTCTACCATATCACGAGCATTATGAGAGCGAGGAAGGTAGAGGTCATTATCATCACTACAACCATAGCTATTCCTACACCAACATGCCAAATTATAAGCTTCTTACTTAATTTCTATTAAGTATGAAATCTTCATTATAACCTAAAAAGGTGTTGTTATAGGACTGCATACCATAGGCATTGCCGATTTTTGTTGTGTCTTTGAAAGAAGTGGTAACAATTACACACGGAACCATGAGAATGTAGTTGATCTCAGTTATGTACACCTTCCCTTCATATTTCAGAGATGTGTGGACGATTGTAACTTGAGGAAAGCACACGATCGACATGGATTGCTTTACTATGGTAAAATATGTAGCCAATATCATTAACTGACTTGCAATAATTGAAGACAAAATAGCAACAACAAACATGGGCATGTATAGAGGATCTGAATCATATAAAAACCATATATTTCAATGCCTCATTCATCATATTATTCATAGTTGTTGCTTCTACCAATTTAGCTTACCATATTTGTGAGTGGATTGTGGAAGAAATGATGCAATACTTTACTTGGAATTCATTTCTTAAAACTGTCTGATACATTTTCTAGAAATATTCGAAGGTATGTAGCTTGACTCACCTAGGCACAAATCAAACAAGGATAAACTACTCCAGTAAATGCAATCTGAACAATTGTATCACAAGTGTAAGTTAGTTTATGTGAACTTAAAATTCAATTCTTGAATAAAGCTTGTACATCTGTCAAAGGTGGTACTCACCTGAATAGATCGAACTAAAAAATGACCCAAGTCTACAAACATGGCCTTAGTTCCTGCATGATAAGTTTTGCAATCAATTAACTCTGTATGCACGATCAGATTTACTGATAAAAGAAAAAGTGGGTATGATTTTACATACCTGTAATGTAGAGAACAACTCCTCCCAAGGAGAGCCAGCCTTTTTTAGAATTTCTTTTAAAGTAGTCGATGATGCACATTAGATTGAAGGCATGTAGAACAACCTTGTCATGTTTAGCGAAGTTGTAGATGTCGATGGACCCAATAAGCAAAAACCATAGTAATATTGCAAGGCCGAACATACACACAACTTTATTGGTTCTGAAGCTCTAGACACATAATACAAACAACTGAAATAATCACAGAGATCATCACAACTACATCTGCAAAGAAATCATAAAGTCAGATATCTATGGACGACCAACCCTTCCTATCCCTTCCAAAAGAGACGTAAAAAACTCACCCTAGTTTAGCGACTTGTCGACCCTCTTGATTCCTCCTACTACTGAGAGAACTAAGATATATAAACAAATAAGTGTTATTGAGATTACTTGAACAAATTAGATGGAAAAAGATGTAATTTTGTACATGAGCTGAGCGATTTATCATGAATTAAGTAGAGTACCATAGATGCAAGGGGTGAGGACACCATCTCCTATAACCATGTAGGTTCCCAGAAGGGTAGTGTTGATCTGTTCACTAGGCACATGCAAACTTAGAATAAAATACAAAAGTATCTTACCCTCTCTTGAACAAAATATTTTGGATGCTGAAGATTTTCTTAAGGATCACCCAAAAAGACTCCAAGGTTCTGAATGTAGGATCTCTACGTGTGGATAAGCTTAGTTGGTTGTTGTAATTGTCATTTCATCAAAGGGCATTTATAGTTTAAAAAGACTCAACAATTGATTAGCGGATGGTATGCAATGAGGTTTCTTTCTAAAACCTACTAAATGATTATTAAAAAAAGGGCAAAAGCTTAGGGTTTAGAGGGAATTCTAAGCTATTCTAGCATGAATGGATGAAGAATGAATACAAATGAAGCTCAACTAGTTATAGCATTGCCATACATGAACAACTTTGCTAGAACTAATACAATCTTCTAAGAATGTTCTAAGGTTTTCAAATCATTGTCAACCATAGACACCATCAATTGAATGCATATCAAAAGTTGAACAATAATCGAACTTAAACACTTTTAAAACACAAGTTGACCATGCAAGGCTCGCTTACAATCAACAAGGAAGCTAGTGGTATGGATAACGAGCTTCACTACATATCAAATACGATATTCCATCATGTACTCTATGCTAAAATTATCATCACAAGACTAGCTTGAGAAGATAGAATAACCATGCAATGAGCTTCAAGGATTGAGTAAAAACACCATAACTTCATTGTTTCATTAATCCAATGACTAAATAACAACAATTCTTCAAGTCTTACTCTTGCTACTATTACTCTCTCGCTATTTACTATTGTCTCTTGCTATCAACTATTAACCATTAACTATTAACCTTACAAATGAAAATGAGTGAAGCTTATATAAAGATTCCAAATACAATGAAGGGTCAAGATCAAATGAAGATCAAAGGCCAAGATTTTGCCACCTAAACCCTAATTAGGGTTTGACACAAATGAAAACCCTATCTAGATAATCATCACCATGAATGAACCAATAAGAAGGAAACATATGCTGATACAGAAATAGAGGAAGCGTCCTCCAATAGGAATGTGAAATGCTACATAGGATCATAACAAACTGTCTTCTAGAATTTGGTTCCCTTTCTCACCTTCCTTCCTAGCATATTCAATGAATCTAGTCACCATTTCTTCTATCTCCTTCATCGGGATTTCTAGTAGAGACTTGAGCTTCTCTTCCATGTGCATCACTTCGTCAAAGGCTTTGATGATGGCATCCTCCCATTCAGGTTCAAACTCTTGAACCTTGCTTACCAAAATCACAAACTCGAGCATATTGTTCATTTTCTCTTTGGTTACCATACCATCTTCATCGTAGAAGATAATCTTTATTATTTCTTGTAATTCTTTGGATTCAATAACTATAATCAATCTTTCTCCTCAAGTTATCCTACACTACTACTATCTTACCATGTATTCGATGCATTTCGTCTTGAACTTGGTCACATCCATTTCCAATTTCTCCAAAAATAATCTTCTTTGTGCGAAGCAAGCTACTCCATTGCAAAAGATTTGGCATTGTTCCTTATTTTCTTACTTTTTCCTTGGATAAAATCTCTCTTGGTGTCCTGCTTATTACTTGAAGCACCGAGATGATAATATCTCTAGCATGAGTGAATGCTTCAGAATCCTCTATAAGCACATGAGTTCTTCCAAGGACTCTTATAGCTGTATCAAGTGTTTGCATGATACGTTTCATGAACTTACTCACTCTAGTATATGAATCTTCTATCCTTGCATCTGCCAATTGTGTTGAATTCCTAATTTTCTCCATATGATCTACTATTTCTACAGGAAGCAAAGGAGGTGGTGTAGCTGTTGGACTTTTATCTATCAAAGGATGCTGAAATTGTTGAATGTAGTTCCTCCATGCATTTATCTCCTTTTCCAATTTTCTATTCTTCTCTATTTCAGCTCTCAACATATCATTGACGGACTTGACTGAATCAATTGCATCACCAATAGCTTGCTCGGACGTGAGTGGAGCCAAGTCAATGGTCTCCATATCATACTCATCAGTTGTAATCTCTCCCTAATACTTTTCAACTCGTGAAGTACCTATTTGTAACTTCCCTGATCCTGATTCATCTCTAATTACCTTTGACATCTTCGTAGCTTTTGTCTTCTTAGTGACTTCTCGAGTTTGACTTAGAAGGGTTGCTATGCCATATGTTTCTTCTTCTTCTTCTAATACTAGTCTTGAGCTAGCCTCTCCTTTAGCCCATCTAGAATAGAAGATCTCCCTTCTTCAATTTGTGCTCCTTTGATCATATGTTAATCTCTAGGTGGTGAAGTAGCTTCATCATCATCCTCACAGCCATCTTCAATTTCTTGAATGAGACAAGTGAATTCCTCTTGCTCTTGAGATTCTTTCTCTTTGCCTTTTGTATTGTGAACTGTAGATTCACCTGATTCATTGGCTTCTTGACTCAATTCTTTTTCCATCCTTAGCTTTTCTAATTGGAAAAGGGGATGATCTGCACCCGATTTATGCTTCTTTATGAGTTCCTTCTCACCACAATCTTCCTTCCTCTTGGATCCTTTTGAATGAGATGGTTGGGGTGTGCTACCACTTGCACTAGCTTCATCTTCTTCCATTCTTTCTTCTAAGTTGAATGTTGGTGTTATGTTTTGCTCCTTCAACTTTTGGTGCTGCACATCTATCCATATGTGAGTGTACTCTAGGACTAGTTTCATTAATTCCTTCAAATATTTAATCTCCAAATCTACCCATTTGAATTTGATCTCCTTATCTTCTTTGGCATAAGCTCTTGGGAGATATTTACCACTGTCTTGAACTTGATCGGCCATATGGAATAATCTTCCTTCCCTGATGAAACTGAGGGGTAGTCTAGAAAACATCTTCTTCTTCACCTCTATATCATTTGGGATGTGTTGATGTGTGTTTTATGCACATAACAATACAAAATAAATTACCAAGATAATTTACCCTCTCTTGAACAAAATCACCTCAGATTCTAAGAATGAGATCAACTAAGATGACTCCAAGGTTTCTACATGTCAAGTCTTGACGAGTGGGTAACTCAATGGTTGATGTGAATTGGTGTGTTTCACTTGGGGACTTACGCAAATGTTTGGATTATCATGAATGATGCGGAATAGGGGTGCTGACAACTCAAGATTTATCAATATGGCTGTGGATTTACTTCTTACTAAAAATGGGCAAAAGGAATAGGGTTCAATAAATATATTCTAAGCCTAGGAATGTAGGAGATGATGAATGGATCTAGTAGAATCAAACCAGGCAAGGTCTCACAATCAAGTATTGACACAAGCTTAGTGCAATCGTCTAAGGTATACTTAAAGATTTTCAGGCTATTACCATCAAACATTGACACCATCCAAGTTGATGCTTGTCAATGGATGAATAATAGTTGAAGTTATGCTTACTCAAATTCCAGTTGACCACACAAGGTGCACTTACTAGCGGCAAGAGGCTAGTGGTATGGATTAAGGATTCCACACAAATGAACTCAACAAATCTTCCACTCAATCTAACATACATGAAAATAAATTCTAATCTAAATTCCAATCTAACTTGGAGGAATTGAGAACCATGAGTGCAAATACAACACTTGAAGATCAAAATCACCAACAATTGAACAATGATTAGGATTCAAATAGCTGCAGCATATACCAAAAATTCTACAAAAACTCTCCCTCTTACAAATGAGAGACAAGGAGGCATATATAGAGTCTCTTACAAAATGGATGACCCAGATTGATCTAAGATCAATGACCGAGATCATGCCAACAAAACCCTAAAATTTCCCTAATTAGGGTTACATAAAAAATGGTGCCACCAACATATAGCTCATTTAAAAGATACCTAGTCATCATATAGGGAATCTTCTAGAAGATTCCTCTTGGTATCTCTCTCTCTTTCCTAGCATACTCCAAGAATCTAGCCAATACTGAATCTAACTCCTCCATGGATATGGTAGGCAAGGTATCCTGCTGTAAATCAATCACATCCAATGAGTCTGAGCAACCATTCAAAGTGTTCTCCCACTCTGACATGAGCTTCTACGAACTATGAACATGAATCAACAAAGAGACCAAGTCATCTATCTGACTCTTCTTCAAAGAGTCCAACTGGCAAAAATACATAAATTTCATATTATCTCTTAATTCGGCTAAGTGTAAACCACTAGCATCACTAACATCAATGCCCAATAATTCCTCAATCGAGGAAATGATCTTTATCTGAATGTCCTGAATTAATCCTTCCATCTCCATACAACTCGACTGGGCGTTCTCATAAGTTGATTTTTTCATGGCTAGTGAACAATACCAGCCATGGAAATCGTATCTGTCTCCACTGTGCACAATGTTCTCACTGACCAAGGTGAAATTAGGAATCTTCTTCAAATCCTGGAGGCGTGGAATAGTCTTGTCTTGAATAGGCAGGAATTCTTCCCAAACTCCCTCCAAATACTAGATTCTGAATACAAGCCTTGTTGTCCTATCTTATGCATGGAGAAACTAAGTAAGGAAATCATCTACCTGCTTTCTTGTGCTCTCAATCCACTTTTCCACCTCTGAGAGTGTACCTCTTACCACCTCACAGTGTGAATGTATTCCATGGTCAATGACAATAGGGGAAATAAGGATGGGATCTCCACACCTAGTCCCTACAATATACTCTCTGAGTCTGATATTATCTTCTCTATACCTTTCTTTCTCTGCAACCTCTCTATCTAACCTTGCATCAATTGCTTAGAGGTTTTCACCAATCTCATGGAATTCCTATTTTCTGGATGTATGACCAAGGGCAACTGAAGTGATATGGAAATCCATAGGAGTAGCAATGTCCGTTGTCATGCTTGCTTTAGGAACAACAATCTGTGCAATCCGCATTCCTGTCTCATCTCTAGCTATGTGTGACAAAATCTCCGCTCTCTTGGGCTCCTTCTACTTAGCACTCCTAGCTAGGTACTCATCAATATCGTCAATAAGCTGTACCTCTATAATTTGTTTACTTTTCTCCATACTTCTCATCAGCCATTTAGGAATAGCGGCCATCTCCATACCATCATCGAGACATATTTCTCGATCAAGTCTTTTCAATGCCAAGATAACATCATCATTATCATCAGGATTATCCCTGGTTCAATCATATACCTCATTTCCCAGACTAACTTCCAAAAGGACAGTAGGGGATTCCAACTAATCATTATTATCATTAGGAGGTGTAGATGTCATTGTGGCATAGAATTTCTGAATATTCTCTAGTAGTATCACTGTGTTGGAACACTGCTGAGTCTCCTTGTTCTGTTCTATAACTTCAATCACTTTGATTGATGAGACACTAGGAGGGGGTGAAGGAATGATAAGTGGAGTGATAGTCTTCTATTTCTTCTTCACCTCCTCAATCTTCTTCCCTCTGGCCTTGACTTCTGCTAACGTGTTCTTCCTTCTCTTAGGAGCTTGACTCTCCTCATCTGCATGAATCCTAACATCATTGACAGTCCTCTAATCATCGTCACAAGTAGACTCTTTTGGCTTCATCCTTTCATAAGTCAAGGGAACATCCATGTCAACTAATTTGTTCATCTATATATTCACCCATAGGTGGGAGAAATTCAAGACCTCTCTCATCAATATGTTCAGGTCAATCTCTTCTGACTCTGACCAATTAGGCAATAGGATTGCCTTCTTCATTTCGCTCTCATACTGTGGATGTGTATGATCTCTATCATCTAATACCTGATCAGGAATGAGGAAAAGTCCACACTTCCTCATGAAATTCACTTTCATTCTGGACCACATTCTTCTCTTCACTACTAGCTCATCCATCAGGTTAGCCCAATAATTTTCTATGTCAATCTTATGAGTGAACTTCTCTCCCCTGATCCTTCCAACCTTATTGTCAGGATCAAATCTTTCTCTTCTCTTATATGTAGCAAATCGATAGAATGCAAGCTCATCACTCGTAGTGCTGGTAGCTATGGCGGATTGGCAAACCTTTGATATCTTCCCAACTGAAATAGGGAATGTCATTCTCATCCTGTGCTTCTCTCTCTGGATAACATCGAACTCTAGAAGTTGTCTCACCACTTCCAACAATATTATTCTATTGGTTGGATACCTAGGAAGTCTATAGGGTTCAGATTGAAACCCATGAATCCTGAGGTATGTGAAAGTGGGAAACTGTATATAACACAATCCATACTTTTCTATTAACTCTGTTGTCTCCTTAGACAATCTTCTATGGATTCCACCTTGCAGCATCTATGTGATGTACATAGTGAATGCATCATTCACTCTCTTATAGTCTTCAATTCTATACATGCTCAATTGAGGGTAGCATTCATGACTCTTTAACTGTCCTTGTCCATTCCTGACTTCGCCTTTGCATATTAATCCTGTGTATGAAACAAATTGTGCAAGTAGGTACACTTAGTAGGAAGTCATGACAAATGACTTGGACCATTCTACATTCCTCAACTAAAAATCCAGGTTGTCACTTATAATCTTGGACCAATTCACTAGTGTTCCTCTAAGACAATACTAGATGAAGTAGAACATCCATCCATCGAATATTGCTTCCTGCGGCATCCCCATCACTCTATTGATTAGGAATATCAAATCACTATATTTCTCCTTAAAATCTATGCACATTAGTGTCTTGGGAGCCTTGGAATGATGAGACCTAGGCTCAATCATCCACTCTTTGTTAATTAAATTCTTGCATACACCCATCTTCTTCGTGTACCTTTCTGCATAATCCTCTTTGGTCACAACCTTCATGTCATTCCGCATGGAATTCCTAACACCTCTGCAATAGCATCCTTAGAAAGGTAGGCGATGACAACGCCCTCAGGAGTCTTAATTATTCTTGTGTGCGGATCATAACATCATGCACATTCCAGGATAAGCTCACTGCACTGTATGGACTGTGGAAATCCAGTGGCATTAAAAATGCCACTCTTCATAATGTTCGTATATGCTCGGAAAGGAACTTGATCTCTGACTCCGAACATCCGCCGCTGCATCTAGTTGATGTCTAGGAAACACATGTTTGTATTAGTGATCTCCTTCCATCTTGATGGAATCTTGAGCTCTGGATAAAATCTAGTCTCTAGCATCTTCAATAGTTCTTTCCTTTCCTTATATCGAGTCTTTGACATCGTACCTATAGGAAGCTTGAAGTTAGATAGGAAAATAAATAATTCTTTTAATAAAATTAATGACTTTCTAAAGATTTTTAACTAACTAGAGCATGGAGTCAGGAAAATAATCCATACACTTGGTAAATTTTAGCAATTAAGTTCAAAGCGTGACAACACTAAGGCATGGAAAACTTTCATAAAATTCATAAATACCTCCTTATGCTTAGAAAATATGCAAGCTAAAATGAAAAGGAGTATACCGGATAGATGATGACTAAGGAAAGGTGTGAAAGGTTGTGTTTTTACATAATGAATGTTTGAAGACACCTTCCGCAGTCAACAATGGAGGTCAACAATTCTGAAGACAACCTGAAAATCAGACTTTTAAAACATGTTGTAATCTTCAAAAATGTGCATAAACTTGATAAAAATCAGTTTAAATGATGAAAACAATCATATTCAGGAATGTAAGTGTGGCTGGTAAAAATTGAATTTCTGAGGACAAGTCTGAAAATTGATTACTTCAGACTTACCAGCACCTTGCAAAGTAGTTAAAAATCCTTGAAAATAATGAAAAATGGCTAAGGAATCAACTCCAAGCAAAATTGCCGAAATGGTTAGGTGGCTGAAAATGCAAATTTCTAAAGACAACCGCCTAACAATGGAGTTTTTAGACCTACAACAGTGATAAGATGGTTCTGAAAATCCACAGAAAACTCCACAAAATACCTCTAAATACTTATTGCCTAAGTTGGAATTGGCTAGGAAATGAAAACTTAAGTCTAAAAATGAATGGCAGCCATTAATGGAGGTCAAAATCTAAAGCAAACCTCAGATCTGAAGCAAATCAGCAAGCTGGAAATGATGGCAGCCACCAAGAATGCATGAAAAATCACCAAAATGTGGTACAAAACACCTCTCCAAGCAAAATTGAAATTTTCCCAACTATGGCGCCAAACTGAAATCTAAAAATATTGTCAATGGTAGCTTAGATCTGCAGTAGCAAGGATGGTAGCAAACTAGAAAATCGCCCAAGTTGGGATTGGATACCCCAAACACAAAAAATTGCCTTAGCAAAATTGAATTTTAAAATTTTAAAAAATGTTGTTAATGAAAGCCTTGATCTGCAACAATGGAGGTCTGAACAACAAGCAAATGATCGAGGAAAAAATCACCTTAAGCCTCCAAACATGAAATTGCCAACTTTCACCAAAAAATGCCAAATTTGGAAAAAATCACCAAACTTAGCAAAATTGAAATTTTAAAACTGTTCTTTAATGGCAGCCAAGGGGAATAGATCAACAAGATAGAAAAAAGGGAGAAAGATAAATCCTCAATCCCACACTTCACCAAAAACGCCTTGCTAAAAGTTCGCCCAACTTGGAGAAAAATCGCTTTCATGGAGACACTTGGTAGAAATAATAATAAAATAATGCTAAGGCTGCTCTCTTATACTTTCTTTCAGCTCCAACTTTCACCACACAAACAATGTGGGATAAAATGCTTGCTTAAATACTTGCTTGGTGAAAACCTAACTTGCTTCTAGAAGGTTAAAATATTAAATGATTATTGCAAGTTATTTAAATTTTGCTTTTAAAATATTAAATAATCATTAATCTCTTTTAAAAAGTAATTAAAATGGGGCTTACTTATTAAAATATTGTGATTAAAATCCAAAATAACCCTCCAAGGGAAAATCAATATAGGTTGGTATTGAAAAATCCCTTTAAAAATCATTAAAATCGTCAAAAATTCCCCATAAGGGAAAATCAATACATGCTTGGACAAAAATCAATGCATAACTTCATCAAAATGCACACAAAAAACCTCCTAGGGGAAAATCGATATGAGCTTGGATGAAAAATCTAGACAAAAATCCACTCTATTTGCAAAAAATCACCCCCAGGGGAAATTTGATATTAGTCTGGATTGAAAAATCCACACTCCAAACTCACTTAACTTGGAAAAATACTCCCTAGTGGAATTTTGACCTCAGTCTGGATGAAAATCCAAACTCAAAACTCTTGAAAATATTCCCAGTGTAAAACCGATCTCTACTTTGCTAGGGTAGTCAAGAAGCAACCATCCGGTGATGGTCAGCCAAGCAAAAAGCCAAAAGTTGTAGTTGAGGCATCCAGAAGACCTCGACCCGACAAGAAGCCCTAGTGTGAAATTGATGAATCATTGAAGTCTAGGATACTTGAAGGTAAATACACTAATGTTCCTCCCATCACATTAAGTCAAATAGTTGATATAGTTGTAAAGGAAAGAAATTTGAAGCATTTATAAGAATGGTATGAGAATTATGATGAAAATGATAAAAGTGTTGGCTATTGACACTCATCTGGTATGAGTTAAAGACATTTTGGGTTGTCATTGATGGCCACTCATCTTTAGGTGTAAATATTCTATCGGGATTCATTACTTTATTTTGTTTGGGTTAACTAACATTCATTAAACACTTAACCGACATTCACTTTGCTTCATAACCGGCTAAGTCCTGATCCCAGAAAAATGTATTTGGAACCCATTAATGGATAGGACCCAAATAGGAGACCTTATGGCCTCTATTATTTATTTCATAGAATTTATGGTAACGTGCAAAGGCCAACATGATCATTAGGATTATGTTTGAAATTCATTTTTATTTGGCAACTGATAGGTTTATACTTTTCATTGAAGCTGACATGGTGGAAGTTAGGAGGATATTTAAGGAGATCCTTTTAGTGATGGATTGATGCAGTTTATGGAATGCAAATTTTAATTGTGATTTGTTCAGCGATTAGAAGCATGTGTGTCCATTTTCACGTGCACAACTTAACCGGTAGTAGAACATGGCAGAACAAAGCATGAGCAAACCAGTACATAGTGAAGGCTATCAGAGAATGAATCGAAATGTATCTATCATGGTCAAATGCATCTTATAAGTTCATTCCTTCATGTAATTACTTTGTAATGTTTTGTAAATCAGTGAGACTTCTTCTCTTTTATTGGGCAGTGAGCTATAGGTGGTTGGCTTGATTGCATGTGCATTCCCCTTCATGTAATATTTGTATACCTTGATCAAGTTTATAGATATTGTGGGTATCATCCCCACCATGATTTTTCCCTTTGCATGGTTTTCCACGTATAAATAATAGTGTTATTGTGTTGCCTCGTTATGTGTTATTTGGTGTATGCACTTTAATTTTATTTACTGTTAACCGGTTAATAAGCAATAAGTTCAACCTTTTCCTTCAAGAAATTATACCTTATAGAAATGTGTTTTCATTTGGAATGAAATGCCGGATTCTTTGACATTTCAATAACAACAATATTATCACAGTTAATAACAATAGGCTTATCATAGCTTACCCTTATATCTTTCAACATCTGTTTCATCCATAAAATCTGAGTACAATTGGTAGCAACTGCTACATATTCTTCTTCAACTAAAGACAATGAAGCGAATGATTGTTTCTTGCTAAGCCATGAAACCAACTTCTTCCTAAGAAAGAATGCACTGCCAGTAGTGCTCTTCCTATCATCCACATCTCCTACCCAATCAGAATTTGTATAGGCACAAAATATGAAGTCATCATTCTTTGGATACCATAACCCAAAGTCTGTTGTACCTGCCAAATATCTAAATATCCTCTTAACAACAATATCATGAGTTTCTCTAGGATCTAACTGAAATCTAGAAGCAATACAAACAACGTTCATTATATCAGGTCTAGTCTGAGTTAAATACAACAATCCACTAATCATTAATTTGTATATGCTTGGATTCACTTTAAGAGATTCATCATCCTTTGACAATTTGCAACCGATTATCATATGAGTACCGACAGGTTTAGAATTCTCAAGTCCAAATTTCTTAAGTAAATCCTTCACATACTTAGTTTGACAAATGAAAATACCTTTATTAGTTTGAGTAATCTACAAAAACCTAAGAAAAGTTTCATCTCGCCAATCATAGACATTTCAAATTCATTCTTCATATCATCAAAAAATTTCACACATTGACTATCTTCTCCTCCAAAAATGATATCATCCACAAAGACTTTAATAATCAATACTTTGTAATATAAGTTGCTATCAATATTACCTTTGCTAAAACCAAGCTTTAAAAGATATTTGTCTAATCTAGCATAGCATGCTCTAGGGGTTTGTTTTAGTCCATATAAAGCTTTCTTCAGTTTGCAAACCATGTCCTTGTCTTCCGATAAATAAAATCCATCAAGTTGCTCAATGTAGACTTCCTCTTCAAGATCTCCATTCATAAATGCACATTTGACATCCATCTGATATAATTTATAGTTCTTGTGTGCAACATAAGCAAGAAAAAATCTTACCGCTCCAATTCTTGCAACGGGGACATAAGTCTCTCCATAATCAACTCCTTCTTCCTGAGAATAACCTTTGCAAACCAATCTATCCTTGTTCATCACAACCTGACCTTCCTCATTTAATTTATTCTTGAAGACCCATTTAGTTCCAATAACATTCTTGTCTTTAGGTCTAGGGACAAGTTCCCATGTCTTATTCTTTTCTATCTGATCTAATTCCTCTTCCATTGCTTTAAATATCCAATTTTCATCCTTACTAGCTTCAATAAATGATTCCGGTTCAATTTGAGAAATTAAACATACCTCTTCAGTAGCTAATCTCCTTCTAGTCATCACACCTTTCCTTTTATCTCCAATGATCTAATCTTCAGAATGAATTAGTTTCACATACCTGGATGTCTTTGAATTTTCTTGATTTCCTGATGCTTTCTGTTGTTCATTTGTTACTGTTGAATTTTTTGATGTTACTGGAGTGACAGGTTCACTATTCTAAACTAGTTCTTGCATTACCAGTTCAGGTTTGATAAATTCATCTTTCGGTACATAGTCATATGATCTGATCTGATTACGCATTTATGGTTTCAATTATCCTATTCAATATTTTGTTAAAATATTTATATGATTTTCTTTTAGTAGAATAAGCCCAAAAAAACCCTTCATCATTTCTAGGATCAAACTTTCCCAATGCATCATCTCTTCTAATGTAGCATTTACTTCTAAAAATTCTGAAATATTTGACAGTAGGAGTATGACCAAACCATAATTCATAAGGAGTCTTACCGTTATCACCTTTAATGTGTACTCTATTGAAAGTGTATACATATGTATTGACAACTTCCCTCCAATAGATATTAGAAAATCTAGCTTCTGTCATCATTGCCCTTGCCGCATCTAATATGGTTATGTTCTTTCTTTCCACCAATGCATTCTGTTGTGGAGTTCTATGTGCAGAAAGTTGTCTTCTGATTCCATTCCTCTCACAAATTTTGTTGAGCTCACTGGATGTAAACTCACCACCTTGATATGATCTTAAGCACTTTATCTTCAATCATGTCTCAGTCTCAACCATAGATTTAAAGATTTTAAATTTCTCAAGAGCTTCAGTTTTTTCTTTAAAAAATGCCACCTACATCATTCTAGAATAATAATCAATAAGTAACATAAAGTATCTATCACTTTGAAAGCTTTTAGTCCTTATTGGTCCACATAGATCATTATGAATAAGATCAAGAATTTCATTAGATTTATCATGTATACTTCTGGAAGAATTTCTAACTTGCTTATCCATTTGACATTCTCTACATACCAGATTATGAGGTTTAACAATCTTGGACAAATCTTTGACAACCTATGTTGAACTAATCTTCACTATGCAATCAAAATTTACATGACACATCCTTTGATGCCATAATCAACTTTCATCAATCTAAGCAATCAAGCAATCTTTCTCACCAGAATTCAAATGAAAGATGTTACCCTTGGTCTGAGTTCCGAAAGCAATTTCCAATCCAGATCTATTGATGATCTTACATTTTCCATCAAAAAATTGTAAATGAAATCCTCTATCCACCACCTGACCTACACTTAAAACATTATGCTTTAAGCCTTCAACATAATAAACATTATCATTATTAGTCTTACCATCCAATGATATTGTTCCTTTTCCTTTGATCCTACATGCCTTGTTATCTCCAAATCTGACTAGTCCGCCATCAAATTCTTGCAGTCTTAGAAAATTTTTCTTGTCACCAGTCATGTTATGTGAACAACCACTGTCTATAACCCATTCATCCTTTTCTTCAATTTTAGTAGCCAAATCCTTCTCCTTAGTATGAGTTGCTTCAATGATAGGTTATAGAGAATCATCCTTGATAGCAATAAAAACCCAGTCCTTACTAGAGCTTCCATTGTCGGATCCACTCATAGGTTCATCATCATCACCAGCATAATAGCATGATTTATCCTTATTCCTTCTGAATCTAGGTCTTCTGTAATATTCCAGATTAGGCTTATAACTGCTTGCAAATATTTCTTGATTCCTAGCAGCTCTTTCAGGGCATCTATAAGAAAAATGACCAATCTTATTGCATGAAAAATATTTAAAAGGGATTTTTCCTTCATACTTACTTCCAGCTGGTCCTTTAGAAATTCTTTTAGCAATCAAGGCTTCTATCTCTTCTAGTTCTCTTTCTTCTCTCTCAATGTCCTCCAAATATTTAGCATACATCTCCTTCCAATCTATCTTCTACTTACTGGAGGAAGACACTTTTAATGCAGTCTCATTTTTAGAACTTTGATCTCCAAGTTCTTCAAGATCAAAAGCAGTCAATTTCCCAAGCAATTGTATCTTTGGTAACATGGGTACTTAACATTGTCCAGAGTTGATTGATTGCAGTAGCCTTCATCTTGTAAGCCAAAGGTAGAACTCTTAGAACCTTTTACACAATCTCATCCTCACTAACTAATCTACCACAATATTTGATACCCATGACAATCTCATTCACTCTATCCATGAAAGAACTAATCTTCTCATCTTCTTCCATCTTCAGAGTTTCATACCTTACCTAGAAACCTTCAAGTTTTACAATCTTTACTACCTGGTCACATTCATTAAGAGTTTCAAGCTTCAACCAAATCTTCTTAGCATTCTCAAACTCTATGACATTTAATAACTTTTTATTAGATAGGGCACATAGCAATGTTTCCTTTTCTCTAACATCACTTTCAGTTCTCTTTTGTTCATCAGCAGGTGCCGGTGTGCCATAATTAGGATCATGAGGTATATACCCTTTCTCCACTATCTCCCAAACTTTAGGTCCAAGACATCTGAGATGAATCGTCATTCGCTCCTTCCATATTATGTAGCTTGTACCATCAAATCTAGGACTCTCCTACCAATACGGATTGAATGTAGAACTTGATGTTGATGCCATCAGATCTCCTGAAGTGATTAAGCTTCTATAGAGAGGACCTTTCTCTGACACCAATTGTTAGAAAAATCTGACACTAGGAGTAAACTGAGAGGGGGGTGTTGAATCAATTTACTATCATAAATTATAACTATTACATATCAAAACCTTTGAACCAGAGCACAAAGAAACCAACAAAATGAAAGATAAAACATGAAAACACAATGCACACAACACCAATATTTATGACATGGAAAACCTAGTAAAGGGAAAAATCACAGTGGGAAACCCTACCCACAATCTGATAATACTTCTACAACAGTATGTGAAATAATTATAGTGGGGATTGCACTTGCAATCAGGTCAACTGTCTAGAGCGCACTACTCATCACAAAAAAGAAGTCTCACTGACTTACATAAACATTGAACTGCAATCTGGAAAGAATGAATTGTGAAAGTAGCATCTACTAATGCTTGATACAGTCCTGGTTAAGCAAAGATGTCTACCCTGCAATATAAAACCTTCTCAAACCTTCATTAAATGATATAACCTTGTTTGCACATAAACCACTCTCTAATAATGTAGACATAACCATCCCATAACCACACATCCCAATTACATGAATAAGTCACCTATAAATACAAACCATCAACCTTATCGATAAGGTCGGCTAAACCCTAAACCCATAAACCTATAATTACAAAAATTGCATCACATGGTATCACCAGACCAATATTATGATTTACATTACATAACATGGACCTAAATTAAGTAACCAAACAATTCTATCTGCCAGAAATTCCGCTATGACCAAAATCCAAAACGTTTCACCAAAAACTAGCACGTTTAACCAGATCGAAATAAGACCATCAGAATAGAACATCAACCAATGCAACACTGCCAAACAACTAGAACATGATTAAGAAGCACCTTCAGCATGATAGAAACCATTCCCATAAGCCGGACCAAAGTCATCTATTTAAATCACCAAATAACGCTTACCGGTACCAAGAAATACCAACCAGGAACAAAATCCATAGAAACCAAAGCACCAAATCATGAACCAATAGAATGTGGCAAACATATAACCATCCAAAATAAGCATCCAAAATTGGTTTCAAATATTTGATCATACCAGATCAGAATCATAGCCAAAACCAAGATGATCACGAAGACTAACTGGGATAGGTCCAACCGGGATACAGTGTTGACATCAATGACAAAACTTAACCAAATCCAGCATATTGCCAACATGTAGCTCCAAATAGTAGTGTTGAAGGGTAGATTATGGCTTTAAATGATTAGATCTCAAACCTCAATGCAGACAAGGACACAATTTTGAGGAGAGTTGGTGAACTCCGGAACTTGATTGCCCCCTGGTTGGACACGATGTTAAGAAATAAGGTAGACTGTGTGAAGGAAATGGCCCGTCCTGTGCCATTTGATCTGAAGAAAGTAGAGATTCATGCCACTATATTTTAATGCATTCATTACAATTTTGGATAACTTGAAGAGTGGGTGGGACACTCACCTAGAATTTTTGAAGACAATTTATGCTGACATCTTCAAGTATTTGTAAATATCTCTATTTTGGGCAACAACCCATCTTTGGCATTTTTGTCAAAGGGGGAGAGAAACAATGAAAAATGTATAGCAGAAGGTGGCTGCAAGAAGTTGAGTCCCACTTTTGGGCAAAAAGTGGAAGTGTTTTCTCTATTTTTCAAATTTTATGTCGATTGATGTCAAAATTTGATGCACTTAGAGATTGAATCTCGAAAAACTTCAGTAATAGAAAATGTAGTGCTCAGAGTCTACTTTTCAAATAGGTAATTTATTTTAATACCCACATTGTATAAATCACTTTTTAGTAGGCATGTTTTAAAACCGGATTTTCAAAATGCTTGTTTTAGGACCATACCACACATGTATGACCACCCTTTTTTGATGCAAATAAATGAATTTTTGCAAATCCTTCTGCGAAACAATACCTAAGACACCAAATATTGATGAGAATATCTTTGCTTATTTTTTTATTGAGTATATTTTTTTTTAATAATTTTAAACTAACAATAAAGTATATTTTCAAAACATTGGGTGTACGACTACCAAAATTTGATGAAAATTTCATATTTTTCAATTTTTTTTTAATATTCAAAAGAATTGTTTATCGATCAATGAAATATAATTTATTTTTCTAAAATCCTAAAAACAAAAAAGTTATTAAAGTTTTACTGAACCTCGATGTTTTAGGTTTAGGTACTACTTTTTATTATTAAATAATAGAAAAATACTAAAAATGATCTTATCACTATGAAATTTACATTTCTGAAATTAGGACATTGAAAACTCTAATGGGTTTTCATTTCACCAAAAAATTCAATCAGGAAAGCCCTAAAAAAATTAAGCCAAGGTAGAAATCTGATGTCATTTTACCTTAGCCATTTTTTTGGAGCTCCAAGCATAGGGTTGGTGGGACCAAGCCTATCCTAAAGAAAAAAACAAGGCTAAGGTTTGTTTCCCGCACCTAATTTTAAAAAATGGGCACCTGTTTTTTAAATTAAAAAAATAGGCACCCATTTCACTTTGTACCATTGAAAGCAAAATGAGCACCCGTTTCATTAAATAATGTGCACCGATTTTTGAAAAGATCCGCTGGCCCAAAATCTGGCCCACAAGCACAAATCCCAACTATTGAACTCTTTTTCAATCATTGCTTGACATGTACGATCTACAAAGAGAATGTTTTGATTAATCATTCTCTTTGTTTGTATTATTATCGATTTGGTAAGGAGATCGATTCGAATTCAAAATTTGGTGCAGCCATGAGATCAAATCAACATAGGAAGAGGCAAATGAAGGTTTTGAGAGCTGAGGAGATTGTAGCAAATAGGGAGAAGGAGGCAATACATCAATGAGAAAGAAGAGAAAGAATGAGACAAGGAGCTTCAAGTTCCACAATCGTTTCAGAAGAGGAGAACATCGGTGAGACCATAAATGCTGACGAAGGAAACACAATAGAACAATTTAATTTAGGTGCATCTTCTAATCTATTATTGGATACATGCATGTCTTCATATCCCTCTATTTTTTCTCATGAAGAAATTGGTGATTTAGTAGAAGTCGATTACTTATTAAATCAAACGCCAATTGAAAATCAAACCCCAAATGAAATTAGAGCTCAAGTTGAAACTAAAATTGAAATCCAAATTAAAACCCCAAATGAAACTAGATCTCAAACTGAAATTGAAACTCCAAATGAAATTGAAAATCCACTTGCAATTGAAACCAATAATGTGGATGTAGACATAGAAACACCAATTGAAAATGAAACATGTTTGAATGATAATCAAACAAATGAAAATTCTGAAATTAAAAGTGATGTACTAGACAATCTTCCTGGCTTGGTTTCATGGAGATAGATTAGGACACATGCAAATAGATTGTTTAGACAGTTTTTTCATAATAAGAAATTTAGGTTTCAATGTCAATTAATGGTACAACTAATTAAAATGACTAAAATGCGAAAAGTGATGAAGAAGTTAGGCTTTTATGTCAAACCCAAGAAGAAGGACGAGTCTTTAAAAAAAGTTGTATCGACTATTACTAGTACCTTTGATACAATCGGAAAAAAAAGTCATTGTAAAGATAGAAATGTGGCATGATGGGCAATAACAATAACTTTAGTAAGCCAAACAACTTCTGATAAAATAATGATGAGTAACATAAGTGAATATCTTAATATTCATTGTAAAACTTTGTTAAGAGATGTAAAAAGAAGAGTTAACTTTGAAAGTGATCCAGCAAACAATTTGTGGACTTTTAGTGGTAGACTACCAAGGTCTGATATGAAACTTACTAGTGAAGTCAAAACTTTGATCGAAAAATTCTAGCACGATAATATGAGAGCATCACCTAATGCTAGAGATGTTCTTAAATTAAGAGTTGGGTCAAAAATTCGTGATCCACATCCAAAACACCTATTGGACATGACTCAAACTGAATTGTACAAATTTTTTTTGGATGATAAGGTGTTGACTATTAGCATTTGTCAAAGGTCTTTTGAAAAGTGTAAACCTTGGTATGTTCAAATTAACAAGGGAAGAGTCACATGTTGTTGCAAAACTCATGTTCAATTTCACTACCATTATGATGTATTTAGATATATACATGTTACCATGCATAGTAACGGAATGTGGTATAAATATACCACCTGAAATTATAAAGGAGTTTATATCAAGTATGTTTTGCAACCCACCAAATGAGCAAAATTTTCTTTTCAATGCATGTGTTTACAGTGTATGTGATATATGTGGCAATCTTGCATTGTTAGATGAATGTTTGCATGAAAATATTTCAAATAATTTTGGACAACAATTAGTTGATGTTAAAAGATTTAAAATTGTTGAGTTTCCACTGAAGGATGGAAAGGTTGGAAGACGATGAGATCTAATCACTGAAAAAGGTAGTCTTCATGCATTTATGAATGAATTGAAGAGTAAGATCATACCTAAATATGTTAAACACTGTCAAAATGCTAGATGGCTTGATGGTCAGGTTCAAATATGTAATGATACATTTTTTGTTGGTCATATACTTTCAGTCATTGACTTTGCAGAGAACTACACGCTTGCACCACAAGATGAGGTCCAATCACAATACTACAATTCAGTGCAAGTATCGATTTTTATCCATAATGTCTATGGGCATGCACTAGATAGTACAGAAGAGGATCATAAAATTTTGAGAGAGTACCATATCTATATTAGTGATAATAAATTACACTCATCTGAGTTTGTCCAGTATTGCTTCAAGACCTTTTTTGAGAATTTGAGGGAGAGAGAAATTCAGATGACACAACATCTAATATGGTCAAATAATTGCACAAGGCAATTCAAGAATGCTAGAATGTTTTATTGGTTGAGTAGGATTCATAAGAAAACTAATATTGCACACATGTGGAGTTTTTTAAGGCTAGACACGGGAAAGGAGAACATGATGGTGCCGATGCATGTGTTAAGAGAGCCCTTTGCAAAGAGAAACTCAAATTCGAGGAAAAGGCTAAATTTAAAAATGCAAGTGCAATTGTGGATTGGTGTAGTGCAACTTTATCCACGCGATCAAGTCAGAAGTCTACAATTAGACGTTTCTTCTGGGTAGTTAAAGAGGAGAATATCCTTACAAGATATGATTGTGATACAATCAATGGGTCAGCTTGATGGCATTCATTTAAGAGTTCTAATTCTAACACTTGGACTATATGGACTAAAGAGCTTGCATGTTTTTGTCAATTTTTTATTGCAGGTGAATGCGAAGAATGCGAGAATACGAAATGGGTCGAAGAATGGAAACACAAATCCTTAACACCTAGTTAGACATACTATCAAGATGTTAGAAGAAATGAAGACCCAGATCATGCATTTGCATCAGAAGATTATGATCGTGTTTCAAACCTCATACAACTTGGTACTTTAATGCAATTTCTTGTTTATAACTTTAAATTATATATTTTTATGTATTGTCATATAATTTATGATTGTATTTTAATTATAAATTCTAACAAGTTTTATTTCTACATGTACATAAATTTTCTTTCTAGTACATGTGTATGTTGTTGTTGCACCTGAGGATAATGATGAGCATGTTGAGTATTGGCTAGCTAGATGTGTAGAACCTAAGAAAAAGTTGATATGTGATCAAGTAGATGATGATGGTTTTTCAGTATCCAGTTGGGTCTGCTATGGTAGTTGGCACATGGCTATGCAAATACTTAACAAGAAGGAATGGCTTACCAGCTTATGAAGACTACCAATCAAAAAAGAAGATTATACACTATTCTCATTTGGTGGTGGCAACAAACATAAAATTAGAAAGATACAAAGGTAGACCCGCTAATAAGGTATTGTGGACACTTTCAGTAGAAGAGCATGAGGCAATCATAGACGCATTGCAGAAGAGAGAGGATGTAAATGGTGCATTAGGTTGAATCAAATTTATATGCATGTAAGTTTGTGTTAATTGTGTGAACTCTTTTATATTTAATTATGATAAATTTTTTTCTTTCTCCCTTTAAAATTGTATTTGTCTACATTTGATACAATTTTGGTTTCATAAACAACATTGTATTAGTTATCTTCTTCTTAATGTTATTTTGTGCACATTGTAATTGTGTTACAATCATTCTAATTTTTTATTGTGTTACATTGTATTTATCTAGTTTAGATACAATTTTGGTTTGATAATAATTTAATGCTATTTTGTGCACATTGTAATTGTGTTACAATCATTCTATTTTTTTATGATATATTTATTTTATCACAATCTCTTCATAGATTAAATGTAAGTTCTTGATTTTATTATTATTTTAAGAATAGGATGTTATTGTAAATTGGGATAATTAATTTATTAATCTATAAATTGTTGCACTATAAGATGATCAATCACAATGTTAAAATATAAAGTCATAAATAGATCATATATAATCACTAGAGGGCACCAAATCACATAAAAACATCACATATATAATCACTAGAGGGCGCCAAATCACATAACAAGACCTGATATCCTAATAGAAAGGAAATGACATAATAAAAAGTCCTATATATAATCACATAACAATTCCTGATGACATAATAACAAGTCCTGAAAAAATAACAACAAGGAAATGATATTAAAACAAGTCCAAATAAGATAATAACAAGTCCCAGGATAACATAACAAGTGTCATCATAAAAAGTCCATAATACAATAACATGACATTATCTAAAATATATAATCTAAGAACTCTCGTGAATCTCATATGCAATCCTCTTCACTCGACATGAAGGTGGTTGAGATGAATCATCCTACCGCATGTGGTCCTGAGATGCACCATCCTCTGTGTGTGCAGTAGCAGTATCTTCACCCTCCTATACATTATTAAAATATTTTACATGAGAATAAGTTGCTTGCCTAATTCACTTATAAAGTAATTAAATAATGAAAATTTAAAATAAATTACCATACGGCCATGCTCTACAATGCCCTCACTGGTACGTGGAGGTCCACTATCACGAACAAGAAATGTGGTTGTAGTCGAGTCCTATAAAAAAACATTGTACATCAATTTTGATAATCCCTATAAAAGGCAAGTACACAGTATCAATAAATTAGAAATTATTTTTCTAATTATCACCACAAATGACAGTGTCAATGGTTGCATCTAGCTCAATCACATAGCCATACCAATACTGGTAGTGGTATCGACCTGAACAACATATATAAAGCATGAATCAAACTTGTATATATACATAAATTATAAAGTATATATATACATATAGACTAAAATTTTATCACATAAAAGCATACATGTGGTTTATCATGTGCAACCAAAGTAACTGATGGGTGAAGGCGTACATGTGATGCACCATCAAACAATCTAGAAGCCTACAATTGGAAAAAATAAGAACATGAATCAGAGTTGTACATAAATTAGTAAGCATATAAACACTTCAAATTATTGGATGGAAAACATACTAGTGGTATATGAGGTTGAGCCTCAGCGGTTGACAGGTCACATGAAGAACTACCCACCTCGGTGCTACACGAAGCACCCTACAAAATTGAAAAAACATATCATACACACCATTACATTAAAAAATGTATTGTTTATTTTAAATGTACATATCAATACAATGTATCTAGATGAAAGTGCATACCGTAAATGGGGCCCCAAAATCTCTAGGTATCGAGGTAACATGATGTCGGTCCCTCGGTGACGTGGTATGATCCACCCTCTGTTTAGAAAACTTGATTCATGTTATGGCTCATATGTGTATATATAAGGAATTTAATATTGCACTGTAAATTATATAAATAAATTTGTACCTCTGTAGGCTAATCATCGTTTGCCCACAAGAGATCAACATATGAAGAGATGGCATCAACATGTGCAGCCTCCTCCTCATCATCATAATCACCATGGGCAGCATCAACATTATCAAAATCACCATCTCCTCTAGGGGCAGCCTCAATCTGTGGACCTATACATAGATTCCCGTAGCTTGTGCAAACATGTGCTAAGGTGGGGTAACCCTCACCTCGCACAACTGTTGTACCAAATTTCCCGACAGGGCACTCGATGAACCAAGAGCAAAATCCATTGCTCGATGATGGGAGGTGCTGGAACAATTGGTGCAGGAAGACAAACCAAGGGATCATCATGCACATGATTTCTAACTATCACTCAATTTGGCCCCTAGCCTATCTCGGGGCATGCCACTCTTGATCCCTGAAAATGATCTAATATCAAAGTAACTGGGGTTTTTACCCAATTCAAATTCAACCCATAATTTTTTCAAAAAACACATGGGAACCTCATGATTGGAGTGTGGCAAATAGTCAAAGACCATCCACCACCACTCCCAAAAGTGTCTAGCTATGCTAGGGTGCCTACACCATCGAATAGAGATCCGTGGCTTCTTCAGATCTATCTCTTCACTAGTCTTAGGGCTCACAAAATATTGTTTCAAATCCAATTTTTTTATTTTTAATTCATTGACTTGTTTGTATGAAAGGCCATCAGCATAAAAAGAATGCAGTCCCTCCATCCAACTATGATAGCTATCCAACTCACTATCTAAAGCCTGTACAGACTGAATAATCCCTTGCATACTATCTGCAAGGCATAACAACTGTGGAGGAGGATGAGGTTCACATCTAATGGTGTGGATATCTCTAATCAAAGAATCAATATTCCTTCTAATGGTCTATCTCAACTGATCGGGTGGAGGTGGAGGTGGAGGTGGAGGTGGAGGGGGTGGAGGTGGAGGTGGCACTAGACCTAATAGCTCATCTATTTCAAACTCATCCATTATGTGAAAATAATTTGCATATATATAAAAACATGAAAATTTATAATTACTATTTAATTTACATTTCACCTTCCAAAAAACTTATAATTAAATACAATTTACCAACTTAAATATAAAAAAAGGAAACTCACATAGATCTATATTATTAATAGGTGGGTCTATTTTAATAATAAGCAGCATTTAAGAAATATTATCCACTTAAATCAAAGTATAAGAAATATTCTACAAAATAAAACATCATAATGCCCATGCAACTCAAACAATACCTTTTTACCTATTTTTCTTAATATATATCATTTTTTAATAATCATTATATAAATCATTTTTAATATGGAAAATGAATTTGATTTACCATAAGGAACATGAATTTGATAAATTATTTTGATTTAAGATAGATTAATATTATATAACGAACATGAATTTGATTTAACATTTAAAGATGCATTAGTATAAGTTCCATGAAAATCATAAAAATAGTCATCAGAGAGAGAGAGAGAATAGATAATGAATAAAATGACTCCACTGATTTAGATAATGAATAATCATCTCCTCTAGACTCCACCGAAGGCTCATTCTCAATTAAGATTTTTTTTAGTTGGCATTTTGGGCCATCATGGTGCATTTGTATGTTTGTTATAGAGAGATGGATGGTTACAATACCTATGATAGTTGTACTTTGGGACCCATAATAGTTGACCATCTTGTCATGAGAGGATTCTAACCATAGTTTAATGGTAGCGTTGTGTAGTTCATCTTTTCAAAGAAGGTAACCTCCATGGAATTACAATTTAGTACCCTTGCAATATTTAACCATTATATTCAATTAGGCTACCACTTTATATTTTCAACTTGATAGTAATCGATTCAACTACTCTCTTTTGGTTTTAACTAAATCCATTAAAGTCATAAGTTATATCTATGAACTTTTCAATATATGTATTGCTTTGTTGTGTTCTTTGCTAGAATCATGGGATGATTTAGTGGTCCCAACTAGTAGTACTACACTAAGTTGAAGCTTGAATAACTAGTAGGTTCTTTACTCTTGGAGGAGTTAAAAAAAAACTCTATTTTTTTATAGGATGCATTGGTTATTAGAGGAAGATAAAAGGATAAAGCAAAGAGAAAAAATAAGAAAAAGGACAAAGCTCAAACTATAAAGTGTGATCTAATTCTCTCAATAAATCCTATGTTAAGCTTTATAATTATGTCAAGAAAATCTACATAAAAATGTATGCAAGAAAAATATTACAAGAATGAATTAAATGATGATTTAGATTCAATAAATTATTAGGATGACAATAGTGATATTATTGTTATATATTTGGAATGCATATATGTGAGGATACATGGATGATTAATATAGAGATTCTTTCCACATGACATTATATTTCTCATTGAGGCATAATTTTAAATTTAGTGTAATATTTTTTAAGTTAAAAAACATCTTTAGATACACATTGCAACATTGGTAGAAGGTGGAATTTAGGAGTAGTTGAAATTTAGTATAATAATGTCATTTTAGAAACAATTGAGATACTTCACCAATAATGTCACTTTGATGACAAGTTCAAACTTTGACAACTTTTATGACACTTTAACAACACTTAATGTTACTTCAATAAGAGCTAACATTTAGTGGACATCTATCACTTTGGTAGCCATTGGACTTTATGGACATACTACCTCTAGGTTGGAATTTAATATTTAGCATCTCAATGACTCACCCTTACATATAAGAGTTCCATAACGTTCTAAATAAATATACTATGGTGTAGCATGAACACATGGACCACATTAGTGAAAAGGAACTTACATATTTGAAAAATAAAAATATTGTTGAGGGATCAACTAATTATTTTTTATTTTCACTTTTGTGATAATTGTGTATATGAAAAAAATTGTTTCTAGTTTTATTTGAGATATACTTATAGATATGTATACACCTATAAATATGGAAAAAATATAAACTAACTAGAAACAACATTTTGCTACACCTAGAATTATGAAAAAACATGAATTATTTGAGCAATATTTGTCTGCACTTAAAGATTTGGAGGACATCAGTCATGTGCTTTGTGATAGTGTGATTGGGAACCTCATGTATGTTGTGACCTACACTAGACAATAAATTACCAAACAATGGGGGTTTTGAGTTGGTTTATGACTAATCTTAAAAAGAATCACAAGGCTGCATTCAAGAGATTTTTTAGATACCTTTATGGTACTTTGGATTTCTCTATTTGTTATCAAGGATCTTTAATAGAAAAAATGCTTTCAACAACCATGTTTTCAAAGCACAAAGTTTGGAAAGAAGAAAGTTTAGTAGTAGGATTGTTCCACATGTTATTAAAAATATAGGGACTTGTAAACTCAAATTGGATATGGCATGTTGACATTAGGAAGTCTAGCATTGACTATGTATTTAGTCTATGTGGTGGTGCAATTAGTTTGATGAGTAGGTGACAGGTTGTGGTTTCTCTTTCCACTATAATGTCAAAATATATGACATGTTATCATGTTTGTAAATATATAGTATATCTTTAGAGATTGGGCTAAGTTAGGAAGTAGTGAGGATTAACAGTGATAGTTAGAGTATTATCAAATTTAAGAACCCTATTTTTCACACACACAAAAAAGCACATTCATGTTCATTATCATTTTAAAGTTCAATTTAAACATAAATTAGACATCAAAACATAAATTAAACATTTAACTTTTAGAAAAGAATCCTATAATTAAATACAACATTTAGAAATATAAATTTAAAAATTCAAACTTTTATACACGATTAAAATAGAGAGAGAGAGAGAGAGGGAGAGTAGGTAATTTGAGATACAACGAGTTACAGAGAGAATAGATAATGAGAGATAGAGAGTAGGTAATGATAGAGAGAAGGTAACGTGTACATGTGTGAGAGAGAGATAAGGGGGGTTTATTGTTTGTTAATTTTTTAGGGTTTTCTGTTCATTTATTTTCTTGGGTTTATTGTTCATTTTTTTAATCTAGGGTTTATTGTTCATTTTTTTGTCCAGGGTTTATTGTCTATTTTTTGTGTCTAGTGTTTATTGTTCGTTTATGTATTTGTTTTTTGTTTTTTTCCTACGGTTTTAAGTTTTAACTATTTTTTACTTTTCATGTTTTTTGCAATATTTAAAAACTAAAAACTATTTTAAACATGAAATTAAATAAAATAAAATAAACATTTTTCAAACTTTAAAACACTACAATTAAAAAATAACAATAAATTAACCTTTTTTAATGAAAAATAATAACAATAAATTAAATTTTACAATGAAAAATAATAAAAATAAATAAAGAAGAATATAAAAAACAAAACTACGTACCTGGAAGGAGGTAAGAAATGGTTTGGGGGGGTTAGCTGGGATGAAAAAATGGGTACCTGTGCTCCTCTAAAACATTTACCCATTTTTGAAACAGTGAAAATGATGGAAAATGGTTTAAAATATATAAATAAATACATTCAAGAAACGGGTACCCATTTAGCTTCGGGCACTCGAACCAAAAAAGGCACATGTTTCCGAAAATCCAAATCCATAATCTTAAGAGCGTAAACGTTTCAGGTACAAAGTACAAATCCATTTTTGACCAATTGCCTCCACCGAATGGTAACTAAGTTTTGATGTTTGTCAAAAAGGGGGAGTATAGTATCAAAGTATCAAAGTGGGAGTGTAGTATACAGGGGGAGTATAACAAGTAGAACAAAGTATCCAAATGCATAGTTAATTTTGACAGGGCGAGTAGTGAACCGAGCAGTGACAACCGAGTAGTTAATACAGAATATTGATCACAGCGCATGCATAATCAGAGTTTTGTATGGTATATTGATAAGGGGAGTATATCTGAATATACTATTTTATGTTCAGGCTTAAAATTATGTTTAGGCTTATAGTACAAATCCATTTTTTTGACTAGTTGCCTCCACCGAATGGTAAATAAGTTTTGATGTTTGTCAAAAAGGGGGAGTATAGTATCAAAGTATCAAAGGGGGAGTGTAGTATACAGGGGGAGTATACCGAGCAGAACAGAGTATTCAAATGCACAGTTAATTTTGACAGGGTGAGCAGTGAACCGAGCAGTTAATACAGAATATTGATCACGATAATGCTCAGAGGGTAATGTTGAGGGATAAAGAGTACAGATTGAATAATCCTAGGAGGTGATCAGGTACGCACTCTCAAACCCTTGTGAATATCCTCCATCAGTGAACCTCTAGTGAAAGAGAAAATTTTGGAATGTGTACAAGTTTTTAGTTTTGGCGGTATTTTTGTGATGCGTCATGATTGTTTGACCAGATACACTACAATATTTTGGACTATTGCAGTGATTAGAAAACAACGGGTAGTGTGATCTAGTAGTAGCACAACTTTCTTGTATAGATCCTCTTTTGTGCACTCAACACTTCTTTACCATCATACTCTGCAACTTAATATTTCTGCCTTTGCACATAACATATCTCCTTCACTCATTCAAAATAATTCAATGTGATGTCTAACATATCTATATATATTACAAATTAGGAATTAAACTGACTATTAACATAAAACAAAATAGTACATTACATATAATTTGTTCTTTGAATTATATAGTTATGTTAATTATTGCTACTAATCAGAGTTTTGTATAGTATATTGATGTGGAGAATAATTTTAAGCCTGAACATGAAATAGTATATTTAGATATACTCCCCTTATCAATATGGGTTGATAAATGGGCACATGCCATTGGTAGATCCGCCTAAAAGAAAAGATAACTTAATATTTCTGCCTTTGCACATAACATATCTCCTTCGCTCATACTTTAAGCATGCTCGTATACTATACTCCCCCTTTTTGTTCTACATCAATTTGTACTATATCGGCCTCTATAAATCATATAACAATTACCTAGGTGCAGTGTATCTAGTCGAACAATCATAACCCATCACAAAAATACCACCAAAACTAAAAACTAGGGCACAGTGATGTTTGTCAAAAAGGGGGAGTATAGTATCAAAGTATCAAAGGGGGAGTATACCGAGCAGAACGGAGTATCCCAATGCATAGTTAATTTTGACAGGCTGAGTAATGAACCGAGCAGTGACAACCGAGAGTCTTGGTAAAATTGGTTATAGGTGCCAGCTTAGGTTTAGAGTATGTGTTGGGACCTTGTGTCATCTCCTAGCATGGGGGGTGGTTCCTTTGGTTCCACATGGTCGGGAGGTTGGTGCTTTTTAGCCATTGAGATGTTCTTTGGGATTCTTCTTGCATGGATGTGGATTTAGAAACTCTGATGGATTTGTCTTTATCATTTATTTCTTGAAATCTGCTAAGTATTTAGTCAAATTCGTCCATTTTCAGTTTGATTTTTCACAGATTTTATCTTTTTGATAGGCTAAAAGTGAAATTTTTTAGTAAAAGATCCAAAATCAAAGTCATCCAAGTCATATAATAAATACTCTCTCAACAATGTCATCCAATTCATCCCTAAGATAACATCATAATCACCCATGTCCACAACATAGAACTCATCTTGGAGCTGATAACCATCTCCAGGATTGTTAAAGAGTATCCAATTACCTATTTTATCTGGTCAAGGTTATAGGTGCCAGAGTATCCAATTACTAGCTCACTCCCGCCTCTCCTGCTTCTGCTCATTTCAAATGGTACAAATGTTATCTAAAAATCTATAATTATATATTCTAGATTTTCTCTTTCTCCATTCAAATAACAAATAATAACAAATAACTTTATATATACTCTTCTCCATTCAAATAACAAATAATAACAAATAACAATTCTCATATCTCCTTGGTAATTTTCTCTTTCGTTTCCAATTTGTAATTTCATAAGCATTTAAAGGTTATTATTGATACCTATTTTGACGATTGGCAGACACTCATAATAGAGATGAAAGGAAAATGGGCGTAAGAGCAGAGTACAACACGGAGGTATAAAATATCTTTTAAACAGAGACATATTATTGGCCTGCTGGTATCCATCACTGTAAATGTATTATTTTTTATAATTAATTTATTAAATAAAGAAAATAATTTATATTATCAATGTGCAGCTGGAAAGCCTTATTAATGCAGTTTTAAATGGGATTCATCAGTCGTATTGATTGAAAGGAGAAACACCGAAGAAGTAGAAGATTATAATCCCCATCATAATTCGCCAGGCCGTGGACATTAAAGAATTTACTTTAGTTATATTGATTATGGATTCCAATCTCATTCAGTTTTTAGAAAATGATTTCTCTTATTTTAGAGATAGTTACGACTTTGTATCATGGGAAACCTGCAAATTTTCAAATCATGTATGCAACACACCCTCTAAGCATTCACCCTAAGTTTGTTAGCAGCAAAGGCAAAGCATCGTGTAAGTTCCCCGACAATAGCCTTACTGTTTCCCCCTCCCTAACTATTATACTTCTGATAGTGAACTGGCTATGGATGTTACAACTATATATTGGTGCTAAAATTTGTTGAGGCCATAGAGAACCACACCAATGATGATAAATCTGAGGAAGAATAATATTTAAGACAATATTTGAACAAATTGTCTTAACTTGAGATAAAAAAAATATTTGTGTATTGTCTTAAATATAGGTTTTAACCTTATCGTCTTAAAAAATTGTCTCTATGAAGACAATATAAAACAGCAATATTTTTGTCTTTGTAGAGACAATTTTATATTTGTTGGCATTTAAACACATATTGTCTCTAGAGAGCCAATAATTTCAATTAAAATCATATCGTCTTTTGACAGACAATATATCTTAAGATCTCAACTATTGTCTCTCTAGAGATAATATTAAAAAATGTATTAAAAAAATAAACAATTTATTTCCTGTGAATCACGATCAGCTGCTTCAGTCACTATGGACCTCTAAAGGTTTTTCCACCATTGCATAACTTTTTGGTCTGCTACCCTAGTAAAAACAAAGATAAGATTGCAATTTTTTGCTCGGTATGGGTGAAACTAGGGTTATTTACGAGTGGGATGATGTGGGCTGGGATGATCCACCGCATGTCCCACAGCTGGTCTTCATGAAGGGCAAATGGGTAGATATGGTGATGCAGAATTGATTGAGGGTAGGCTTAAGAAATTTCAGACTAGTCTCCAAGTATTTTCGAGGTTTTTTCAGAGGTCCAAGTAGTGGAAATTGGTGGAGTATGGACAGCTCTAGTGAAGGGCATCAACAATTTTTAGATCGTAGGCATTTTGGTCAGGGCCCGCGGCAAAAGTTTATCCCAAATCATTTAAAGGGGCTTTTGGGTAGACGATCTATAGAGTTGGGAGGAAAACCATCCTATGCGAAATTTGTGAAGTTTTCATCTGCAAATGAGGCAATTAGGGTTTCTCGGTTGAACGCTGGTGAAAAGATGATGGACAAATAGTCTAATAGTAACCTGCTTGAGTTATCTTCGTCACATCAAAGGGGGGATAAGGTAAGGGAATCTTCGACATCAGGAAAGGACAATAAGGTAAGTGAAAATCAATCCGGCTCTGAATTAGGAGGTGGGTCTTCACAGGTATGGGTTCCTGCTCCATGCATTGAATTACTTGATTCTGTTGTGGATTTGAAAGCTTGTTGTTTGCATACACATGCTATTTCTAGGGAAATATGGGGCGATGCAACTAGTTTATCTAAATTTCATCATAAATTGTAGAAAAAGTGGTCTGATATGCGTTATTTTCAATTACTCTCTGCAAATGTATTTATTATTGTTTTCAATCTTCTTCTGTTAGGGATGAAGTTTTAAAATCTTCACATTACTGGTTTGGTAAAAATCCAGTGTTTGTTTCGGCTTGGAAACCATTTTATGTCCCTTCTTGGTCAAGCTTTAAATTAGTTCCTTTCTGGTTTGGGTTGCCCAAATTACCATTTAAATTTATGGACCCAGAGGTTTTGGAACAAATTGGTAATACTTGTGGTTCTTTCTTATCATCAAGATTTGATTTTGTGGCGGGGGAGGTTTTGGTAAAAATCTGTGTCTTGACTAACCCTAATAATGTTTGCCCTTGGACCTGTATCATTAAATCTCATGAGGGTATCTGGAAACAACCAATTAATAAGTTGGAGAAAGACTTTGGTAAAACTTCCTTGCAATTGGATACTCCTTTTCTTAAGGATTTTTCAAAATCCTTTGTTTTGGATAAGGCAAGTAATGATAATCCATTTTTGGATAAACTATTAGTTAATGGTTCCACTGGGAAACATCCCGCTACTTTTGAGCTTAACCAGGCTATGAGGGATGTTGGGAAGAGAGAGGTTTATGTTGTGTCTCATGATCTAGAGTCTGTAGGGTTATTTTCAAGTAAGGATAAGCTAGTAGCTCACGAGAATATTGTGGTTTCAAGGGACAACAATGTGGATGATCTACTTCCAAATCTCACTACCTCAAATTCCTTGGATAAGTCACTAAATGATGGTGGTGGGAATCATGTCTATCCTGTGAAGTCAAAAGAATACTTAGAAAGTTGTCAAGGGATTGGTCAGATTTTTGCAAAGAATGATGGGGTTGTCTCAGAGTCTAATGTTGGGGTTTCTGCTCTAGGGTTTCCTGATGATGCTATCCTTTCTCAACAAGTCAAAGAATTGGTGTCTAATTCTTCTCAGCATGTTGATGTGGATGTGGATAATAATGCTTCCTTGGGAAATAATATTTAGTTGGGAGACATTCATGTTATTATGCCAAATGAAAATCTGGTTCACCAAGTAAATGATCTTTTTAAAGATCACGAGCATCATATGGATGAGGACATTACGAATAGGGTTATCTGTTCCATTAAGAATGACTTGGGGGGAATTAAATCGACCCTTCCTATTTCTGCATCTGCTAACCCTTTTGAGGTTTTGGCCTCATCAGAAGTGGGCATCATAGATAATTTAGTCATGACTTCTCCTAAGTCAAGTAAGAGTTTACCAATTGTTCAAACTACTCTAATTAGGGCTTCATCTATGGTTTCTCCTGGTAGGGGTAGGCCTCCAAAGAATCAAAAGACTCAATTGGAAATTGATGCTGGGATTTAGAAGATTTTGTCTCTTTCTCCAGGTGTTGGGAAACTGAAGCATTCAGTTTCTCTTGGTGATGCTATGAAAGGAAGTGGTACTCCTAAGGGTAAGAGGAGTAAGAGGTCTATTATCAGTCCTCCTGTGACTAGATCGGGGGCTATGAAGCGTAATCTTCAAAGTAGTTTTGGAGAAGGGAAGTCTTCTCCGTCTAAAGGAAAGAGGGGAGCCTCGGTCTCCCCTCGAGAGCAATGAGAATTATATCTTGTAATGTTAGGGGCTTAAATGCCCCTAACAAGAGGCGCTTAATTAAGTCCCAGATGGACTTATTTAAGTGTGATATTTTCATGTTGCAAGAGACAAAATTGTCAAAGGAGTCTGCTGATTTGGTTTTTTCTTCTTGGAGAAAGTGGGAATTCCTCTCTTCTCTAGCTTGTGGTGCGTCAGGGGGTTTGGCATTGCTTTGGAATAACTATAACATTGAGGTTGAGCTAGTTGCTTCTACTGTAAAGTGGATGTTGGCTATAGTTAAAAGCAAGCTTTCGAAGGTTAAGTTTTGGCTTTTTAACATTTATGCTCCTTTTGGTATTCAGAGGAAGACTAAATTATGGGGAGATCTTAAGAGAATTTCCTCCCCTTTAAGGCATGGTCCCTTTATAATCTTTGGGGGGGATTTTAATGCTATCACTGACTTGGGAGAAAAGAAAGGAGGTATTCTTCCTAATAAAAAAATTATCGAAGACTTTGGGATGTTCATTAAGAACATGGGTCTTTTTGATTGTCAGTTTCAAAATGGGATTTTCACATGGACAAATATACGAAGAGATTTTTCTTAGATTGCGGAAAGGTTAGACTGGTTTTTGTTATTAGATGTTTGGATTAATTTAGAGTTCAAATTTTTTTCCTCTATTCTTCTAGTTTCGGGGTCAAATCATTTTTCAATTTCCCTATCAATTATGGAAGATAAAGCTCCTTTTAATTCACCCTTTAAATTTGAACCTATGTGGTTTAGAGATTCTTCCTTTTTGCCTTTGCTCAAAAAATGGTGGATTTCTACTCCTTATTGCTCTAGATCTCGAATGTTTCAAATTGCTAAGAAGTTAAGATTTTTGAAATTTAATATTAGAGAATGGAATATCTTGCATTTTAAGAACATCTTTTAGGAAAAAAAGAGGATTCAAGATATGATTGAATGTCTTAATTCAGATGTGATTCAACATGGTATGGTGCCTCTTGTTTTTTATGAACTAAAATTGCTAAAAGTAGATCTTGAAGAAGTTTTGTCCAGAGAAGAAATCTATTGGAGACAAAAGTCGAGGGAGATTTGGCTTTCAGATAGTGATAGAAATACAAATTTTTTTCACTCTTCAACAAAAATTAAGAGAAGTAAAAATAGGATATCTTGTATTGAGTGTCCAAATAGCAGACTTTTAACAGAACAGGAGGATATTGCTTCAGAGGCAGTTAGGTATTTTAAGTCACTATTGTCTTTGGAGCATGGGGATCTTCGTAATAACATTTCTTCTAATATTCCTTCTTTGGTATCTTCGGAAGATAATAAAATGTTGATGTATCCTTTTTCTTTGGATGAAGTTAAGAATGTTGTTTTTTCAATGAACCCTGATAAGGCTCCAGGACCGGATGGCTTTACTCCTTTATTTTTTCAGAAATGCTGGGATTTTGTGGGAAATGATGTCTTATTGGCCCTTGAGGAAGCTAGAAGGAATAGGTATGTTTTGAAAGAGCTTAATAATACAATGATTGCAATTATTCCTAAAAAAGAGGTTACCAAGACATTTGCTGATTTTCACCCTATTGCTTTATGTAATACTTTGTACAAGATTTTTACCAAGGCTATTTCTTTAAGGTTGGCTAAAATTTTACCTAAGATCATTTCTTTAGAACAAGGTGGTTTTATTCCAGGAAGGGAGATGGCAGAGGGAGCTATAGTGGCACATGAGGTTTTGCATTCTATTTATACTCAGAGAGTCCCGACCATGATCCTCAAATTAGCTATGATGAAAGCATATGATAGAGTAGAATGGGGGGTGTTGTATGTTGTTCTACTTAAATTGGGTTTTTCCAAGGCATGGGTCGAATGGATTCATGCTTGTATTTCTTCTGCAAGGTTCTTGGTTCTAATTAATGGCTCCCCTTGTGGTTTTTTCTCCTCTTCTAGGGGTTTGAGGTAGGGGGATCCCCTGTCTCCTTTCTTGTTCATTCTTCTAGCTGAAATGTCTAGTTGGGCTATAAGAGCCGCTAAGCTGGGAGGGCTTTGGAAGGGAATTAGGATTCACAATGTTCCACAAAGCATTTCACATTGCTTGTTTGCAGATGATACCTTGTAATTTGGGCAGGCCTCTTTGGGTGAGGCAAGAGTGATAAAGGGGATAATACAGAATTATGCATCCTTTTCTGGTTAGAGAATCAATGTTGATAAGTCAAAGATTTTTTTCCTTCATGCTTCACAATTGGTTTAGGATAGATTGAAGATTTTTTGGGGATTTGCATTTGGAAATCTTCCTTGTTCTTATCTTGGTATACCTTTCTTCATTAAGCAAGATAGAGTTGAGTTTTGGGATAAGATCATTTTAGTCTATCCTAAATGTTCTTATTAAGTCTGTCCTAAATGTTGTTCCTATTTATCTCATGTCTGTTTTACAGTCTCCGAAAGTAGCTCTTGTTAGTTTGCAAGATACTCTGAGGTCCTTCCTTTAGAGTAATAATAAAGATGGTAAGAAGAAACTCCCTTTGGTAGCATGGGATAAAGTTTGTTTGCCTAAAAACATTGGGGGCATAGGCATTAGGAGTCTAGAAAGTCAGAATTTAGCCTTAGGTTCTAAGTTGGTTTGGAAATTGTATGAGAGACCATTCTCCTTCTGGGCACAAATTATGTTTGCTAAATATTTAAATAACGGACCAAGAGAAAATGTTTTTCAAGTTTCTAGTTTACCGTCTGGTTCAGTTATTTGGAATTTTCTATGTAAATGTAGATAAGTGATTTTGCCTCATCTCTCATGGATTATTCATAATGGTAGAAAAGTCAAGTTTTGGGAGGAAGTTTGGAATGGACATCCCCCTTTGGTGAACTTGAGGGATTGGTATCCTTTAATTTCCACTCTTTCTTCCCTTTGGGGTGTCTTTGTGGCTGATTATTTTAAAATTGAGTATAGTGGGAATCTTAAGGTAGCAAAATGGAAATCAATTGAGTTTTTAGATATTGATCAAAATGTGAAATTGGAATATGAAAAGATGTTGGTGAAGAGAGTAATAATTCTTTCTAATGCTGGCGATGAGCTTATCTAGACAAGGAATATCTCTGGTAAGTACACAGTTAAGGATGGCTATAATTCTCTCTTGGTTGCTAAAGATTTATCTACTTGGCCATACAAGCTGTTTTGGCATATGGCTTGCCTCCCAAAGGCTGGTGCTTTTGCTTGGTTAGCAGTGCAGGATAGGGTCCTTATAGGAATGAGGTTGGACAGGTTGGGTATTAGTGCAGTATTTTCTTGTGTCTTTTGTAATAAAAATTTAGAATCCTCTGCACACTTCTTTCTTCATTGTGATTTTGCCTATGCTTGCTGGCAGTGGTTGTTTGAAAAGCTTAATCTTTCCTTTGTTATTGGTAAGGATCTCCTTTCCCACTTTAGAGCCTGGCCTCTCCTGTTTGCCTCATCTTTCTATGCATGTCTTTGGATTATTTCTCCATCTATTGTGATTTGGAATATTTGGTTAGAACGTAATAATAAGATTTTTAAACAAACAAGTTCTTCCTTGGCTGAGGTTTTATTGAGGATTGAATCTTCCATCTCTAAAGTTACTTTGTCTTTTATCTATAAGAATTTGGAATATGTTACCTCTTTTTCTCATTGGGATGGTAGGGTAACTCGAGTTTGGAGAATGTTATCAGTCTTACCTTCTCATGGATCTATTTTAAATAAAACTAATGCTAAAAGTAAGAGAAATTTTGCTTCTTGGAAACCTCCTCTGCATGGGCATTTTAAATTGAATTTTGATGGTGCTTCTCATGGGAACCCTGGCTTGGCAGGGGCAGGTATGGTAATTTATGATCATAAGGTAAGATTTATTCAGGCTAGTTGTCATTTGATTGGTTTCAAGTCTAACAATTATGCATAATTCTTTGCTTTGTCCTTTGGTTTGGATATGGCTATATCTTTGGGAATTAAGGACTTGATAATTGAGGGTGATTCTATGGTTATTATTCAAAGTGTCATGAAAAAGAAGTCGAATTGTTGGCAATTACAATATATACTTGATCATATTATGCAAAAATTAGACTTTTTTGATTCCTTCTTGATTTCCCACTGTTATAGGGAAGTGAATAAGATTGAAGATTTCTTGGTTAATTTAGCCATTGACAGTGATGCTAATATGTGGGAGGTAAGTGTGGATGAGATCCCTTCCTTGGTTTTAGAATTTTTGAAGTAAAGAAGGGCATAGTTGTTGTCTTCATCTACCTCCTTTTTTGGTGTGGCTTTTCTTTGGTGAGGGTTCTATTATGCTAGATCACAATGTTTATTTTGATAGGGTGTCTATTTATGGTTTCATTTCTGCTATGTGGTATCATTCTAACTAGTGGTTGGAGAATTGTGTTTCATAGACAGGGGTGGTTCAAACTGACATTTTTTGGCAGCAATGGATATGCATCCTTCAGTGATCATACTTTAATATTCCTTCTATATGCTTCTATTGGTGGCTTCCTTTATATCTAATGCGGCTAATGTAATTGGGATGGGTTTTTTGATGTACTATGCCAATGGGCATTTGGTATTGGATAGAATAGGCTTGTGTTACTTAACCAATACTAAAGGGTTTTCTTACTGGTTCTTTCCCTTCAGTGCTTTTTGAACCAGACACTATAAAGAAATAAAACTTTTAAAATTTAATATAGTTCAGTGGTTCTATCCACTTTTATCAAAAAAAAAAAAAAAAAAAAAACAATTTATTTTAAATATTTGTTGTGTGGTTTTCAATCAAAATGTATTAAAAAAAAAAACAATACAAACTAACTTCATCCAAGAAAACAAGCTTGATTTCCTAAACAAAATTGATAATTATTTAAGAAACAACCAACTCCTCATGTTCTTAAGGAAAAGCTTGACAATAAATATATTGACAAATATTCATTAAACAAGTATGATGATACAAAAATTAGGTTTATAATTACCAAGTCTTCTATACGCTACAAAAATTAGGTTTATCATACAAGTCTTTTATATGTTGTGCCAGCATTGATCCATTTATTTTGGCATCTGAAATCACTTGGCAATACATGCTTCTCCTCCTTTTCAACAATTTCGTACTTTATATGAGCCAAATTTACATGTTGATCTTGTTGTTCCATGTGTTGTTTGAAAGAATCATAGTAGCTATAGTGCCTCTTACAACGGTCTTTATACCATTCGCTCTCTGCCATATAACTTTGCATTTGACTCAACTCTTCGTTTAGTTTCTCAATGTTCATATCTTCCTCATTTTTCATCTATCCAGCTTTTCTGAGAACACTTGATGCATGAGGGTTCTCCTTAGAAACAAAAAACAAAAAGTCAATCTCTTTGTCTAGCTTGCCTTAATCTAAATCTTAACATGGACTTGTTTGATAATAAAATACACATTTTTTTAATTTTTCATATCACATATGTTTTTGTCATTTTTACCAATTGGAAACTTTGAATTTCAAAGTGTTCAACTCGCTAAAAAACTACTAACAATGAAATATACGAAAAATCAATTTTTTTGTTATTGTATCTTTTGCACTTTCAGAGCATATTATGTCGCTAACATACATGCAAAAGAATTAGAGAAAGAAGAAATTGTGAGATTACCTGAGCTCTAACAACCATGACTTCCAATTCCAGCACTCTTCCCATATCAACTATATGAGCTTGGATCGCAGATTCTACAGGGTATTTATAATCAAGAAACAATGCTTTCTGTAAGACAACATTAAACTTGAAACACATGAATACAACTATAGAATGCAAGGCTAGGAGGTTTGTTATGAAGTGTGAAAATATAGCAAGAATCCCTTGAGCTAATTCTACCAAGGCTTGTCATGTAATCCGCCAACATTTTTTGCTCCACATCATATTCATATCTACTTGCATGTACATAGTGTCATAAGTAGATCACAAATAATAATAACGATGCAAAAGATAAAGGTAGGTACCCTCCTTCTGTAAACTTCCAGAGCACTGTTGAGAAGAAGATAAGCTCTATTGTTCCAAATATGACCACATAAGCACCCACCAGTAACAGTTGTCTACCATATCATGAGCATTATGAGAGAGAGGAAGGCTAAGGTCACTATCATCACAACAACCATAGCTATGCCTACACCAACATGTCAAATTATAAACTTCTTACTTAATTTTTATTAAGTATGAAATCTTCATTATAACCTAAAAAGGTGTTGTTATAGGACTGTATACCATAGGAATTGCCAATTTTTTTTGTGTCTTTGAAAGAAGTGGTGACAATTATAGACGAAACCATGAGAATGTAGTTGATCTCAGGGATGTACAACTGCCCTTCATATTTCGGAGATGTGTGGATGATTGTAACTTGAGGAAAGCACACCATCGACATGGATTTCTTTACTATGGTAAAATATGTAGCCGATATCATTGACTGACTTGTAATAATTGAAGACAAAATAGCAACAACAAACATGGGCATCTATAGAGGATCTGAATCATATAAAAACCATATATTTCAATGCCTCATTCATCATATTATTCATAGTTGCTGCTTCTACCAATTTAGCTTTCCATATCTGTGAGTGGACTGTGGAAGCAATGATGCAATACTTTACTTGGAATTCACTTTTAAAAACTGTCTGATACATTTTCTGGAAATCTTCGAAGGTATGCAACTTGACTCACATAGGCACATATCAAACAAGGATAAACTACTCCAGTAAATGCAATCTAAACAGTTGTATCACAAGTGTAAGTTAGTTTATGTGAAATTAAAATCCAATTCTTGAACAAAGCTTGTACATCTGTCAAAGGTGGTACTCACCTGAATAGATCGAACTGAAAAATGATCCAAGTCTACAAACATGGCCTCAGTTCCTGCATAATAAGTTTTGCAATCAATTAACTCTGTATACACGATCAAATTTACTGATAAAAGAAAAAGTGGGTATGATTTTACATACCTGTAATGTAGAGAACAACTCCTCCCAAGGAGAGCCAGCCCTTTTTAGAATTTCTTTTAAAGTAGTCAATGATGCACATCAGATTGAAGGCATGCAGAACAACCTTGTCATGTTTAGTGAAGTTGGAGATGTCGATGGACCCAATAAGCAAAAACCATAGTAATATTGCAGGGCCGAACATACACCCAACTTTATTGGTTCTGAAGCTCTAGACGCAGAATAGAAAAACTAAAATAATCACAAAGATCATCACAACTACATTTGCAAAGAAATCATAAAGTCAGATACCTATGTATGACCAACCCTTCCTATCCCTTTTAAAAGATTATGTGTGAGGAGACATCAAAAACTCACCCTGGTTCAGCGACTTGTCAACCCTCTTGATTCCTCCTACTGCTGAGAGAACTAAGATATATAAACAAATAGGTGTTACTGAGATTACTTGAACAAATTAGAGGGAAAAAATTATGTAATTCTGTACATGAGCCGAGGGATTTATCATGAATTAAGTAGAGTACTAGAGATGCAAGGGGTGAGGACACCATCTCCTATAACCATGCAGGTTCCAGAAGGGTAGTGTTGATGTGTTCACTAGGCACATCCAAACTTAGAATAAAATACCAAAGTATCTTACCCTCTCTTGAATAAAATATTTTGGATGTTGAATATTTGGTTAAGGATCACCCAAAAAGACTCCAATGTTCTTAATGTAGGATCTCTACATGTGGATAAGCTCAGTTGGTCATTGTAATTGTCATTTCATCAAAGGGAATTTATGGTTCAAGAAGACTCAACAATTGATTAGTGGATGGTATGCAATGAGGTTTCTTTCTAAAAATTACTAAATGATTATTAAAAAACAAGCAAAAGGTCAAGGTTTAGAGGGAATTCTAAGCTATTCTAGCATGAATGGATGAAGAATGAATACAAATGAAGCTCAACTAGTTATAGCATTGCCATACATGAACAACTTTACTAGAACTAATGCAATCTTCTAAGAACGTTCTAAGGTTTCCAAATCATTGTTAACCATAGACACCATCAATTGAATGCATATCAAAAGTTGAATGATAATCGAACTTAAACACTTTTAAATGTTCTAGTTGACCACGCAAGGCTCGCTTACAATCAGCAAGGAAGCTAGTGGTATGGATAACGAGCTTCACTATATATCAAATATAACATTCCATCATGTAATCTATGCTAAAAATATCATGAAAATATCATCTTGAGAAGATAGAAGAACCATGCAATGAGCTTCAAGGATTGAGTAAAAACACCATAACTTCAATGTTTCATTAATCCAATGACTAAATAACAACAATTCTTCAAGTATTACACTTGCTACCATTACTCTCTCACTATTCACTATCATCTCTTGCTATCAACTATTAACCATTAACTATTAACCTTACAAATGAAAACGAGTGAAGCTTATATAGAGCTTCCTAATACAATGAAGGGTCGAGATCAAATGAAGATCAAAGGCCAAGATTTTGTCACCTAAACCCTAATTAGGGTTTGACACAAATGAAAACTGTGAGATTTTGCCAAGATCTAGAGGCAATAAAAGAGAACTAAATAGATGGTAGGAATAAATTGTATTCTATCAAGATGCAAAATATGATCAACTAGATCATTACAAGTTGTTCAACGATTGCCCGTACAAACAATGTAGATGAGTCTGCTTATATAGGCAAGGCTTATGGATATGTGAGCACACAAACATGGCATGTGGCTCAATAAGAAATAAAGGTAGGTAGGAAATAGGTGTGGGTAGGTAGGAGAAACGATATAATATTCCACAAGAGGTGGAATGTAACAACAAGATAAGATCAACACCATAAAAGGTGGAAATTCTCCTAGACACTATCCCAATGTGGCACAAACACCCAAGTGTCTCATACCCAAACTACTATTAAATCCATGTATTGAAGTAAACTTAAGTAAAGTGTAATAATATCCAAGCTAAATAATTATTTACACCAACACCCCCCTTAAGTGCAACTTAGGGGAATGTACTAAAGTCTACAATGCAACTAAGCAATGCAAGATGGGTCTCGGCTACGAGGCCATGTTAGGTACCCATGTACAAATACAAATGCAATCTCCCATAAAGCGAGGAAAGAGAGAAAAACCCAATGGGAAAAAAACCTCCCCCAAAAGAGAGATGATGAAAGCACACAATGCTCTCAATGATGAATGAGAAGAACAAAAATATGTCCCCCCCATAAGAGAGAAGAAGAGACCATGAAGCCCTCCCTTAATGTCGAATCTCCTACAAGGATGTTCCAATGATGTTGACCAAAATGCCTCCCCATAAGGAAGAAAGAGAGCCAATGTTGCACCAATAATGTCAAAGTGTGACAAAACCAGGTACCAAGTCAATGATGATGAATCACTCATTGCAACAAAATGAAGATCGAGCATGGAGACAACCTTCTTTGAGCATCATCTGGGTACTCGTAAATGGCAGAAATACTGGTACAATCTAAGTCTCACAAGAGCCATGCACAAAGTCTCACAAGAAATTCCTAATCTATGTGTACAAGAGGATTACATCAAATAGTCAACAATAACAATATACAAAGAGGTGTGGCACTATCTGATAGTGCGAGTACAACATTTCTCAAGCAAGAGCATACATCATGATAAAATATTCAAATGTGGAAACATGAAAATGATGCCACCAACAAAGAAGCCCTGTAGAATACTGCAGATGAAGATGCCTCCGAATGGAATTTCACCAAGAGATATAAATGAACAACTGACCCCCAATAAAAAGATCATGTTGGCACTTGGAAATAATGGCAAAGTGGACTTCTGATTTCAACTTTACAACTTCTCAAAATTAGATATAAGAGACTTCAACAAATATTGCTAGTGATATAAACTGAGATCCAAACACAATACAAGTACCAAATAGGCCAAAAAATGACCAAATACTGAAAGTAGAATTTCTACTCACAATCATTGCAAACTAATGATGGAATATGAAAGTAGACAAAAAATTATGCACTTTCAAAAAAAATGACACTTGAAAAGGACGTCGTATGAGCCCAAATGAAGCCTCCAAAGTTGTAAAAATCAGGATTTCACGATTTCCGAAAAACCTGTATCCAAAAATCAGAAAACTCCTACACCACAGTATAGATCACAACATTCTACCCCCCCAAAAAAAATTGCTCGAAAAAAGGAGTCCGAATGAGTGAGATATCACTATTTGAAAACTGTCTACAAAATTATAATTTCTGGAAAATTTTCGTCATAGCTTCAAACTTCAAATGCCTCTAGATTTGGCCTTCGAAGTCTGATTTGGATAAAACAAAAGAAAAAACTAACTTTCTTGGACCTCCTACATCCAATGATGACCTCAGATTTGACCCATCAAGTTTCAATAAAAACCTGCAATAGAAAGCTCCAAAATGCAAACCCCAAATAACATCAAATTTCTCTCAATTGGCAAACCAATGACACTCTAATGGCTTTGATACCATGTGAGATTTTGCCAAGATCTAGAGGCAATGGAAAGCACAAATAAGAGAGAACTAAATAGATGATAGGAATAAACTATATTCTATGAAGATTCAAAATATAATCAATTGGATCATTAAAAGATGTTCAATGATTGCACGTACAAACAATGTAGATGAGTCTGCTTATAAAGGTAAGGCTTATGGATATGTGAGCACACAAACATGACATGTGGGTCAATAAGAAATAAGTGTAGGTAGGAAATAGGTGTGGGTAGGTAAGAGAAATGATATAATATTCCACAAGAGGTGGAATGTAACAACAAGATAAGATCAACACCATAAAAGGTGGAAATTCTCCTACACACACTATCTCAATGTGGCACAAACACCCAAGTGTCTCATACCCAAACTACTATTAAATGCATGTACCGAAGTAAACTTAAGTAAAGTGTAATAATATCCAAGATGAATAATTATTTACACCAACAAAACTCTATCTAGATAATCATCACCATGAATGAAACCAATAAGAAGGCAACATATGCCAACATGGAAATAGAGGAAGCATCCTCCAATAGGAACGTGAAATGCTACATAGGATCATAACAAATTTTCTTCTAAAATCTAGTTCCTTTTCTCACATTCCTTCCTGGCATATTCAATGAATCTAGTCACCATTTCTTCTATCTCCTTCATCGAGATTTCTAGTAGAGACTTGAGTTTCTCTTCCATGTGCATCACTTCGTTGAAGGATTTGACGATGGCATCCTCCCATTCAGGTTCAAACTCTTGAACCTTGTTTACCAAAATCACAAACTCAAGCATATCATTCATTTGCTCTTTGGTTACCATACCATCTTCATCGTAGAAGATAACATTTATTCTTTTTTTTTAATTCTTTGGATTCAATAACTATTCCTTAATCAATATTTATCTCAAGACATCCCGTGCTACTACTATCTTATCATGAATTTGATGCATTTCATCTTGAACTTGGCCACATCCATTTCCAATTTCTTTGAAAATAATCCAATGTACACTATAATTCTAATACAAGGGTACTTTAAATATTAATTTATATAGGGGATGACTAAACTATTCAACCATGGCAAAACTATCCACACAAGGGACTTACATAATCTTACATCATGAGTCACTATCAGAGGCTATGGTATAGTGGTATTCACACACTTAACAAAGATAACACAATAGAGGCAATAGGCTATATGAACACAATACCATCATGATACAAGATTTACATTATGAACTCAATTACACCCACTATGTAAAGTATGGTTGATGCAAAAAATATGGATGATGATTGTAGGATACACATTATGCAGAAGGGGTTGAATGGACTTCTTCATAACACAACAGGACAATCAGCCACATAGATTCTCAAATGAATATAATGAAAAAAGAAATCTGAGGATATAAGTTATTGATGCAAATCATCTATTATGACAACTCCATATATGCACTATGTATTCTTATAGAGAAAGTTGTATAATGCACTCATTGAAAGTACAATAACACTAATATATCACGGACATGAATTATTTAATCTCTTTCACATTTAAATGCAACACTCATTCCATATAACTTATAATGCACAATTAGGGGTCAATCAATAGGCATTCAAGTCAAATCAAGTCAAATAGATTCATTGGTCATGCCATCCAACAAAAACATAAGAGAAACATTCCCACTCAAGGAACCATATACATCTATGCTAAGAACAAGTCAGATTTTGAGGAGACCATTACCCTAGAGAGAAATCCACAATACATATGATGATTTAACTAATCATTTACAAACAATAAATTATGAAGAATATCAAGTTATGTCAAACATGGCAACAACATAACCCATCTAAATCATGTGACCTAGGCATCTTTTTTGTCTCATCACACATTACACATATATATGCATACATAATTTCAAGAAAGGGATACCTTCCCTTCCTATTAGGTCTAACAACATCTAGGAGTTATCCCCCCCCACCCCCCTCCACTACTTAAGTTGAACCAAGTTCATTCAACTATTGACTCAATCTATAAGTACTTACACACACATGTGCTAATTAGTATTTGATTGAAGAGTTCTACAATCAATCATCAGCAAGTGAACTCAACGCCCTAGTGTTGAACCTATAGCTTTGATACCAAATGTAAGAGATGGACCTTGAAATTATGTCAAAAAATCAACTAAATAACTCAATTACACATTAAAAAGAAAATATAATGAAACAACATCAATATTTGAGTACATATTATATCATTGCATGAAGTAAGATTAAATTAAGAATATAAAGTATAATAACATATTGTGCAAATGTATGTTACCTAGGCTCTCATGCCCATCTGGTCATAATAGTACAATAAGAATACAAATCACTAGAATCTCCAGCCTACACTAACCTAGTGATCATCTAAAAACCAAGAGATGAGACCATAGTTCAAGTGCTTTTACACCAAACCATGAAGCTTACACGTCCCCAAAATGATCCTAGTCTAAGAATACCCAACCCTACAAGGGAAGCCTAGCAATATGGAAATGACATTTAGGATGAAATTTGATGCAACTTGATATATATACATTCATTTAACATATGAACATACTATGTCATACTATCAAGATATGGAAAAGAGAGTAAATCATAAAATAACATTAATCTATTTTAGTTGTACACATAGGTTTGGTCAAATCATTTGAACCATTTCAACCATAGCTTTGGTCAAATCATTAGAAAGGAGAAAGATTAGTTAGAACATGTCCTTGATAAGATAGAGGAAAGCGGTAAAGGCATATACAATTAAGAACAAAATAAAGGCATATACAATTAAGAACAAAAGCATGAAATCCTCTTACACCTCCTTGGATGATTGTGTTCTTAAGGATTGGCCAAGAATAAGTTTTTTCCTTCAAAGGTAGGTAGTCTTCTTATGAATTCAATCAAGAAATAGGAATAGGAAAGACATCAAGTGGGAACCACCAAACAAATCTCAATGTAAGCTCAACTTTGATGGAGCAGCAAAAGGCAACCGTGACATTTCGAGAGTTGGATATGTCATTTGGGATGAAGGGGTGCTATTCTTCAGGTAGGTTTTGCATGCATCCCAGATAGAGCTAATAATGTTGCAATGATTTAGTTATAGATTAGATAAAATCGATCACTGACTCACTTATTGACCATGACTTGTTTATTGACTCGTGAATAGAGATGATTACTGACTGTAAGATATTGAAAAATAATGAAAATTTCAACTACCACTCTCGTGAGCATAGAACAGAAACATTAGGTTCGTTTTTTGGGTTACTTTGAAATAAAAGTAAACTCAATGGCTTGTAAAAGTCAAAGCGCGTGCTTGACATCTATAATACAAACACGGAGTCCCCTCCACGAAGACTATGCATCCGAGACTGAAATCTTCCAAATAGTTGAAATCCCTGGAACACGGCAAATAAAGCTATATATACGCTTCTCCATTCACAGAATGAATAACAAATAACAAGCCTCATATCTCCTGTATTTCCTTCAGACTGGGATCATGGGCAGACACTCGGCCATCATTGTTTTACTAATGTTGGTCTTAATATTTCAATCACACTGTCGTCTACTTGGTAATTTTTTCTTTCGTTTCCAAATAGTAATTTCATAAGCATTCAAAGGTTATTATTGATACCTATTTTGACGATTGGCAGACACTCATAATAGAGATGAAAGGAAAATGGGCGTAAGAGCGGAGTACAACACGGAGGTATAAAATATCTTTTAAACAGAGACATTTTACTGCCCTGCTGGTATCGGTCAGCGTAAATGCTTTATTTTTAATAATTGATTTATTAAATACAGCAAATACTTTGTATTATAAAAGTACATTTGGAAAGCCATATTATCGCAGTTTTAAATAGGATTCATTGGTCGTATTGATGATTAATAAACAGATTGAAAAGAGAAACACCGAAGAAGTAGAAGATTATGGTGGTGGTCATAGTTCGCCGGCGCCAGGTCGTGGAAATTAGAGAATTTACATTCGTATAGGTACTGAATGATTACCACTGGCTGAATGAATAGACATATTCGCATCACCTTGTATCATGGCAATTGCCAAGCCTACAAATTTTTAAATCATGTAATTTCTATTTTTAGTTGCATGAATATAATTAATATAATTAATTGTAAGGGGCTATGAGCTCTATAAAGGACAGGCTTATTACTATTTGTGAATTGAGTGATAAAAGAATTTATCTGTTAAAATATTATTTCATGTTTTGTCTATTTTTTATGCTTGTGTTTATTTATTTTGAATGTTTCTGATTTCACATATGGTATCAGAGCAGCGTTCACCTTAAGTTTGTTAGCGGCAAAGGCAAAGCAGCGTGTTTCCTCCTCCCTTACTATTATATTTTTGATAATGAACTGGTCAAGGTTGTTACAACTACTTCTTGTAGAGGGCTTGCTAAGCCTTCGAGTGGGCTAAAATTTGTTGAGGCCACAGAGAATCTTAATGTCAAGGACGACAAACCACTCAAATTCATAGGCGATGGCTATGAAAGTTGAGGATCTTAATGTCAAGGATGACAAACCACTCAAATTCATTTGGACTGTGAGAGAAACAGAGAATGGATTGAACTCTTGGAATCAACAAAAGCTTTATGTAGAAGTGAGTGATGTAGGTTATGATTGTGGATAAGAAAATTGAGAAGAAGAAGAAAATCAAGGCTCCTGCAGAAACCAAGAACGAGGGAAAGACTAGGAACACCTCACTCCTGTGTGAGGAGGAGTTCAACGACATGATGGATGGATGTGGCTATGTTTCTTAATTTCCATGAATGTTTTTTTTTTTTTTTTTGTTGTTTTTAGTCTTACATATTTTTAGTTGGTTATCTCATAACTTCTATGTTTTTGTTTATATTTATATGAACGTTTTATTAAATTTTCATTGCTTTTATTGGGCTTCACCTAGAAGCCTTGAACTTTTTTTATAGATAGTTTTTTATTTGGATGTGCAACCAGTTAAGGCACTTCCCCCTAATAAAAAGCAAATAAAGAATAAAAGAAAATGAGAGTTTAAATGGTGTAAAGTAACAATTTGTTTGAGTTATTTTAGGTATAAGAGTAATTTATTTAGTAGCTAATATAGATTATAAGGGATAGACATGTACAAAATATTTAGTTTATATGTTTTAGATTTGACTTTAGTTTTATGAAAATCTAAAGAATATTTGTGCATAAATTATTATTTTGATTAATTTGATAAATTAGTTCTAATTTTTAAAATTTTATTTAAAACGAATTTAAATTTATTTTGAATAAGTTAGAGTTTGTGAGAATGTAATAATATATCAAATTATATTATGTTATTTTGTATTAGTTAATCTTATTTTTAGAGAACCTGGATCTTATATAGGGAAAATAATTGTACGCTCATGCAAGATTTTTAAAAGGAAAGCATGTAAAAAATGACAACTTAAGACAGAAGAGTAGGATAAATGTCAATGATCTTGATTGGTAAATTTATGTAAACATATACATTTATACTGTAAGGTAAATTCATTTTTATCTTAAAATGCACAATATTATGTGAACATATACTAATTATGATTTCTTAATTAACACAAGGTATTATGTGCAATATTACACTTAGGACAAATATTTCCAAATTATAAATAAAACACCACAACCCCCAATAAGTGCAACTTAGAAAGGGTATACAATCAATCTAAAAATAATGATGGGTTCATTTGATTAGGTACCCATTTACAAAGTAATCTCTCATAAATTGGGAAAGATATAAAATCCAATAGAAAGAGTACCCCAAGAGGGAGAAATGAATGACTCTCCAAATGCTAAGAATAAAAAAATCTATATAATAAAATCTTCCTACTATAAGATAAAAGAGGAAGATAGACTGTGTAGCCCTCGCAATGTAGATCCTCATGTAATGATGGTAGATGCTGAGGACTAAATGTTGAGAATCATGCAACCTTGTCAAACAATATTCAACCCTGAGGAAGAAACATAATCACAAAAAGTATAAAAAAATATTCACATTCCTAAAAGGAATATTAAGGAAGAATGCTAAAAAATTATGGAGTTTGTGAACTATGCTATATTTATCTAAAAAAATTCTAATTCTTATTGATTCATAAAAAAAGTTGAGCATAGTGATCATTAAGGTGTGATATATGTTTAGATATGTAAATTAGGTTGTTTCAAGAATATCAGCTAGAAAAGAAAAATCTTGAGGAACTTATTTCTAAAGACAAGTCTAAATTTTCTAGAGATAACCCAAAGCAGCATAAAAATAAGTCAAGAACTTTGTCAAAATGGTAGGTGATTACACAATAGCTGCTAACGTTGGAGGTGTGGACATCTAAAACTGACCATTGATATTTGGTTAATTTTCCCCTTTATACTATCCTAGTTCTATTCTCTTATTAATTATTAATTTATTATTATTTAATTAATTAACCCTCATTATTCTATTTTCTTAACTAATCCACATAAGGTAAATAATTATATTAATTTATCTAGATAACTATAGTCTATATTCAACTATTAAATTAAATAAATCCCCTTGTTAATTTAATTAAATTTATTTTTCCTTTTCTTGTCCGATTGGAATTGAAATGAATGTTTAATTCCCTTTTTAAAAGAAAAATTAAAACCAAATTTTGAATTTTTCCCTACTCATTCTCTCTCCAAAAGTCAAATCCTCTTAGATTCCCCACTTGCCACTTAATATTATTTTTAATCACACCTAATCTCCACCTACCTCTCTTCTAATCATTTGCAAATTCCTTAATATATCTATTAAGGGATAAACCACCTGCTTGCATTAACTAGCCCCCTTTGTTGTCCTCTTAAGCCTTACATGCTTTCTCCATTTGTAAGGAGAACCAACATGGGCTTCTCGCCAAAGTAATCACAAAGTACATGCAACTAATTTTTAATTACTTTATTCCAATCATTCTTATTCTTTCATATGCAAATGACACAAGACTTACCTTTGTGACAATATGTTTCAAATTTGATATATCTCTCTCTCAAGATTTCCTATGATGACACTTAGTATCACCTTAGGACTTGGGACATCCTTAATTCATGTCAACTCTTCCATTTGAAGCCTATCCATTAGTTCAAATTTGAACCTTAGCTATTGATCTTCTTATTCTAAAATCTATAAATTGAAATCTCCACCCACTCATTACTCATCACTTGCAAATCATACTTCCATTATAGTGAAATCTCTAAATGAAATATTTATTGTTATGCTACTTGGAGAGAAATCCACATATCTATGATCAAAAGAGAAAATCATTTCAAATGGGGGCATCACTTTAGCTCAATCCTAGACGAGGAGGGATACTTTAATTTGTGTTCAAATTTATGTTTTTCATGCTTTTGAATTCATACTTTCCTCGTCCATATTTTGGCATATGCCCAATGGGACCCACATCCTTAAGATACTAAGAAGAATTTTGGAGCGTTATGTAGTTTTTACATCGTAGGTTTTAGTTTGTTGCATTAACTTTGTATTTCAATGCATTTGTTGTTTGAAGTATATGCTCTTGGATCAGTGCCTCTGCTCCAGTTATTATCTAGCACATTTCGGTTATAGGGTTTTTGATAATTTGGATTTAAATCAACTTACATGACTAACCCTTTTTGTATGTATTTGATTTTTTTGAATATTTAATTAAAGTAACAAGTGGTTTTCATTGCAAAATTAATTACTAATAGTGTAGATGTAATATTTCAGTGCCTACAGTTTGCACATTGTCACATGTGCTTTTAAGTGCCTATACCTCTGTTTTCACACCTCCATAACAATTTAACTTATTTTTAATTTTGATCATTTTGTTACTTTCATAGCTAGCCCCTTTTGGCTTTCTAATATTTTTTCTTGCTAGTGAGTCTTTATCCAATATTCTATGGTTGTATGCTTTAATATTTTTTTTGTGTATTAACCCCTGTATGTCATATGTCTATACAAGTAAGCACCTCTACTTGCTATTCAGTGTTTGTGCATTAGATTTTACTGTTGTGACTATGTCATACTTCACTTGCCATTTGTTTCATTCATAATTTATTAATTTCCAGTGTATCATCACAAAAAGGCATAAAAATATTTTTAAAATTACAATATAAAAAATCTTAGACTATCATTATATTTTGTAGAGTTTGATGCATTCTTTTATCTATTTTTGTTAGTTATTATTTTTTGTTAACCATAATTATTTATGTTCTATTTTGTTGCATATGTCTGTGAATCAATGTGTGGGCTTACCAACCAGATCTATACACTCCTTCTTATGTAAACTAAGTGAATCCAATCGTGGACTCACCAATTCTCTAAGACATCTGGCTCTTCTTATGATTTTGTCTTTTTCCCTCTCAGGAGGAAAAATTTGGGCTTCCAAAACCAAAATTTTACCATCTATTTAGATAAGTTAATGAATTCAATCCATCAAAAGAATTGGCTATACCTGCAATCTCCTCTTGAATATCCTTAATCATTTTATCTGTCTCAGCTGTGAGAAAACCTGTATTACAGAATACTCTGTAGATATTAGTACACTACCTCAATGCATTATCTGTCAATTTCAATTTATCATTAATCTTCTTTCTTTCAGACTAAATCACTTGATCAAATGTAGCTCTTTTTGCCTATGTGAACCTCTCTAGTGCTTGCCGATTTGATAGTTGTTGCAAGGATTGAAAATCCTTTGAAATGTGCTTTGTGATTGTCTTAAGCTTGCCGAATGGGCTTGTATCTCTATCAAATTTTCACTCCGAGACCAGTCTATGCAAAACAGTGATATACTGATCAATAACCCATTTATCCATAGATCCTTCCTTCAACATTTTCTGTGCAACCATCATCATGAGTTCAGTAGAACTCATCTCAATTATTCTTATCTTTTCAACCTACAAGGTGTCAATTAACAACAATGATGGACTCACTACCATTTCCCTATCGGATTCCCCTTACTTCTCCCCTGATGTTTTAAACTTTATAGCTTCCTCACTTGCATCGGTGGCTTTGCCACTTGGTGCAGTCTCAGTAACTATTGGTTCCTCCCTATGAACTATAACCTCATCCTGTACATCTATATCTGGAGGACTCTTGTCCTCAACATTAGTAACATGTACATTATCAACCTTTACACTCTCTATAGTTGCTGGTATCTCAACATTTATCTTTACATTTGAATCTACCAGGGGCTCAATATCCACTATCTTAATGTTTTTCAAAATTAAGGGTGAAGTACCCATAATACCCTTTCCTTTCCCTTCAACCAGGATGTCTGCAGTATCTATCTTAGATTTAGACGAAGTATAAAAGCCACGGTTCTCTTCAAAGAACTTAACCCATGCCTTTTGGGTCTCCTTGATTATCTCATTTACCCTACCTAACATAAGACTAATTATTCTATGCTTGTTGTTAAAGATTTTCCTATATGCAACTTCAAGTGTCTTATCCATCTCCTCTAGAGAAATAGAAACACAAACAGATAAAAAATCTTGAATCTTTATATGCTTGTCCTCTTGCATTGCTAATAGTCTTCTAGCATCTAACATATCATACAACTATGTCAATATTTGGTCTTCAATTTCTAACAAGGCTTTCTTATAAATATCCAAATATAACAAAACTGCTTCCTCTACTTCTCTTTGTTCATCATCCTCTAAATGTTCATAATAAAACTGTACATTCTTTAACATACCATCTTTAGTAATTTCATCAAGTAACTCTGTACAAGTCTTTGGTGGAATAGTAGTTACATTACCAGATTCAATTGCCAGATCAATGCCATCCTTCTTCTTTCTCCTTCTTGTACTGGATGGGGCTGAAGGTGTTACTTTTGGTGCTTTCTTTTGTGTCGGTACCCTGATAGTAACTTTTCTAACCAGTTGATTCTTAGCCTCTACCTTAGTTTCTTCAGTTCTCTTCCTTATTGCCCTTTTGAATGCCAGGGGTATGTCATCATCAGATGTAGACTCTGCTGCAATAGGTTCAATGAATATTTCTGGTTCTTTTCTCTTCCTGCCTTTCTCTAGGATAGCGTCAATCAATGCTTTGATATTCTGAGAAACCTTTTTAACAAACTTACTTTCCTTTCCTTCCTACTTCTCTCTCTTTTTCCAGTTGAACTCAGTTTCAATCTCTTATGTCTTCTTCTTAGCAGTGCCAAAGGTTGTTATAGTTCCATCTACCAGTGCATCAATTAGTATTTGTGCATAAGAATCAAAAATCTGTGCATCAACTTCATTACCCATTTCCTTAATCCAAGTCTTCTGGGGCCTAACAACTTCCATCAAAGTTTCATCTTTCTTGACCACGAAGCATATGTCAGTAGAGTATTTCTCAACAATGTGCTTAGGAACCCTCATCCTATAATTCATACCCTTTTGAAATGCTTTAAAATAACCCCACACTTTGTCATCTCTTTGACTACCCAATGTAGCAATAGACTGTTTTAATTGCCTCCCTACCGGGATATCGAATGCCCGTTTTCTCTTCCCAAAATTGGGAGTCTCATTGATGAAAAATAACATTAAACAGACAATTAGGTTACCATACCGGAAAGTTCCTTTCTCCTCTCCTTTAATCTTTTCAAGGTTAATCAATAGTTCATCCAACATCCAACCACATAGATCCAACTTCTCATTCTCCCTCATCATTTTATGAGATGCATAAATGAGAGACCTAGAAACATAATTTAGTCGGTTTGATTGAGTTACCTTGTAACCAATGACCATGCTACCAAATTTGAGGTTTGTTTTGGTAATAGTATTGATTCTCATTGATAATTTGTCTGATGTTGCGTCAGTAATCTTGTTAATCTGATCATTTGAAACTTTCTTCTTCAAACGTTGTCCAACCTATGGTAAACCGATGATTGCCCTGATGGCCTCCTTCATAATCTTATATGGTCTATCCAAACAGATAAAATTTCCCTGCACCCTGCTCAAAACATACCTAATAATTTCATCTTCGAATTCTGGAATATCGAGAATGTTGGTAAACCCTCAATCAACAATATGCTGGTATTTGGACTTAATCTTTCCAAAATCTCTCATTAGCTCATTCACATACATGCTCTTGATATCAGTTGTTTCCAAATCCTTAGTATGATAGTGAATGTATGCTCTTACATCTTCGACATACACAACTCTTTCTGGGACACAGGAAAAAGCTCCAACTGAATTGTCCAGCGTAGAAACATGCGGATATCACTTGAAATCGGCTTGGGATGGTCCTTGACCTCAATTATGATTGAGTTTGCAATAAATATAGGTACAGATGATGATCCTGCTTCCATGATTGAAGATAAATACCTGTGAATCACTGTCGGTGAAAAATCCAAAATACCTCTTCCAATTGCTAGTGAAATCACTTAAGATGATATCAATCTCTTTGATTTGCCTTAGACTTCATCTGAATCTCTCTGAATCACTCTGAATTCAAAGTGATTAGAAATGAAGTGAATTCAACCTTTTATTCTCCAAGAAACCTTAATCTTTCATTGATATAAATGACTTTCGGTGAAAGATACCAAATCTCGATAAAACATTTCCATGTTGGATAAGAATCTCCAATAACTAGAACATCTCCAAAACCTCTTCCCAGGGCATATGCAACATCTTCATGAATTTTTCCTACCCCTAAGGCATTTACCTCAATTACTGGTTGGGCTTCCTATCGGTGCAGGAGCAACCTCCTCTGTCGGATAAGTAACCAGTGCATTCCCATCTGCAGATTGATCTTCAGACTTCCCGACCCATCGTTGGGTATGATCTTGCTAGATTTCATTAACCTTTTCTTTCCCTTTCTCATTTGATCATCCATTACCAATTGATGGATTTCTGCTTTTACAAAAATTAGCAATATGTCCAATCTCATTACATGCATAACATGTAACATTGTTCTTTTGAACTGCTTTGCTAAAACCGGTGTAATTGCTTGACCTGCACTAATTAGCCATATGTCCAAACTTTCCACATGCATAACACTTAACATTCATTATGCAATCTTCTGTCTTGTGTCCATACTTATTACATTTAGAACATTGACTGGGAGCAGAATCAAAGTTCTGATTTGCTCTATTTATACATGTTGCCTAGCCATGTGACCAAATTTATTACATGTTATAGCTTGAATTTCATTTCTCATAACCATTTTCTCCTGACTCAGCTTCTAACACCGTTCCTTAAGTGCATCTTTCTCATCATCATCCTTATTCTGCAAAATTTCCTTCCTCCTAGCTTGAACAGATTACAACCTCTCATATAGGACAAGAATGAATTCCTGCGCATAATTCAATTCACTTTGTAGCTTCAAGTTCTTTATCCTTTCAGTATCATAATCTTCAAGTGCCACCTCAAGTGGATTTTCCAAACTCATATCCATGGATTCTGGATTCAGGATCTTCCTCAAGCTATTAAACTTCCTCCAAGGCACAAGGCTCTGATACTAATTGTTGGAATCCAAGAACACTAAGAGGGGGGGGGGTGAGTTAGTGTTCTACCAGAATGATCAATTTTAACATTATTAAACATGCATACACCAATTGGTATACCGGTACATATAGAATTGAAAGAAGTAAAGCAACCAATAAGCCAATCACATAAATGAGTACCATAGCACACACAATTATACGAGGAAAACCTCAAAGAGGAAAAACCATGATGGGATTTGTGACCCATAATATCAATCCACTGGCCATATGAAGAGATATTAAAAAATATAGGGGCCCGTACTTGCAGGAAGGCTTATAGCCTAGAGCACACTTCTCAATCACAAAAGGAGCCTCACTGACTACATGCAAATCTACACTACAATCCGGAAAAATGATTGAACTACAAAGATAGCATCTTCTATGCCTGAATATAGTGTCGGTTAAGCTCTGTCTATTCCGGTCTGAAACCCTAAACCCTTTACCGGAATAACCCTTTACAAAAATATCCTCACATACATGATCACTCTCATATATTTCGCATTACATAACATTATCCTATTTGTTGGTTAATGGATTGGATTTCATAAAATTTATAAATAAATACTTCTGTTGCCCAAATAGAAAACCATTGAGAACCAACAGTTGGGTAAATAATTATTATTTTACCCTCTGTATAAAGGTATAGCTCCCTATATGATATTCAATGAATTTTGACTAAATTTTATCATGTAATTCACTTCTAATTGGAAAGAAAACAAAAGGCTTCAACATTCACTAATCAACACAACGTGAATTCTTAATGATACATAATGAAATTGATAGTAAGATATTTGGTCTCGAATGAAAATTAACTCATAGGATGATAAAAAATATTTGAATTCTAATTGATACTCACTCATGACTCACAAGACAAGGGAAATCAGAATATTCAAATGCTTTTAGCTAATTTCATTTATCAAATTGATTCACAGACTTCAAATGAAAAATCAAAGAAAGGAATCAGATAGATGTACATATAATCATTCCAACAAAAAATTTTACACATTCAAAACACACAAGTTTTTTTTTTAAAGCTGTATCATATATTCCATTCCATTCAAAGATGGGTATTTCACTGAAATTACAAGTAAGACCAGTCTGTTCCTCCAATTTTTTTACAAAATTTTAATTATATCCCACGCCAAAACATCATTACTAATATATATAGCCGCCAGGCTAAATTGTCTTTTTTAACAAATGAAACTATGAAATTCAAGAAACAACCGCCCATAACTAAAATTAACTAAATGGCCACAAGCCATAAATAGAGCTATAACGATAAGAACATAAAATAGCTTAAATTTTCTCTGGGGTGTGCGTGGTGCCATGTATATTTCGCCACTACATATGAGCCACGGAGAATTTATGAACAACCTTGTAATGTGGGAGCCCAATGTGCAAGATGCGTTGCTTCCAAACTTCTTTGTCCATACCCACTTGTGTAACTTTAATTTTGTGCACTTCTAAGTGATCTGAACAGACAACCAACATAGATTCAATTCGAGCTACTCTGGTGAAGTCATCTCTGGTAAAAGATTTTGATTCTTTAACCGAGTTTATTTTCCCTTTGAAACTTTGCACCATATCTACTAACTGCTCGATAGTCTGTCCATCTTCCTTTGGAAGTTGTACATCAATGCACTTTAAGTATTTTTTGCATCACTGCAATGAGTTCTTTCAATTGTTTCAACAGCTTAATGGACTCTTCATGACCTTGCTTTATGATTGAATTTCTCCATTCAATGTTTTCCTTGGCCACATGCAGTACCTTGTCATCCAAATCATTTACTACCCTTTCTGTGAAGAAGTTCATGACACCATATTTTTGCACATCTTTCATCTGAATCAATACTGCAACCCATTTTTTCCTTTCCTTTTCCCACACCGACACCTCTGTTTCAAGCTCTTGAGTTATAGTTACAACATCCTCGTACACCCTGACCAGATTAGCAATATACGATGTTCCTTGTTGAATTATGAATTCAAGCCACTCCTCGAAGGTTTCCGCCAACACATGATTTCTCTGAACCTTATCCAATAAATTTTGGTTCATGGGTGATTTAGGATCAAAACTCTGAGAAACCTGTGACAGGGGCTATGGATTGGGATGATGTATGGCATTGATGTACTCTGCCATCTGCTTAACAGTTTGTTTCAACTCCCGTTTGTCCTTCTCATCCTTCAATATTCTGGACAACATTCATTTAGCGGAGGACTCTAGGTGTTTTGCATTAGTAACCCTTGAAGCAGTTCCTAAATCAACCTTTTCAACAATAAAATCCTTCTTAGTTGCATTCTCTGGATCTTTGTTTGAAATCAGCCTAGCCACTTTAGCTACCTAGTGCCCTGTATTCTCATCCACTTCCAGCATAGCTTCTGCTTTTAGCTTTTTAGACTTAGGTGTTTTCCCAAGGCATTTACTCACCATATCCTCCATGGGTACACTGATAGGGACTACATTATGTTTCTTACTAATTGATGCTCCCAACCACCTTGAAACATTCGGGGATACCTTTACTGGTGGTGTCTGATATTCAGATGAATCCATGGTAGCCAAAGTAGTCACTTGATTGGGGCTTTCCTCAGGCTGCTCCTTTTCTTTACCTACATCTTGAGCTGTAGGGATATTTGCTTCTGGTTCACCCATAATCACTTGTGCCTCTTCACTTTCCAGAACTATGATAGTTTCTTTTCCTGAAATTTCTGCACCTTTCTTTTTACTTCTGGAACAGGTGACTCGAACTATTGAGGGGCCAAATAGTGGTTCTTTAAATATTCTAGTTTGAACCTTCTCACCTTGAGTACCAGTGACACCTGCAATATCAACAATAATGTTAGAAGAAGAAATTGGTACAACAAAATGAGATTGCTCAACTGATTTCTCAGCTGAGGTAGTGGTCAGTCTTATTCCAGACCTATGGTCTCTTAACCATTTCTCTATTCTCCTTATAATATTAAAGGTTTTAGATTGAATATTTTCTTCTTCTCTCCTATCCCAGTCAATTTTAGGAATAGGTTTCTCATGAACTCTTTCATTGAACTCTGTGTCCAATACATCTTCACCTTCCTCTTCTTGTATTTCTGCAATGTTCATTGGCAATTTCAAAGTAACGATTTTCCGTAAAGTGAATCTTGACCATAATCTTCTCTGGACTTCAAATTCATCATAGCAATCTTCCTAGTAGTCTTCTAACTGGGGTATATGTGAAAATTTCACATCAACATTCAGGTGCTTCATTGCATATTCTTTGCTGTCAAACCCCAACCGAGCAACATATGCTGGCAAATTCATCTTCTTGAGCTCCAATTCTAAGTTCAATGCATCATAAATAGTTTTGCAACTATAATATCTGAGTTCAATTAGGAAAATTGCTTCAAACTCACTTTTCATCCCTAATTTCTTATCAACATGAGCTAACTGTCTGCAAACTTCTAAAAGTACATAACTATCTAGAGCATAGCTGGGCAATTTGAAAGGTTCATCTTCAAAGCCACCAATTCTAATATAAGTAAATCTAGGAAATTGAATAAAATAACTCCCATATGTGCTGACCAACTTTAATGCCTCAGGTGACATTCTATTGTTCAAATTTTCCTACAGTTCAAAAGTTAATCTTCCCACAAAGACATCATTCCATCTCAAGAAGTTTTTTGTGTACCTCTGTATCTACAAATATGGATAGCACTCATAGACCTTCATTCCATTAACCCAAGGTTCTTGATATAATCCTGGCCATTCTCTGATATAGGCTAAAATATAAAAGAGGTATGAAGTCATATGAAAATTAGTTGTTCCAACAAAATTACTCAAACCTTTGTGCAATCTTTCAGCAGTTACTTGCGCCCAGTCAAGGTATTTCTCACTAGCTAATAATACCTGAATGTAAAAATACATCTAGTCCTCCCAATAGAAGGCATGTGAATTCCCCTTAAGCCTATTCAAAAGAATCACGGTATCCCTAACTTTTGTGATGAAATTCTCTCTTGTCAAGGGTTTAGGCAACCTAGAACCCCCCTTCTGTATTCTCAGGAGCCAGTTTCTAGCAATGACGCTTTGATAAACACTTTTCTTCTCAGAGAAAAATGCATATGATGTTCCTATGGACCAATCTTCATACGGCTCTTTGTGAGGAATTCTAATTGCAGCCATTATTGTTTCTCTATCAATCCACACTAGAATGTCTCCATTATTGTTTCTAATACACCTATTACTAGGATCATATCTATTCATGCATGCATATACTAATTCTAGGCAAGGAGCAGCAATTGGGAATGCGGTGGCCTGAACAAAACCTCTCTAAACTATCTTTTCCATCATGGAATTGGCTGTTGGGTTCTTAGCTCTCTCTATAAAATTAGCTAACTCATCTTGAATGAAGGTTGTATCATCTAACTCTAGGAGGGTACTAATCAAGCATGATGTTCGACCCAATTTTGGAAGTGTCGGTCTCATTTTTGCTTAATATTGTGTCAATCAGATAGCATTCAACTCCGAGGCAAAGAATTACACTTTTCCAATTTAAGAACTAAAATAGAGCAGGGGAAAATAAGAAATTGAACTCACCTATCTTCAACATCAAACTTGGAAACCCTCGAAAAAACTGAGCTAAATTACCTTCCACGTCTCCAATCTTCGCCAATGGCAACAATAATTGTCTTACCTGAGACACCTCATATTTAAAGATAGAAAAGACTGAAAAGAACCAACACATGCTTCGTCCCAGCTCATTCATCTGTGTAAAACCACTTGTGATTTGATATATTTCTGACATGCTTATTAATTAGAAATCAACTCCACACAGTCGACATGCCTTCTCATGATTGTTTCCATAATTGCAATTTGAAAACATGAAAATCAAGGAAAATTCTTTTTCGATTGCGTTGCCTTTTCTTCCTAAACACCATCGAGCTGATTTGGAAACACCGTTTTGAACTTGGAAATATTTTAAAAGAAGTTCATTGGTTCAAATTTCAATGACAAAAGATCAACATTTGCAAACAAGTAGAAAGAGACAAAAGGAACATTCAATGACACGAGAATGAACCTTGAACCTTGAACTGTTTTAAAAAAAGGTTCAATGGTTAAAGTTCAAGGTGACCACAAGACTAGCACTAAAGAGATAGCCACAAAACACAAGACAAAAGACTGATTGAACCTTGAACCTTGAACCGGAAAGGTTCAAAGTTCAAGTTCAATGACTATGCTAATGAAGACTTAGAACTTAGTGGATCACATTTCCTTTGAACCCAAATTTTGAACTTTATAAAAGGTTGAACAAATGAGTACAAAACTTGATTGCTGAAGACTTAAGTTCTACGAAAAATGATGACCCTTATTTTTGATGGGCTATAAGCGGAAAAATAAAAAGGGGGTAACAATTGGCTCTGGCTGGGGAACAGGACTGTGAAGGACTAGGAAGGAACTTAGAATCTCTGGTTTTGCACTAAAACAAAGACGAGGATGCAAAACAGGTATAGCTTGACACAACAAAAATTGACACAAGCAAAATTGAGAAAACAAAACAGAGCTATGTACGGAGAATGCAAGGAATACTTTCTTACAATTTGTAGAGCTTGAGGTCCTGTCCATTATAAGACAGGGGAAGAACAGTACCATCCATATACGCGATCTTGAAAGAATTCAGTCCCTTCACTTCATGAATCAGAAATGGACCTTTCCACAAGGACTCAAATTTTCCATGTGCTCCCCTCGGCTCCCTTCTTTTGTCCCAGAGTAGGACTTGATCTCCCTGCATAAATTTCCTCGGCCTGGCTTTACAGTCAAAAATCTGTTTAACTCGCTGCTAATGTTTCATAATGTGGTGAACCAATTTTTCCCTTTCTTCTTCTATTCTAGCTAGATGCATAATCCTCCTTTCGAGTGCATTTTGAAAATGTGAATCTTCAATAACTGTTTGTAATTTGGAAGCTGCCAATTCAAGAGGAAGTGAGAGCTAAGCCCCAACACCATACACTAGTTCAAAAGGTGACATACCAATTGCTCATTTTGGTGATGTCCTGTCTACCCACAGGGCCTCATATAACCTTTTATGCCAATCCTTAGCATTTTCACTGACCAATTTCTTCATGATATTTATCAGATTTTTGTTACTGGATTCTGCCTGACAATTACCTTGTGGATAATAGTCAGAGGAATGCACCGAGGAAATACCGTGATCATAACAAAACATGGATATTTCTGTAGAAGAAAAACTTGTAGCATTGTCAGTCACTATCTTCAATGGTACCCCAAAATGAACTAGAATATTTTCCTTTAAGAACTCACATATTATTTCTAAGGTTGTTCTCCTAACAGGCACTGCTTCTACCCACTTAGTAAAATAATCTATAGCCGTGAGAATATGTGTATGTCCAGTGCTGGAAGCAGGTGTCAGTGGACCAATGAAATCTAGTCCCCATTGCTTGAAAGGTTCTTCCACAACCACTGGCCTAAGAGGTAAAGCAGTTAGTTGTGGTTTCCCTGTAGAGAATTTACATTTATCACACTTTGCAACCCAAACATAAGCATCTTTAAACATACCGGGCCAATAATAGCAATTTCTTAATATTTTGTATGCGGTGACTATAGAAGAGAAATGACTGCCACAAGCATCATCATGAAATGACTTCAGCAAGGCCTCATGCTGCGCTTTATCCACACACCTCAGGAAGGTTCCATCTAAACCTTTCTTATATAATATGTTATCAAAAATAACATATTTAGCTGCTTTTAATTTCAGGTTTCTCTTTTCTCTGGGGGACAAATGTCTAGGACATTCACCATATGTCAGGAAAAAGGCTACATCAGTGAACCATTCATCTTGCAGGCTAACAAAAATAGTTAAAGGCAAACTTTCCTCTTCTTCTTTATTTTCTGCCATTAGGCGACATAATCCCTGTCCATGAACTAACTTTGTTGGCCTGATATCCAAGTCAAATTCTTGAACCTTTGAAACCCAAGTTGCTCTATTATTCATTCCCACCTCTTGCTGAGTCAAGATACTTTTAACAGCGGAATTTGGCACAAAAATAATTGAATGAGAATGTAATATGTAATACCTGAAATGCTTAACAGCTTTTACAACTGCGAAAGCCTTCTTCTCATTCAATGAATAGTTTAATTCATGCTTTTTAAGCGGAATGCTCATAAACACAATGGGGAACTCTTCACCAAGTTCATTCTTTTGTAGGAGAATACCGGACATTGTGTGTTCTAAAACATTATAGTAAATAATAAAACCTTTCTTGAAATCGGGATTAATTAATGTTGGAGCATGAGTGATGGCCTTTTTAACCTCTTTAAAAGCTTTCTTTGTATCCTCTTTCCATTTAAAGATTTGTTTCTCACTCATCATTCCTACAATATGCTTAGTCATTTCAGCAAAATCTGGCACAAATCTCCTAAGAAAGCTTACCTGACCAAAGAATGATTTGACACAACTCCTGTCTGATGGAAAACTTGACTACTGAATAGCTTTAACATGATCAGGATCAATCTTGATACCATCTTGCGAAACTATATGTCCTAAAAGCTTAACTTTAGTGATACAAAAAACTAATTTCTTTGGGTTAAGAGAAATACCATGATCTCAGCACCTTTGCAACACAGCTTCTAAATCCTTGAAATTATCTTCACTTTTCTTGGAGAAAACTATCAAATCATCTAGATACACACCAATTGTCTTACCAATCAGATGACCAAAACAAAGGTTCATTGCTCTTTGGAAAGTAGCTCCAGTGTTTATTAGACCGAAAAGCATGCAATTATAGGCAAAAGTTCCCCATGGTGTTGTAAAGGCGGTTTTGTGTTGATCTTCTTTTACCACACTTATCTAATTATATCCAGACAAACCATCAAGCATCGACATCATTTCAGATCCAACAACAGTTTGGAGAATGTGATCCATTGCTGGTAAAGGATAATTATCTTTTAAGCTAGCCTGATTCAGATTTCGGAAATCAACACAAATTCTTATCTCTCTATTTTTTTTGTGAACCAGAACAATGTTAGCCACCCATGTAGAATGATGAATTGGATAGATTATCCTTTCCTGAAGCATTTTATCTATTTCTCTGAAAATTGTGTCTGCAACTTTTGGGTTATAATTCCTTAATTTCTGCCTGAAAGGAGCCGCTTCTGGTTTAAGGGGAATATGATGTTAGAATTCACCATCTCTAAAATCGTTCAAATCTTCATAGGACAAGACAAAAACATCAAGAAACCTTCTCAATAGTTCAATGAACAAATGCCTTTCTTTCAGAGTGCAACATTTACCCAAATTAACCATTTTTGGATTATTTTCATCACCAATATTAATCTTCTCATATTCACTTGATGTAGAAGCATTGTGGGAATCAGTTCTTCTTACAAACTTGTCATTGCGATCGAACAGGCTCTCTAAAGTCACCAATCCTTTTGGAATTCGATTTCCTTTAAGCTGAACTACTCCCTCTCTGAAGCTTCCCTTCTTATCTGGACACAATTCATTACATTGGTTTTCTAAACCTTCAAAATAAGAAGAAGCAAACATAGTAGCATTTTGTAAGAACTTATCAATATGCTTATCATCTTCAAACACTTGCTAGAAATCAGAATTATCAGGGACATTTGGGTGATAAACTACTTCAATTTTGTAAACATTAGTACCAAAATCTAGATGTGGAAGTAGTAATGATGCTGATACCGCTAGAGAATCTGCGTGAGAATTTTGACTTCTGGGAATAGCTTCTATTGAAAATGCATCAAAATACTCAATTTTTTCCCAGATTCTATTTCTATAATTCTTGAGCCTCTCATTTTTCATAGAATAATGATTGCGTACCTGATTAACAATCAATTCTACATCACCTTTAGCACACAATAGTTTAATCCCTCTCTTCTTGGCTTGTTCAATTCCTAGCAATAATGCCTCATATTCTGCGGTATTATTTGTATTTTTAAACTCTAGCTTAAATGAAAAAGGAAAATTCTCACCCTGTGGAGAAATAAGTACCACTCCAGCGCTAGATCTAGCAGATGCACAACTGTCGTCAAATTCCATTGTCCACAACCCTGCAGTGTGATCAACCACATCTTTCGACATATTTTTAATGTCATCAGAGAAAAGCAAATAGTTACCAAATTCACATTCTTGGTACAATATTTGTGATTTTGGATCCTATGAAGGAAACATTGTAAATTTGGATTTTGGTTCTGGTATGAGAGTAATCTTCTGCCTTCCTATAGGAATCGTTGCCTCAGACCAATCCATTTTAATCTCACCGCCTAGGTCTTTACAAAAAGTCCTACTCAACAACATTCCATAACTTGCTGGAATATCAGCAACCAATATTGTGAGCTTTACTCTTTTATTGGGATGAATTGCTAAAGCAACTTGAGCATCTTTAATCTAACCAAGTAAAGGAATTTGTTTAGAATCCATTGAGAAGCATTTTCCAAAGGTTTTGGTAAGTGTGAGACCTAATGCTTTGGCCACTGTGGAAGGCATTATATTATCTGAAGCTCTCGAATCAATAATATAGTTATTAAGTTTATAACCATTGATAAATAAGGAGACATAGAAAGGCTCAGGTTTCTGGTCAAGCATATGTGATGGTCCTACAGATTCGTTAACTGATACTTTTGATGTAAAAGAATTTGTTTGTTCTGTTAATTGGGCTTTAGTATTGAATGGTAAAGACTCAAAGTTTGTCAATAAATCAGAGGGCTGCAACTGAGAGTTTTCCCTCTACACATATTTAATCAACTTTTCCAACTCTTTGGGATTTAGCCTGAGGTATTCAGCAAGAGAGATTTGAATTTTTGATGTTTTACAAAACTCAACAATATCAAAAGGGATATTAGACTCAGGTCACTTCAATATTTGAACCTCTTGAACCTTTGAACTTGCTTCTAAATTTTGGTTCATAGGTTCCTTACCCTTGGTTGAATTTTCATAGGATGATGGAGTGCTTGTATTTTTATATTGATGTTGGTTTCTAGTGAAAACAACACAAGAGGGATCTTCAAGGGTTACCAATATATCTCCTCCTCTATCTGATTCAGATTCATATTCAAGGAAGTGTATTCCAAAGTCGCTAGGTTGTCCATGAATTTCCTCTATTGAGCCAGGTTCATTTAGAACTTCTCCTATGGTAAGCATCTATGCATGTCTCACCATTTCTTGACAAGAGCTACCATCATGGTCATCTGTTAAGTGAAAGACACACATATTTCTCTTGGGAGGGGGTGCTTCAATGGCTAGTCTTTGCTAAGTTGGGGCCAATTGTAAAGCTTTATTTCCTGTTCCGATAGGTTGATTATTAGGCCATCTTGAAATGTCTTGATAAGGTTGAGGGTATGATATATTAGCCTTGGGGAGTTGTCTCTTGAGAGTGATCACATCATTAACTAATCTTTGGATTACGGGATTAGAGGAAGTTGTGGAAGTTGATGGCTGTGAGTTAGCAGCTTGAACTTCTCTTCTCCATTTGCCTGCATTGATTAGATCATCTTCTAATTCTACTGCAGTGGTTTTGGCAGTAGCTAAATCCTAGACCCTTTGCCTACAAATAAAGAAACTTATTTCTGTAGGCATTGCATTAATGAAGAAACAATTCAAATTATCATCAGAAGGTCTCCGATTAACCGGAATCTTATGAGCAATCTTGTCAAACCTTGCCACAAAGTCTCTCATGGATTCAGGTATTTCCTTTTTCAGTTGAGCTAATTGGGCTAAAAGAGAATGGTCATCTTCTACCACTTTAAACCTATCCTCAAACCTAGTTTTCAAGTCCTACCAATTTGTTATTACACCATTTGGCAAATGGTAAAACCAGTCAGCTGCTATTCCAGTCAATGTCTGAATAAACAACCTTATTGCTACATCTTCATGCTAAACTGCCAACATGCCACATGCAACATTAAAAGCATTAAAATGCTCATCAACTGTAAATTTCCCATCAGCATTAAACTTAGGTAAATGTTCTCTAGCCCCTTTAGGTAAAGAATTCAAATTTGCTCCAAGGGCAAGTGGTCCTATTGTTGGACCCCAGGGATTATTTGTAGCCATAGGAAGGATAATATTCAGAGGGGTAGGATTAATCACAGAGGGAAAGACAATACCATGTAAAGTCAAGGAATGGCAAATAGAAGATTGGGAAGGAATAGAAGGAGATCTTGGGGGCCTACTTCTTGCCCTTCTTTGAGGTGTAAATGAAGGGAAGGAATTTAGATTTTGCAAATCTTTGAAAACTGAATCAACTAACCCTTCTCACCTTTGGGATCTAGTATATCTTTTGGTCTCTACTGTGCTCACACCCAATTCAAAATAACTTATGGTTGTTAAACCAATCTTATTATTTGACTGCCCAGTAGAGTCGCTAAAAATCTGTTGGTTAACGGATTGGATTTCGCAAAATTTATAAATAAATACTCCTGTTTCCCAAATAGAAAACCAATGAGAACCAACAGTTGGGTAAATAATTATTATTTTATCCTCTGTATAAAGGTACAGCTCCCTATATGATATTCAATGAATTTTGACTAAATTTTATCATGTAATTCACTTTTAACTGGAAAGCAAACAAAAGGCTTCAACATTCACTAGTCAACACAACGTGAATGCTTAATGATAGATAATGAAATTCATAGTAAGATACTTGGTCTCAAATGAAAATTAACTCCCAGGATGATAAAAAATATTTGAATTCTAATTGATGCTCACTCATGACTCACAGGACAAGGGAAATCAGAATATTCAAATGCTTTCAGCTAATTTCATTTATCAAATTGATTCACAGACTTCAAATGAAAAATCAGAGAAAGGAATCAGATACATGTACATATAATCATTCCAACAAAAAATTTTACACATTCAAAACACACAAGTTGTTTTTTTAAAGCTGTATCATATATTCCATTCCATTCAAAGATTGGTATTTCACTGAAATTACAAGTAAGACCAGTTTGTTCCTCCAATTTTTTTACAAAATTTTAATTATATCCCATGACAAAACAAAATTACTAATATATATAGCCACCAGGCTAAATTGTCTTTTTTAACAAATGAAACTATGAAATTTAAGAAACAACCACCCGTAACTAAAATTAACTAAATGACCACAAGCCGTAAATAGAGCTATAACGATAAGAACACAAAATGACTTAAATTGTCTCTAGGGTGTGCGTGGTGCCATGTATATTTCCCCACTCTGTATGAGCCACAAAGAAGTTATGAACAACCCGGTAATGTGGGAGCCCAATGTGCAGGATGCATTGCTTCCAAACTTCTTTGTCCATACCCACTTGCGTAACTTTAATTTTGTGCAGTTCTAAGTGATCTGAACAAACAACAACCATAGATTCAACTTTAGCTACCCTGGTGAAGTCATCTCTGGTAAAAGATTTTGATTCTTTAACCGAGTTTATTTTCCCTTTGAAACTCTGCACCATATCTACTACCTGCTCGATAGTCTGTCCATCTTCCTTTAGAAGTTGTACATCAATGCACTTTAACTCTTTCTGCATCACGGAAATGAGTTCTTTCAATTCTTTCAATAGCTTAATGTACTCTTTGTGACCTTGCTTTATGATTGAATTTCTCCATTCAATGTTTTCCTTGGCCACATGCAGTACCTTGTCATCCAAATCATTTACTACCTTTTCTATGGGGAAGTTCATGACACCATATTTTTGCACATCTTTCATCTGAATCAGTACTGCAGCCCATTTTTTCCTTTCCTTTTCCCACACCGACACCTCTATTTCAAGCTCTTGAGTTACAGTTACAGCATCCTCGTAAACCCTAACCAAATTAGCAATATACACTATTCCTTTCTAAATTATGAATTCAAGCCACTCCTCGAAGGTTTCCGCCAACACATGATTTCTCTGAACCTTATCCAACAAATTTTCGTTCATGGGTGATTTAGGATCAAAACTCTAAGAAACCTATGATAGGGGCTATGGACTGGGATGATGTATGGCATTGATGTACTCTACCATCTGCTTAACAGTCTGTTTCAACTCCCATTTGTTCTTCTCATCCTTCCATGTTCTGGACAACATTCATTTAGCAGAGGAGTCTAGTTGTTTTGCATCAGCAGCCCTTGAAGCAGTTCCTAAATCAACCTTTTCAACAACAAAATGTTGCTCAGTTGCATTTTCTGGATCTTTCTCTGAAATTGGCCTAGCCACATCAGCTACCTAGTGCCCTATATTCTCATCCACTTCCAGCATAGCTTCTGCTTTTAGCTTTTTAGACTTAGGTGTTTTCCTCAGGAATTTACTCACCATATCCTCCATGGGTACACTGATAGGGACTACATTACTTTTCTTACTAATTGACGCTCCCAACCACCTTGAAACACTTGGGGATACCTTTGCTGGTGACATCTGATATTTAGATGAATCCATGGTAGCCAAAGTAGTCACTTGATTGGGGATTTCCTTAGGTTGCTCCTTTTCTTTACCTGCATCTTGAGCTGCAGGGATATTTGCTTCTGGTTCACCCATAATCACTTGTGCCTCTTCACTATCAAGAACTATGATAGTTTCTTTTCTTGAAATTTTTGCACCTTTCTTTTTACTTCTGGAACGAGTGACTCAAACTGTTGAGGGGCCAAATAGTGGTTCTTTAAATCTTCTAGTTTGAACCTTCTCACCTTGAGTACCAGTGACACTTGCAATATCAACAATAATGTTAGAAGAAGAAATTGGTACAATAGCATGAGATTGCTCAACTGATTTCTCGGCTAAGGTAGTGGTCAGTCTTATTCCAGACCTATGGTTTCTTAACCATTTCTCTATTCTCCTTATAACATTAAAGGTTTTAGATTGAATATTTTCTTCTTCTCTCCTATCCCAGTCAATTTAAGGAATAGGTTGTTCATGAACTCTTTCATTGAACTCCGGGTCCAATACATCTTCACCTTCCTCTTCTTCTACTTTTATAATGTTCATTGACAATTTCAAAGTAATGATTTGCCGTAAAGTGAACCTTGACCATAATCTTCTCCGAACTTCAAATTCATGACAGCAATCTTCCCAGTAGTCTTCTAACTAGGGTATATGTGAAAAATTCACATCAACATTCAGGTGCTTCATTGCATATTCTTTGCTGTCAAACCCCTGCCGAGCAACATATGGCGGAAAATTCATCTTCTTGAGCTCCAATTCTAAGTTCAATGCATTAGAAATAGTTTTGCAACTATAATATCCGAGTTTAATTGGGAAAATTGCTTCAGACTCACTTTTCATCTCGAATTTCTTATCAACATGAGCTAACTATCTGCAAACTTCTAAAAGTACATAACTATCGAGAGCATATCTAGGCAATTTGAAAGGTTCATCTTCCAAGCCACCAATTCTAATATAAGTAAATCTAGGAAATTGAATAAAACAACTCCCATATGTGGTGACCAACTTTAATGCCTCAGGTGACATTCTATTGTTCAAATTTCCCTGCAGTTCAAAAGTTAATCTTCCCACAAAGACATCATTCCATCTCAAGAAGTTTTCTATGTACCTCTGTATCTGCAAATGTGGATAGCACTCATAGACCTTCATTCCATTAACCCAAGGTTCTTGATATAATCCTGGCCATTCTTTGATATAGGCTAAAATATAAAATAGGTATGAAGTCATATGAAAATTAGCTATTCCAACAAAATTACTCAAACCTTCATGCAATCTTTCAGCAATTACTTGTGCCCAGTCAAGGTATTTCTCACCAGCTAATAATACTTGAATGTAAAAATACATCCAATCCTCCCAATAGAAGGCATGTGAATTCCTCTTAAGCCTATTCAAAAGAATCACAAAATCCCTAACTTCTATGATGAAATTCTCTCTTGTCAAGGGTTTAGGCAACCTAGAACCCCCCTTCTATATTTTGAGGAGCCAGTTTCTAGCAATGATGCTCTGATAAACACTTTTCTTCTTAGAGAAAAATGCATATGAGGTTCCTATGGACCAATCTTTGTACAGCTCTTTGTGAGGAATTCCAATTGCAGCCATTACTTTTTCTCTGTCAATCCGCACTAGCATGTCTCCATTATAGGCTCTAATACACCTATTACTAGCATCATATTTGTTCATGCATGCATATACTAATTTTGGGCAAGGAGCTACAATTGGGAATGCGGCGGCCTCAACAAGACCACTGTGAACTATCTTTTCCATCATGGAATTGGCTATTGGATTCTTAGCCCTCTCTAGAAAATTATCTAACTCATCTTGAATGAAGGTTGTATCATCTAACTCTGGGAGGGTACTAATCAAGCATGATGTTCGACCCAATTTTGGAAGAGTCAGTCTCATTTTTGCTTAAAATTGCGTCAATCAGATAGCATTCAACTCCTTGGCAAAGAATTACACTTTTCCAATTTAAGAACTAAAATAGAGCAGGGGAAAATAAGCAATTGAACTCACCTGTCTTCAACATCAAATTGTGAAACCCTCGGAAAAACTAAGCTAAATTACCTTCCGCGTCTCCACTCTTCGCCAACGGCAACAATAATTGTCTTACCTAAGATGCCTCATATTAAAAGACGGAAAAGACTGAAAAGAACCAACACACGCTTCATCCCAGCTCATTCATCCATGTAAAACCACTTGTGATTTGATATAGTTCTGACATGCTTATTAATTAGAAATCAACTCCACATAGTCGACATGCCTTCTCATGATTGTTTCCATAATTGCAATTTGAAAACATGAAAACCAAGGGAAATTATGTTTCGATCGTGCCACCTTTTCTTCCTAAACACCATCGGGCTGATTTGAAAACACTACTTTGAACCTTGAACTATTTTAAAAGAAGTTCATTGGTTCAAAGTTCAATGACAAAAGATCAACATTTGTGAACAGGCAAAAAGAGACAAAAGGAACATTCAATGACAAGGGAATGAACCTTGAACCTTGAACCATTTTAAAAAAAGGTTCAATTGTCCAAATTTAAAGTGACCACAAGACTAGTACTAAAGAGATAGCCGCAAAACACAAGACAAAAGACCGATTGAACCTTGAACCTTGAACCAAAAAGGTTCAAAGTTCAAGTTCAATGACTATGCTAATGAAGACTTAGAACTTAATGGATCGCATTTCCTTTGAACCCGAATTTTGAACTTTATAAAAGGTTGAACAAATGAGTATGAAACTCAAGTGCTGAAGACTTAAGTTCTATGAAAATGATGACCCTTATTTTTGATGGGCTATAAGCGGAAAAATAAAAAGGGGGTAACACTATTCACCTATCCATCCATATTCACATCCATATCATATATCAAAAGGATCTAACCAACTGACCTATATATCCTTCACAATTTATCATGCCTTATGTCGGCTTATAGAGATAATTACACTATCAATATACATGTCAGCTAGATAACATAAATACATGAATATCAAAAACAATTGCCGATGCCGGATCCAAAAGATGTCGGCCTCCAATATCGATAACCTAATTCTAAATCATGTTGGCCTGCATTACCGGTAACCAAAGAATTCTATCCAACCTACCGGCGCTGGTGTAGTGTCTGTGAAGTGTCTGCCGGTACACAACTAACCCAAAATATGAACCCAGAATAAATTACCATGTTGCCATCAATGAAGACATAGTGAAACCAACCAATTGAGAGTCAATTGCCAACATATGCTTGGCAAATTATTTATCTTTTTGTAGTTTAGTTGCACTAAATTAGTTTAATTGTTAATTTCACTTGTGTATCATGTTTGGAGAGTTTTATGTGGTCTATATTCTCCCCTTGTAGAAACTTGGGTGATAAAAATCCAATACATTCAATTTATTTACATTTGACTCAAAACACAAAACCAAGTACAAATATCAACCAATGTGGTTAAATTTTATACAACATAAAGGCCTATTTTTAGTTGAATATTATCAACGTTATGTTCCTAGATAAATGGATATGTAACATGAATTCACTATAAAACTTTAATTAACAATATTTCCAAGAATTGGAAAACTAGTAACAACTAACATCTTTTAAGATTGCATCATTGAAACTGAAACCATAAACTTTTTTTTTTTAATTCAAAGAATTAAACTAGGAAAGATGTAATCTAAAGCATAAGCATATTCCATTAATTTTAACAATACGACATGAGAAAAAAAGAGAGGTTTAGAGTTTACAGCTTCTTGGATTCATTTTGAACCTTCAAGTAATCTTTGCAATCCTATTAAGAGGGAAAATATCATCAAGGTGCTTTTTTATCCAACCATGGACTCACTAGTCCCTCGTGCCTTTTCTAATTAGAAAGGTCCATCCTTCCATAGGAAAATTTAAGAAGTTGATTCAAATGCCATTTGAGTTCAGTGTTTGTCCCTACAAAATGCTAGGTGGTCTCACCACATAGGTGGCTCCTAACTAGTATGACCTTTGATTGGGTTGCATATTTGGACCAAAAGAACTGACTGATGCATACTTATTATAGTATCACCTTGGCTGAAGGTTTTACATATTTGCATACATAGATGCATGTAGTCATTGATCAACACCCTACTCAATTGAAACAAAAACAAGAGGTAGAAATCCAAATCATCAAGACTGTCTCTTATGCTACTTGTAAACTGACTCTGTTTTAGGCTTACTAGGATTACATATATGTGTCTGACTTAGAAGAAAACAAATTTGTAATAATAAGCATCACTAGCTATTAATCCTACTTTAAGAAACACTTTAATTTTATTTTTATCTCCTTTGTTCATGATACCTTTTGGTTCCATACTTGATTTCATGAGCTAGCTAACATTCTCTCTCCTATCCTCTGATATAGGAACTTAGTTTACCTTATTGTATCATCCTACAATTTTTAATTGTACCAAGTCTCTCTCTCAACTCTAGAAATTTGCTAATTGGAGAAAAGATAGAACTTGCACACTTATCCTTTCTAGGAATATAGTTATACCAATATTCAGATTTCTAACTTTAGATTTCATGTTTGGTTCTACTGACCATCTCAAATATTTATGCTATATTATAATTGTGTCTATACTTTCAAGTCTACTTTTGGCTAGCCACTTTGGCTTCCTATCCAGTTGTAGCTTATCATTACAACATTGTTGCTTGTAATTTGTGTTTCAATTCTAGGTTAGTTTAGAGTTTAAAAATGTATTTGATACCACTATACAGTATCATACCATGCTTCTCATTATTATTTCCATACATTTTCATCACACTTAAAGGATTAGGTACACAACTAGTTGTTGTGAAGGTACTTCTACGTTAACATTCATAGTTCGTTCTCCTCATGAACTCTTTAGGATATATTCTTTTGCTAGGAAAACTTAACTTGTGGATGACCACTTATCTTTCAACTTGGTAACTAATTACAACACACATGAATCAATTATAAGAAAATATTTCTCTACCTAGTGTTATAGCTTGCTCATCTATTCGATTCAATTCTTTATTCAGCTATGTGAAGCTATGACTAATTGTGTATAAGAAATGCATTTCCCTTTTATACTATTCAAAGCTTCTTTTAAAAGCTTCAGCTCCATAGAAATAGATGCTTAATTCAAAACAACAAAAGGGTTCTTTCCTTCCATAATTAAGAAATAGGGTAAAGAATGCTACAAAGCCATTACAATTTATATGCTACATGACCTGGTTAAGTAGATAAAGGTATGACTTGCTGTAGCTTTCTTTCTAGCAAATACAAAACCCTCGATTTTCTTCACAACTCCCATGAGTTTAGCTATGCAATGGTGCCCCTCTACCATTGAATTCCAACATACAATGCAAGCAAAACTACAATTAATGCCATGTACAGTTCCTGAAAAAGAGATCTAACATATATTACTTCTATTACTTGTTCAATGATGACTATGATTTTCCTCTAAGATCTAATGAGGTGAAATGAGTTGTTTATTTCCCCAAAGTGAATGACTCTTTGCATTAATTATTATTTTAAATTACTATCCATTGATTAAGAACTTCTCTTCTCATCTTTCTTGATTATTCAAACAAGAAATTATGTGATTATGAGAAGGGTGAATGCATCAAGTGGAAATATGATAAATGTGTATAGTGAATCTATATAGTAGATGCAAAAAATATAGAATCTTGTAAGTTACACGTGTATAGAGAATGAATAGGGCTACAAATTTTTTAGCTATCTTCAGGGTCAATCAAAGCGATGGAGAGAGTTCTATAATTATGTTCAACTAGTGGCTAGATTTGGATAAATTAATTGTAATGGATAGAGAAATAGAGGGGCATGACCATCAAGTTCATATTGGGTAATCCAAGGCTACCTAAGATATTCTTTTCATAGCCAAGAACAATGTCTTGTTTCCAAAGAACATAGTGTGCGAAGTATGTGGGGATGTATAGTGGACAACCATGTAAGGTTTGATAGAGCTAGACTTGATGAAATTTGGAAAGTGATCAACAAAATATTTGAATGTCAAGATTCGGTACATCTTGATATTCGATATGGATAAGGCACTATCAAATCAAGATCCACTTTGGGAAGGGATTGGAAAAGCTTTAAATTTCCTTTCTCATGTCTATTGTATTTATTCTCATATGGATCCGAACTCATGCTCACATAGGGGTGTAGAGTGGAGAGGACAAATAAGGACTTTATTCTCATTGGATTTAAGTTTGGGCTTTGTTCTGGGTAGTGGTGCATAAAAAATCATAGATTGAGTGGTGTTTTATTCTCATATGGATCTGAACTCATTCACACATAGGGGTGTAGAGTGGAGAGGACGAATAAGGACTTTATTCTCTTTGGATTTAAGTTTGGGATTTGTTATTGTTTCATTGGGTAGTGGTGCATAAAAAATCATAGATTGAGTGGCGTTTTATTCTCATATGGATCTGAACTCATCCACACATAGGGGTGCAAAGTGGAGAGGACGAATAAGAACTTTATTCTCATTGGATTTAAGTTTGGGCTTTGTTCTTGTTTCATTGGGTAGCGGTGCGTAAAAAATCATAGATTGAGTGACATTTTATTCTCATATGGATCTTAACTCATGCACACATAGGGGTGCAGAGTGGAGAGGACGAATAAGGTCTTTATTCTCATTGGATTTAATTTTGGTCTTTGTTCTTGTTTCATTGGGTAGCGGTGCGTAAAAAATCATAGATTGAGTGGCGTTTTATTCTCATATGGATCCGAACTCATGCACACATAGGGGTGTAGAGTGCAGAGGATGAATAAGGACTTTATTCTCATTAGATTTAAGTATGGGATTTGTTCTTGTTTCATTGGGTAGCGGTGCATAAAAATCCTAGATTGAGTGGCATTTTTTTGGATTTTATGAGTTAGGATGTTAGGCGAGGCTTCATTTATTATCAGATGATAATTTCAAAGGCATCACTTTTTTCTGTGTGGAGTTCAGATGAGAGGACATCCTTTTAGGAGCGGAGAATGGTTTTGACCCTTGGAACCATTTGCTTATGTAGATTGAAAACACTAGATATTTAATACAGTTGCAATTTTAAGATTAATATGAAGTTTGTTTTAAATTCTATTAAACTAGTGTTGAGGGAAAGATTTAGAGGGGATTCTCATGTTCATGATGGGTGGGTATACAAAGTCTTCTTTAGCCTGATTATTCAAACTTTGGAATCAAGGGAGACGAGACGATAAGGAATGAGCTTGTAGTGGAATATAACTTGTAGACATCTAAAATTGATTCGTCATTAACATTGTTAATTATTTTTTATTATTAATTAAATAATTTTAAATTATTTAATTAATTTAATTATGTTCTTCTAAATTAATTTTCATCATTTTTCTTATTAAGCTAATTAGACAATTTCCTTTTAATCGTCTAATCAACTAATCATTCCACCTTTAAAATTAATTAAATAATGATATTATTTAATTAATTATTATTGTTAGAATATTTAATATTTACTTGGCTTAGGTTTATTTGTTTTTAGTTTGGGATATTTCTAAGGAATCCCTACATGTAATTTGTCCTCTAGTTCAAGTGTGAGGACAAGTCATTTATTTTATTTTCCTTTATTAAGGAATATTAGTTTATCCTCCTTAAGAGGATGATGACACATTGCACACACATATTGTGAATGGTGGAATTCATAGATTTGGGAGTTACTTTGTATGTCCTCTCTTCATCTCTAATTAAGAGATGTTTCTCCTTTCATTCTTCACTTTTGATATAATTTAAATGGGCTTATCTCTCTCTCTCTCTCTCTCTCTCTCTCTCTCTCTCTCTCTCTCTCTCTCTCTCTCTCTCTCTCTCTCTGCTTTGCCTTCATTTATAATACATAAGGGTTTTTTCTTTCTTTTCCCCTTTGAAAAGATCTTGTGTCTCCTCTTCAAGTTTTGGGTGAGTGATCTCAAGTTGCTCTCTACTTTGGTAACATTACCTCAATCAACATACTTACTTCGATTTCTTTTTATTTTCTTGCTCTTGTATTTCTTTTCATGCTATCAGAGCAGTTTACTAATCCTTGTTTAAGTGGAAGTTGATGAAGGTTGCCATAGTTTATTTTGGAGATCACCTTTCTTGGGGGCACTCTTTGAAATAAGAATAGAAGTTTATTCTCTAATTTGTTTTGTGCAGTTTTTAATTTTATTTTCAAACTTGCTAACAAGTTTGCATGTAGGATTAATCCACTTATATTCTAGTTTAAAGTATTTATTTTAGTTTTGGAAGGCTTGTCACCAAAACTCTATTTCTTTTCCTGCATTCTTTAGTCTATATTCATTTTGGAAGACTTTCTGCCAAAACTGATTTATTATTAAGTTGCATCTCTAATTGATTTACATGTTTTAACATTTTTGTGCTTCCAAGTTTTTTGATAAAAAGAAATTTCATATTGTTACTTTAGCAAGTTTCAGAAAAAGATGCATAACAGGTATAGAATTCCACCCCAGTTAGTAGACAAATACAAGGATGACATATGTTTTAAACTAGACACCGACTACTGCTATGTTAATGTTGTGGAACTGAGAACTCAATCTTTGCCACCCATGGGTTATGAGATTGATTTTGACATCACACAACATTAGATAGATGATTTTCTTACATTACCAAGGCATGCTACTGAGATGAGATATGGTACATATGAAGAAGTTAAAGAGAAAGTAAAGATGAGTATTGTAGTACCCAAGTCTACAAGGAAAGCAACAAAAATGATCAAGGCATTAACGGAGAAATTTGGAGAAGGTTCTTCCTCCACACCTATCAAGGGCATTGTAGTCATCACCAAGGAGGTATCTAAAGCCCAAGAGGTAGCTATTACATTGAGCACCGAGTTGCCTAAAGGGAAAGTTTTGAAAAGGAAGAAACAGGATACATCAAAGGTATCACCGACTTCTTCAGTAAAGCGCCCAAACACAAGATCATCTGTAGTGTCACCGAGTAAGAAACCAAAGAATGTTTCCACACCAAAGGTAACAAAAACTTATAAGAAATCTACTCAGAGACTCATTTTGACTAAAGAGTCCAGTGACACCAAATCTGAAGACCAAAACAAATTTTAGATTGTCAAGAGTAAAAAGGTAGATGTACACAATGTTGATAACTTTTGTGCTAATTTGAAGCAATATGGTGGATTTGGAGCATTTAGATATGTTAAGTATGAATCCAGATCTGATAATGCAAAGAGACAAATAGAAGAAGTTGTCATCTTCACACTTCTGAAATTCTGATTGGTCCCATTGGAAGTATCTAAATCTCTTCCAAGTGAATTATATTTGCATATTGATAATAGGTAGAAGTATGCTATGGACTTAGAGAAACAGATGAGAGAAAGAAGTCTGGTACATCTCTTTCTAAACATGTCGGTAGATGAGATCAATGAACATCTGAAAAACTGCCACACAAACTTCCTAGTCAAGCAAAGAGCCTTGAAATTGATGAATGGCCTTTACTTGGATGTAGAGAATGAGACCAACGAAAAATGGTAGGAAATATTTTGAATCAAGAATGTTGGTGAGCAAGTTGAAGTTGAAATAGTTGATGTCACTGAGCAAGATCCTGATATCACTGAGCAAGACCTTGCTGACACTATACAAATTGATGAGGATATCATGGACACCGAAGCACAAGAACAAGAAATGATAGAAGGGAATGCATATGCCAAACTGGTATCCAATGAGTTAGTTTTTGAACAAGTTCATCCCTATCCTTTGGTCACTTAGCCTGTTTCAACCGAGGCCCCTCATGATACTGAACAAGGAACAGAGGATCACAAGTCTACAGAAGGAGAAGCTACTTCTTAGGCCACCAGGGAATAAACTTCTCAAGCACCTGCAAGCACATAAACTGATGCCACTGAGACCCCAAGCACAGAAGCACCGAAGGACACAACAAAGGCTACATCAGAGGTTCAAGAAATTGACAAGAGTGTTGCCTCTATCGAGCAACCTACCTAGGGTCAAAAAGCCTCCCAAGCCATTATGTTAGTTCAACCAGTGAAAGGTAAAGAAAAGAAGATGAAAAAGCATAGTTTCAAATTAGATCTGTCAAAACCAATAGTGTTGCTGAATGTAGACATATCAAAATTAAAAGGGCAAGCACTCATTGAATTCGGTGAACTATGCAAAACCAAAGCAGAACAGGAAAAACAAATGGCTATTCAAAAGAAAAACAAAGTACTTCAGAAGGTGAAAGCATTATTAACAGATATGATACCTGAAGCTACAGTGACAAAAGATGCAGCCATCCATATTCAATTGGATGAACTCCTAACTAAAATAGAGACATCTGGAGTAGATGCCTCTGAATATTTGAGCAAATTGAAGGACAAAGAGCTCACTGCTAAAATGATTGAAGAGGTACAGAAAGCAATTGCTATTGGCAAAGTAAAACTAGTCAAATTTATTGCTGAGTTGTCCCCTCAACTCAAGCATATTCTTTATTTATTTCAAAAACTCTGTACATTTTCTTTATTCATTAAAGATATAAAAAATAAAACAGAAGTGATTGAGAAAGAGATCACCGATCTCTCAAATATATTGACCACTGAGACGAATTCTATTCAACATTTCTATACAAAGTTACAAAAGCTCGTGGCTCAACAATTGGAACTTAAGAATAAAGAGCACAAGATCAGGATGGATATAATGACTCTTCAAACATTATTCATTTCTCATCTTTCATCCGTCCAAGAGCAGATCAACAAGGCTACCTCCCTATCCACTCAACAAGAGGGAAGTGCCTTAGATGGACTAATTTCACTATTAGCTTACATTACAGCTCAGAATTCACTCATGGATACTGTCAAGGATGCCCTCTTTGTTGCTCTCATCGATGCAAGGACAAAGTACAAATCCAATTTTGACCAGTTGCCTCCACCGAATGGTAACTAAGTTTTGATGTTTGTCAAAAAGGGGGAGTGAGTATAGTATCAAAGTATCAAAGGGGGAGTGTAGCATACAAGGGGAGTATACCAAGCAAAACAGAGTATCCAATGCATAGTTAATTTTGGCAATGAACCGAGCAGTGACAACCGAGCAGTTAATACAAATATTGATCACCAAGCATGCATAATCAGAGTTATGTATAGTATATTGATAAGGGGAGTATATTTGAATATACTATTTCACTGACAAATGTATACACTGTCAGTTTAGTCAAATTTTGTAAGTATATAGATTTTTGAGTTATGACTTTGAAAGTAGTTTTGTCAAACATCTCAACTAATGTCAAAAGGGGAGATTGTTACTACTTACTAAGTTGCCATTAGTTTTATGTCCAAAGTCATTCTATATACTCTAGTTGGTTACTACTACTGAAATATTCAGTCGGTAAGCACAAAGCAGTCAATTAAAGAAGAAAGTAGTCACAGAGTCTAGTATACACCGAGTTGTCTATCGAGAAACACTCTATGTCTACTGAGCAACAATAATGATACACCAAGTGAAATGTGTTATCAGATTCATTGAACCTAGACACACATGGGAAATGTGTTACAAGATCAGGGAACAAAGAACCGTTATCTCATTGGAAATTGCACTTAAAGATTTTGTATGATTTTGAGGTCATCTATCCAATGAAATATTTTGTATGGTTATTCATTCGATAAATCATGCTTGTAAGATCGAAGTAATGAACAGATCACCGACATAAGAGATCTATTTATACATCATGAATTAAGGATCAAACTAGAGAGAGATATATGAAGCAAGACATGTGTGATAGATAAGGAAGCACTGAGTATTGTGACTGTCAGAGACACAGAGGTCACCGAGAAGGATTTCAGAGAATAGTCAAGGAACAGAGTAAACAAAAAGGTTTACTGAGTTACTTTATGGGTTACCGAGGTATGCTATAAGCAAGGTAATCTCATTATGAGCACATAGAATCTGCTATAACATTTCAAATGTAAAGTTGTAGATATTTGTAAAGATTTTATTGTAATATTTTGAGTTGTAAGAGAAACCTTTAACAGGGTAAAAGACTCTAACAAAGTCTATAAATTGTAAAGCCTTTAACCAGGTGCAACATTTAGAATAAGTGTTGTAAAATCCTTTAGCAAGATAGATCTATTGATCTTGATACTCCTAACAGGGTAAGCTATCAGAAATAGCTAAACATGTAGCTCTAACTGAGTAACCTTTATTATTGTAGTAGTGAAGTTGTGGGTGCCATCCCCACCATAGTTTTTCTCTCTAACCAAGTGTTTCTTCATAACCAAAATATATGTGTTATGGAGTGAATCATGTATGATTGTTATTTATTTGTTTTAGCTTTATGTTATGTTACAACAGTCTTTGGTTTATGCATAACAGTAAAGTTATTAATAAAGAAAGGATTTGAAGTACTGATTCAACCCTCCCCTCTTAGTACATTAGGTTTCCATATTGGGACTAACACCATGCATCAGCATTGACATTAGCATGATTCCATGCTGACGTTAGCAATATGGATGGCTTGCATGGCCCCCTATGAACTTCTTTGTGTCCTAAAAGAGAGGTTTTTTTTTGTTTTGGCCATAACTTGGGCATACAATATCATTTTTTGACAAACGAGATATCGTTGGAAAGCTGGTTTCGTCTACTTTCCAGATTTGTGGGTTTCATCATTTGATTTTGCCGTTGAATTCTACAACCATTTGAATTCAAAGGTGTTGTTTTCAGTCCCGAGCTCGTATCTTTTCACCAGTTTCTCTATTTTTCGCGATTCTAGTGGCATTGGGCCGGTGTTTTAGAGCTCTTCACAGCCATCCATGCACTTTTTCCATATTTTACTCCAAGTAAATTTTATTCAGTTTTTTGTGTTTTCACTCTGGTGTATTACTTGGACATATGAGCTCATGGAAACTTCTAGTTTGCATGGGATGACTCTTTTTGGTTGTTCTTCATGGATTTCCAGTTTTATGTCTTTTTTGACATTCAGAGCTTTCATTGTAAGCATTTATGATTTTGTAATCACACTGAGATAAAGTGCCTCTATATTGTACTTGTCTAATGGGATCTTGCACATCAGTTTTGTTCCTTATTGTACTCACACTATGATATAAAGTGCCATGGGGGTTTGATGTTTTCCTTTGTTTGCCTTCATCCCTTTCTCATGTGTGTGTGCCTTGGTTTGCACACCCTTTGTATTTTCTTGTACTTTCATGTTTGCACAGTCAGATGTTCTTGGTTCTTCTTCATGCACTACATTATGGCTTTCAGATTTAGTGTACCTATCGTACCTCTCCCTTGTCATCATTATGGGGGGGGGGGGTGGTTCTACTATTGGTGCTAATGGTTCCTTGGTTTTGCATTGGAGTGAGCTATGTATTCAGTATTTGTTCCTATGTACTAGGCAGATGCAGCAGCTGGTTACCCATGCATTTCAGTGAGATGGAATACTTATCATATGGACACTCTTGCATTCCTATTTCTGGAGGTGACCTTCCCTTTTTTTTTATTTGATCAGTTCTTTAGACTTTTGGTACTCATGCCATTTGTATCTTCATATTCCAAATGTTTTGCCTGTGTTTGCCATCTAATTTAGATTCGAGTAGAGTCATTGAGGGAACTCACATAGATTCATGTCTTCTTGATCTTGACCATCTTTTGTTTCAGAGGAGGTTCTTATTTCAGCATCATAGTAGTTATTCGATGACAGTGTTTGCAACTTCTTCATTCTTCAATGATTCTTCATGCTCGTCTTTTGTTCCTATCTTTTGGAACATTCTTGTTTGGAGGATTCTTAGTCCTCCACTTGAGTTTTCATCTCTTCTTGGAGAAGATTTTTGTTCCCACAGGATTTTCTCCCTTTTCCCCACTTTACAAAGATTTCATTGTGCTTGGGTACCTCATCAGGCCTTGTTGTTGGGACCCATTTTTGGCTTTCATGCATCTAGTCCTTAGTTTTTTTTAGCTTCTCCCTATCTTCATCTTAAGGGGGGTGTTAGAGTAAAGGTATTATTTTACTTAATTAATTAAATCATATTGATTTAATAATTAAGTCACATTTTATCTATTTCACTTAAGCTAAATTTAGGAAGATAATCTTAGGAATATTAATAATACATTTATTATTAATTATTAATTGCTTTTAGGGTTTTCCCTTTTAGGTTTGATCTCTTTTTATAATGATTGATCCCTTTTGTAATTCAATAATCTGATTATTATTGTTGCATTCTTTTGATCTAGGTTTTCAAAGCAATCTTTGTGTTTTGTGAATCTTCCATTGTTGTGACAGGTTATTTGCATACAGGTGTTCACTGGGTTCTGTGGGGTTGTATTCTACAACTTTAACAGTAGTGAACATACTTTTATGTTTAAAACTTAAAATTATAATAATCATTTTAAATTCAATAATAATAATCATAATTATAATAATCATTAGTCTAATAAAAATTTTCATTCAAAATTGTATATTAACAATTCAAATAATGGCCAAAATAATAATTATTCTAAGAGGGCCCATTGTACATATTGTGGTAAGGATGGTCATGTGACTAATAATTGTTTCAAGAAACAAAATGGTTAAAAAACCATGAACCAAAATAATTAAAATAATAAAAAACATAAACCTAATTATAAGAAAGGTAATAATAATGGTACTTCATCTTGTCATGCATTTACTTGTAGTTACAATGTTTCAAAGCCTCTTGAATGGATTATTGATTCTAGCACATCTCAACATGTTACTTCTCATAAAGAAATATTTTATTCTATGCATCCTAATTCTTTGAATATTCCTATTCAACTTGTTAACAATAATACTTGTAAAGTAGAAGCTATTGGTGATGTTAATGTTCCTAATGGTGAATTACATGATATTATTTATGTTCCTGAATTAAAATCAAATTTACTTTACGTTGCTAGGCTTTGCCAAGATTATAAGATTGAATTCTATAAGGATATGTGTTATATCATTGATCCAAAGCATAACCAAGTTATTGCTAATGCTAAAAATGGATAATGATAACTTATTCAAATTTATGAGTTTCCTCATTCAAAGTATTCTTTTCTTACTAGCATTGATTTTAATGTTTGGCATGAAAGACTTGGCCACATAAATTCTAATAATATTGCCTTAATGCAAAAACAAAATATGGTAGATGGATTGCCTAGCATTGTTCCTTCTAAAATTGTATGTATAGGATGCATGAGTGGTAAGATACATAGGGAGCCCTTTCCTCATGTTCAATCATGTAGGGCAAATCGTAAATTGCACTTAATTCATAGTGACCTTTTGGGACCTATGGAGAATAACTCCATCCAAGGATCAAGGTATGCACTTACATTTGTTGATGATTTTTCAAGGAGAACTTGGATCTATTTCCTTCATAGTAAGGAGCAAGTTCTTGATGTTTTTATTGAATTTCATATGTTTGTTGAAAGACAATTTGGTTTTAAGATTAAAATACTTAGAACCGAAATGTTAAGGAACATGTGAATAATGCATTTAATGGTTATTTGAAATTTTTGGTATCAAACATGAGCTTACTATTCCCTATGCACCTCAACACAATGATATAGTGGAAAGGAAGCATTGAACCATTCTTGAAATGACTAGATTTTTATTGCATGCTAAGAATATGGATTATAAATTTTGGGTTGAAGCTATGGCTTGTGCTATTTATCTCATTAATAAGACTTCTTCAAAAGCTTTATAGGATATAACTCCTAAAGAAGCTTGGTCTGGTAGGAAGCCCAATCTTGAGCATTTAAGGATTTTTGGTTCAATTGCTTATGTTCATAAACCTAAACAAAAGAGGCATAAATTAGATTCCAAATATTTTTCTTATATAAATTTATTGGTTATGGTGACCATTCTAAACCATAAAGAGTTTACAATCCAGTCACTAAAAAAGTAAAAGTTGCTATGCATGTTTGTATTGCTGAAAATGGTGTTCATGATTGCTTGAAAGTGCAAGATAATGAATTTGTTGATAGTACATTTGTGGTTGTGGAGGAAAAACCTCCTTGTCTTAACCCTACTACTAATGAATCTATTTCTAAAAGTGACAGTGATGATGATCATGATAATTCTACTCCTAATGATTCTTCTTCTAGTGATAATTCTATTAGTTCTAAAAGGAATCCTAAATGGTTTAAAACTTTGATTCAAGAAAGTGATGATTAGTTAGCTACAATGGATAAACTTAAAGATAGAAGAATTAATTATTGCAAGTATACTTTGATGTCTACTATTGTGAATTTAAATGATCCTGATTCTTTTGAGCAAGCTAAAATTCAACCTCATTGGCAAAATGCTATGCAAGAAGAATATGATAATTTGCTTGCTAATCAAACTTGGGATTTAGTTATGTTACCTCAAGGTAAAAATATTGTTTGTTGTAAGTGGTTATATAGAACTAAATTGAATGCAAATAATGAAGTTAGTAAGTTTAAAGCTATATTAGTTGCTAGAGGTTTTTCTTAAATTGAAGGCTTACATTATAATGAAACTTTTGCTCCCATTGCTAAAATGCCTACTATAAAATGTTTTCTTGCTTTAGCTTCTAATATGAATTGGCCTATTCATCAAATTGATGTTAAAAGTGTTTTTCTAAATAGTGATTTACATGAGGAAATCCTCCTAGTTTTGTCAAGGAAGGTAATGACCATTTAGTTTGTAAGTTAAAGAAATCAATTAATGGTTTAAAACAATCTCCTAGATAATGGTATGTAAAGATAAATGAATTATTTCTTTCTCAAGGTTTCATTAGAAGCAAATCTGATCCAAATTTATATATTAAACGTAGTGAAGATGAAATTGTGATTTTTAGTTTATATGTAGATGATTTAATTCTAACTTCAAGTTCCAATCATTTGATTTTTGAAATTAAGTTTCAACTCAATCAAAAATTTCAAATGAGTGATTTGTTGGCATTATTGGATGAATTGATTATGTGTTACATTGATGTCAACACTAGCTGTTATGGTTGGTTACCAGTACATAGGTTTTGGTTACCGACAAAAGAGACTATCTGTTGGACACTTCTGGCATGTTTGGATCAGTGAAGTATATTTGATTTTATGTGTTACATGTTCCTTGAGCATGTTTAGGTCAGTTGGTATTGACTTAGTAATCAGATATTGTCATACATTCTAGTGTTAGAATATTTATACTTTACTTGGCATAGGTTTATTTGTATTTAGTTTGGGATATTTCTTTGGAATCCCTACATGTAATGTATCCTCTAGTCCATGTGTGAGGACAATTCATTTATTTTATTTTCCTTTATTAAGGAATATTAGTTTATCCTCCTTAAGAGGATAATGACACATTGCACACACATATTGTGAATGGTGGTAGTCATAGATTTGGGAGTTACTTTGTATCTCCTCTCCTCATCTCTATATAAGAGATGCTTTTCCTCACATTCTTCACTTTTGATATCATTGTAATGAGACTCTCTCTCTGTCTCTGTCTCTCTGTCTCTCTCTGTCTCTCTGTCTCTCTCTCTCTCTCTCTCTCTCTCTCTCTCTCTCTCTCTCTCTCTAGGCTTTTGCTTCATTCATAATATATGAGGGGTTTGTCTTTGTTTTTCCCCTTTCAAAAGTTCTTGTGTTTCCTCTTCAAGTTTTAGGTGACTGCTCTCAAGTTGCTTTCTACTTTGGTAACATTACTTCAATCAACATGCTTACATGTATTTATTTTTATTTTCTTTCTCGTGTATTTCCTTTCAATGATTTATTCACCTAAATTAAATAATTTTTTATTATTTAATTAAGTTTAACCTATATTTCCCCATAATTAAATAACTTTTTAAAATTATTTAATTATCTATTTATCTTCCAAGTTAAATAAATTACATAAATTTAATTTCCCTCCATTTCAAATTTATTCAAATTCCCTCTAATTCAACTTAATTTCATTTCCAATAAATTTGCATTTCATTTAGCATTTTCAAAAATCTGAATGCACGTCAAATTGCATTTCCTGTTGATTTCCTATAATACATGCTAAATGCCACTGACATCGAGTCAACTCACAATCAATCTCTTCTAACTAATTACTTAACTCTCAATCAATATTTTCTTACTAACTAGTTAAATCAGTTAACTAATCAATTAGATCAGTGTTGTAATCAATCAATCTAGAGTTTAACATCAATTAAAATTCTTGATTTATCCATCAATTTTGTTCAACTCCCTATCAGATTTGTTATCTCTCAAATCAAGCCAATTCATCTATCAATTAGATTCAATCACCAAGACTGATTCTCTCTCACCTACTTCTCACATTAAATCTCAATCATTGATCAAATCAAGTCTCAAATCAATCTCAACCATCCAATTAGATCCTCTAGAATCTATAAATTCAGCATCAATTCCTCTTTTTAAGAAATTACGATCTTCAAATTCTCGTGTCATCATATTTTCAGTCTTTCATATCATGACTCTGAGAGTCAACATATTACAAGATGTAGAAGGGTAATGAAAGTGACAAGCTCAAATTTAACAGGGACTTTTTAATGACAATTAATTTTCTTGCTGATATTTGAATGCAAAATTTCATTGATGTTACAGACAAATAATTAAATTTGGGCTTTTGTGGTTTCTAGTTGAATTGGATTAATGCTAATAATTTTGTTTATGTACATATTGGTGAACTTGACGTCAAGCAAAACCTCTTATTTATTTCATGATTTTTCATGTGTTCTTGATTAAGATAAATGCATTTTAGAGGAACTCGAAACCTAAATCCAACATCAAAAAATAAAACCAGTAGCGAACCAGAGTCTAAACAACTGCCAACCAACAACAAAAGTAGGGGATACACCCCACAACTCCTAAACCAAAAACAAAAAAAACAAAGAAAAACATCAACTAGCAAAACTAGAGCTTTCATGAGCTTTGTATTTTTCTAGATCATATTCCTATTCATATCTTCTAGTTCCTCCATGATAAATCTCGAGCTTCTCCTCTCCTAGTTCTTGCTTCTCATCCTGGTTGAAGGTCCAGTAGAGATCTGTATATCAACATCATGTGTGTTTATTCTTGAACTCTTCTTTCTCATCTTGGATAATGACGGATGGGCTCATTGAAGATAAATTCTCTCATTAACCATTTTGAGGCCTTCCACACTACTATTCATAGCCTCTTTGCCGATTTACTCCAATCCCCTAAGGTTGCCATTTAATTCCTCCATTCTTTTTTCTAGATAGGCAATTCTTGACTCATTTTCAATTTTCATAATCCTAATATCTTCTGTTAATTTTTTATTCATCCTCAGAATCTTGTTGGTTTTGTCTTGCATAGGATTCTCTGTGAAGGTATTGATATTATCATTAGTTTCCTATTTTAAGAAAGTAATTTCACTGTTCATCCAGCAAAAACACTTCACCTAGTTACTAGTAGAATTAGCAAGGGGCACTTCAAAGTCATTCTCATCCTTTTTTATATTCTCCTAGGTCCACATTAAGGGGGATATCCTATTTAATTTATTCATCCACTTTACCCTTTGTTTCCACCCCTTTCCCCATTTTAAACTTTTTCAAACTTTGAGGACCCATAATAGGGGATTTAGAATGTAGGGTTCTGAACTTTTTAGCCACTTGTCTAGGAAGAAATTTTCTTTTCCTACTACTATTTGTACCAGGGGTAGCTTTTTGCAAGGGACCCTCATCCTCTGACGACCGGTAAATAGAATCATCAAACATATGGATGTCATTCTAGTCCATCCTCATATCCCCACGAGGGCCTCTGTGGCTTGGCAATATTATATCACGTGCATTCATATTGGGGGGTTTAATATTCCAAAAATGAGGGTACAATATATTGCCCATTGGTGAAAATAGGGAGGTTTTTAATTTGGACTATTAAAAATACAATATTTGGTGAAAATACGGGGGCTTTTAGTTCAGGCTATGTATTGGGAAGGGGTGACAAAAAAGAGTTTAGGGCAACATTTTTTGAAAATAGGGGGAATCTTTAGTATGTCCTGAACGCACGTGCTATAGCCCAGGTTTACTAAGTAAAGCCCCCGTGCATATCCCACACCTCCTTCTCATTAAACTGGACATCAGAAACCACATGAACACCATCGCTAGCCAAATGATTAGGGTTATTTACAAAAGGGGAGGGCTTAACCTCATGTGCTTTGGCATATTCCATAATAAGTAAGATTAACCCCTCATGCAAAATTGGGTTTTCATTATTTTTAGCATGATGTAAAAGACTATGCTCAAGAGAATAAAGTAAATAAAAAGGCAGAGAAATTTTTCTATCATGCCTAAAATGGTTTAAATTTGTGAAATGATTGGAAAAATTGCTAGCATAATGGTCGTCCAGAGTTATGTATCTCATTATAATCTCTACTACGTCTGCCTATAGATTCATGAGATCTTTATTGTTGTATCCCCCATATGGCATTTTCCTTACTCTATTTCTTTCACTCTATTTGTCATAGAAGATTGAAAAAGCTTCCTTCAAGGTCTTTCTCTCTCTATAGAACTTTTTTCCTTCCATTTTTAAACCTTTAATCTCTTCTATGAAATGCTCATCAATTCTAAATTTGGCACCATACATAGAGAATGCACTTCTATCAACCCTTCACAAAATCTTCCATCAAGCTGGGCTCTTGGCCATGTAGCTTTCTGAGGTAAGGCTCAAGGTTGTTGTCCATAATTTCAATCCACATTTCCTTGTTATGTTCCCACTTCTAGCATGAGTTCAGCTCCAATCTATTCTTATCTCCCCCCATAACTAGAATACCTTTGCAATTTTTATTGTTCTTAAAACTAATACCCAACCCAAACCAGTAGATACAAAGCGAGACATGCAAGAAGAATCTAGAATTTTGTATCCACATATTTCTAGAAATGACTTTACTCATGTGAGTTGATGCCATAATTACAATTTGGTAATTGGGCAAGAGTTTCGTCATCCTTACGTGTCAACTCACACAAGTGAGCTGGGAAGGAATTCGTAGTCATCCACCATTTAATTTCATCATCTACCACTCCAAGTTTTTCCATGTGATCAGTAGGAATATTACCTTCCCTAAACACATGAGAAATTTGAATTTTGTCCAGTTGGTAGTCATACCAAGGCACTCCTGTATTAAATGCTTGATAGTCTAGCTAGGAGATGCTTTTATAATTAGGCATTCGTCTCTAGATTTTGGCATTCATTGAAATCATTTCCACATTCATAGAAATAATATTTCACCTTTGTTAAGGTATAATTTTTCATTCATATGAGGAGTTTTTTTGCATTTGTGTGATAATTGTCATGCTAGCTAGGTAAAATAGAAAGGGTATAAAAGTGCTCACTGTGAATTTTGCTTTACCTTTCTCAATTTTCTACAGAAATTCATCTTTTGATTAGAAAATAAATTGATAGAATACCTAGATAATTGGGAATGAATTCAATATGATACATTGTAAAATAAAGATGAAGCTTCTAGGTTACTATCAAAGAGAAGAAAAGAGGAGGTTCAACAAGCTATTCCAGTGGTTTTTGTAAGCAAAGAAATTAATCAATGAGCCTGACGAATACATCAAAATTACAAAATATAAAATGTGCATTATCGCTTACACCTAGAAATATTACATGCATCTCAGAATGATTTTGATGTTCTAATTTCTTATTCTATTTTCTAGAAAATTCTAAGTTTTTTTTTTGCAGATCCCACTATTAAACAACATACATTTTCAAATTGATAAGGTAATTGTTTCACATTCATTGGAATTTCAGTTGACATTTATTTTTTGCGAATGTTGCATTTGTTTGTTTACTATTTCACATTCAACTACCAAAAATAATTTATGTTTTGACCTGCAAATTCATTTTCTATTTTTTATTTGTTACTAGTGTCCTATTTTGAGCATGTGGTAGATGGAGTTCTAAGCAAAAAAGCTTATGATCGGTCAAAGACACAAAATTAACAACACTACTAATTCATTATTTTTCCAGAGGTAGTATAAGAGGGTGTCATATTTTTTCTAGATTAGCTCATAGTTCATTTGGTGCTTAAGATGAATAACTTCTCTGACATATCTAGGGCACTTGCTCATTCTGTTTAACCCCACTAGAAGGCTTGCCTCTTGAAGGATTTGTAGCATCCTTAAATTGCAACCCTTATAATTTTTGATCAAATTTGGGTCTTCACCTTAGTGTTTGCACCCCTCGGCTTGATCAGAGACCTAATTATGCTCATACATGAAATAAACATCATCTAGCTCAAAGATGCACCTCATTGCTACCATGGTCCTGCCCCAAAATAGGCTCCCTAATGGGGACCTATTTTGGACCCCCTGACCTATCTCAAATTTGAGCGGGAAAAACCCCCTCCATGTTGGCTCATGTTGAAAAATTAATTCATTTTCCCCTCAAGAAAGTATATAAGGGGATTTCCCCTCTCATTTAATCATTAGACAGCATTAATGAGTAAGCATTAAGCATTCAAGAAATCAAACATTCAAGCATTCAAGATAAATTGAACATTTTTAGTCTTCCTTCAAGCTTTGGAGCAACAATACAGTTAAGATTTCAAGCATTGAAGACAAGATCATTATCCTAATCCATTAAGTCCTAATTCCATGTGAAGGCAAGAAAAAATTTACGAGGTATAAGCATTTTATTTTCAATCAATTCAACATCCACTCAAAGAGGAGGATTTATATTTTTAGTCATTTTCAATTATAGTATTTCAACATCTTGCTTGATTCCAAAACTGGGGTTTGACCTAAAGGCAAGCCCCTATCCCCAACACACTTCCATTTCCATTTTTGTATAGAAAAATAGGTGCACAGTTGTAAATCTTGGGATAAGTTTTAGATACAGAGACAAAAAAACCCTTTTCTGTGGTCGAAAATCTCGAAGGACAAGGAGGGAGCATCTTGGTCACTGCACATGGTGCTGGCTACTTTTGGTTGTTTTCACAGAGCATTTTTGAATCATCTCATACTTATCAAATCAAGGTGCATGACAAAATCCTAAATTTACAACTCACTGTTTTCTCAGATTTGTCTTCATTTCTATCACTTAGTCTTAATTCAACTAGTCAGCTTCCAAAAGAGGGTCAAACACATTCCATCTCAACCAGTCTACTTAGTATTCAATCCTAATCTAGTTAGTGACAAAATTTAGTGGATTTCCTCCCTCTTTTGAATGTAAAGTCATCTCCCCATCGAAGAGAAAATAAGTGATTTGGTGATTTCTCCTTCTATCTTATAAATTGCCAAGTCACCTAATTTTCCCCTTTACATTTTGGTGAACCCAACATCAATTTTCCTTCTAATTTTGGAGTGTTATGTAATTTGCAATTCAAATTTTCAATTAAAAATTTAATTTCCTTGAAATTTTAAAAAATTTAGAGCTTAAATTTACAAAAAAACCCTAATTTTTAGATTCAAAATTAAGCTTCTTGTTGGTTCCCAAATGGTTTTACACTGCAAGAGGAAAAAGCCAAGTTGATTCTTCAAATATCTATGGAGAATCCAAATCCAACTATTAAAATCCATAATTACTTGGACCAACTTACAAGGATTCAAACAAATCCTTCACTTTGGGCTCTGCAAAACCTGGGAGGGTGATCACTTAGTGAATTTTATGATCTCTGCACCATCCTCAAAAGTTCACTAAAACAAAGCTGATAATCTCATATATAGGCTCAACAAAAGGGAGAATGTTCAAGTATGGAAAATCCTTAAGTGATCCTCAACCTAATTGCAGCATGATATGGGTATAACACACAATAACAAACATGAATTGAAAGGTATTCTGGTAATCAACAATTTAATAGAAAGAATAGATGAATGGAGCACAAAACTGATTGTAAAGACTAAGACAAGCTAATGACTTGTACCCTATTCCATTTAAGAGTCAAATTCATGAAATGTAAGGTGAATTACGATAGAAATAATATGATAGCATACTGATCTAAGAATATATTGCCTTACAATACACCTTAAGTATAACCCAAGCCCAAACTACTTATCAAAATCCATGCATAAGCCCTACCAGTTTGCAATTTTGTTCAAGAATTTAGTTGATCCCTTAGATCAAAGCATAAACACAATTCACATACATCATAACAATGCACTGGATTAAATAAATCCTTGATTTACTTCATTCAAAAGATAGTAGAATCATACATTGGAGAGAAATAATCCTGAATTCTATTTCATTTATTCAAATGCTATATCTAACATGAAACAATATACAATTCAGTTCTTAAAAACCTGCATAAGATGTGACACAATACGCATTCTACTTTTCTCTACAAAAGACTCTACACTTTTCTCATTCCACCTAAAACCTGCTACAGGAACCAAAAAAGGAACCTTAAAGGAACCAAAATCTGAACCCCTGTCTGATCACCTTGAAATCCCTTTTATAGAAAGAAGGGAGATAACAAGCTACGGGACAGAGGAGACACTTGTTATCAGGATGACCAGGCACACATTATTCTATTACAAAATATTCTAACTATTAGACAGTCTAAATAACCAGAAGACAATTAAGAGGGGGGGGGGGGGGGTGAATCAGTTGTCACAGGTTAGTGGAACTATTAGCAATTTCAAAATTTAATACCAGAACCCAAAACATTAATATCAGAATAGTAGTTGAACCAATTAAGCATAAAAAATAATCATAGAATAAACACCATCCACATGATACCAAAGATTTATATGTGGAAAACCGGGTAAAGGGAAAAACCATGGTACAAAGCCTACCCAAAGTCAGATAAAACTTCTGCAATAAGTATGTGAATTACAATTGAGGAGCCTATACTTGTAGGAAGGCCAACAACCTAGAGCGCACTGCTCATCACAAAAAGGAGCCTCACTGACTACATAGAAATCTAGACTACAATCCAGAGAAGTCTTGAACTGCAAAAGATAACATCTCCTATGTCTAAGTATAGTTCCAGTTAAGCTCAATACCAGAGGACTAAATCCTCTTACATACACCCAATTTGATCTCCAATGATCGACCAAATCCTCTGCTTGAATGATATTACATTATTCACACATTACATTCCTTGACCATGACCTCTAACATAATCATGATGATCTACAATTAGATATTACATCTATATATATACAAACCCTCGACCATAAACAATTAGGTTAGCCACTAGATAATAAACCAATTACATAATTACAAACCATGTTGGCCTTAGATGAAACAAATAATATCCAACACATAAGACATCTCAAAAACATATCAAGAGGTCCAATCCACATGTTACATTAAAGTCGGTCCATAACCTAGATCAACTGGGACCCAGTATAGGTCCACACGCTACAATAATGATCTCCATCCAAGAAGTCTTGAACATGATCACCAACAACATCCTGAAACTTCACCAAAAGTTGCACCAACACCACTTATGCAATTCATCAAAGATCTTTATCAAAAGCTATGTCAGTGAAACCCTCATCGAAACCAGAAACCAAGCTTCTAAGCAAGTAGGATAACATCTGATCACCAGATCAAAACCAACTAACCGAATATGAGCATGAGTATCATGAACAAGCCAATTCCATCACCAAACTATACTAGGGCCTACCAAATCATGCTAGATCCAAATCAACCAGAAACCACTCAACCTACCAGGACCAGAAGGGTTTCGATAAAGCATCCAAACAACTAGTGTTGGCATCAATGACAAAACATCACTGCAACACATAATCAATTCCACCAAATGGCCAACAATCTCCCCCTTTTGCATTGATGGAAACACTAGATGTGAAAAACATCTAAGTACCAAGAAATGCCAAAGTCTCCCCAATGGAAGACAACCAACAATCTCCCATATACAGCTCTGAATGTCAATATCTCTCCCCTTTAATTTTCTTATTCATATCTCTCCCCCAATGATTTTTTCTTTTTATTTCTTTGTCTTTTTCACAACAATATCTCTACCCTTTACTTTTCTTATTCATATCTCTCCACCAATGATTTTTTCTTTTTTCTTTCTTTGTATTTTTCACATCATTATCTCTCCCCCTTTGACATCAATGCCAAAAATCTGACAAAAAATATCAAAGAAAAAATATAAACCATTGAATCACAAAGCTGACTACTCCCCCTGAGCAGTAGCATCCCACATCAGTGCCGAAATGAATAGTATCTCTGATAATGCATGTCAGACTAATGCCAAACCACATCAATCAAGTCTCTACCAGAGGGGCAGAAACCCCCAATCTATCTCTCAGGTACTCAAATGATTCCTTGGGTGGAGTTTTAGTGAAAATATCTGCAATCTTATCTTTAGTGTTCACATAAATTAGTCTAACTTCATTTGCTTCCACCTTTTCCTTCAAAAAGTTATACTTTATAGATATGTGCTTTGTTTTAGAATGAAATATCAGATTCTTTGATATATCAATAGCAACAAAGTTATCACAGTGAATACCTAGCGGTGCATCACAATCCACCTTTATATGCTTCAACATTTGCTTCATCCATAAGATTTGTGTACGGTTAGTAGCAACAACAACATACTCAGCTTCAGTAGTAGATAAAGAAGTACATGACTTTTTCTTGTTGATCCATGAAACCAACTTCTTTCCAAGAAAGAAAGCTCCATCGGAAGTCCTTTTCCGGTCATCAATATCTCCAGCCCAATCAACATCTATATATGCACATAAAGTAAAGTTATCATCCTTAGGGTACCACAAACCATATTCTGATGTACCTTGCAAGTATCTAAAAATTCTTTTCACCGCAATCTCATGATTTTCTCTAGGATCACTCTGAAATCTTGAAACAATACAAACAACATTCATAATGTCAGGTCTAGTCTAAGTCAAATAAAGAAGACCTCTAATCATATTTTTGTATCTTGTAGGATTTACTGGTGTAGAAACATCTTTTCTTGTGAATTTCTCACTTGTAACTAGATGAGTACTTACTAGTTTAGAATCTCAAATTGCAAATTTCTTCAACAATTCCTTACCATATTTAGTTTGACAGATGAAAATACCTTTGTCAGCCTGAGCAATCTATAAACCTAAGCAAAATTTCATCTCACCAATCATAGATATCTCAAATTGTTTCTCCATATTCTTAAAAAATTCTATGCATAACTTATCTTCACCTCCAAAAATATTGTCATCAACAAATACTTCAATAATCAGTATATCATCATTAGTGATCTTATAATATAAATTACTGTCAGCACTGCCCTTAGTAAAACCAAGCTTCAAAAGATATTTATCCAACCTTGCATACCAAGCTCTAGGTGCTTGTTTCAATCCATATAAAACTTTCCTTAACTTGCAAACCATATTTGTATCATCTGCTAGTAAAAAACCATCAGGTTTCTTAATATAAACTTCCTCATCAAGATCATCATTAAAACATGCACATTTAACATCCATTTGATAAACCTTGTAGTTTTTATAAGCAACATAGGCAAGAAATAATCTTATAGCTTCAATCCTAGCTACAGGTGCAAAAGTCTCTCCATAATCAATTCCTTCCTCCTGAGAATATCCTTTACAAACCAATCTAGCCTTATTCCTTATAACTTGACCATCCTCATTCAATTTATTCCTAAAAAGCCATTTAGTTCCAATAACATTTTTATTTTTAGGCTAGGGAACCAAGGTCCATGTGTTATTTTTCTCAATTTGATATAATTCTCCTTCCATAGCTTTCAACCAATATTCATCTTTACATGCCTCAATTACTGCTACCGGATGAAGTGGTGAAATTAAACATACCTCATTAGTTGCCAATCTTCTTCTTGTCATCACTCCATTGCTCTTATCCCCAATGATACTGCCTCTTTTGTTCTTCTTCTTCCCTATTCTTTAGTTACTATAGAATTCATTGATATTGCCAAAGTAACTAGTTCAACACTCTGTTCCAGTAAAGGTGCTACCAGTTCACATATAATCATTTCCACTATTGGTTCCTTCTCATAAACTCTGATTTGACTTTTGTTCAGCTCATCTAATTTGACATTAGCGCTCTCCACAATTCTCTACAATCTCTTGTTATAACATCTATATGCTTTTCTTTCATTAGAATAACCAAGAAATATGCCTTCATCACATCTAGGATCAGATTTCCCAATGATATCATCTCTCTTGATATAACATTTACTACAAAAAATTCTGAAATACTTAACTGTAGGTGTATTTCCAAACCATAATTCATAAGGTGTCTTATCAGTTTCTCCTTTGATATGTATTCTATTGAATGTATAAACCGTTGTGCTCACTACTTTTCTCTAGTAGATATGAGGTAGACTATCTTCCATCATCATTGTTCTAGCTGCATCCAAGATAGTTGTGTTCTTCCTTTCCACAAATCCATTCTGCTGAGGTGTCCAGGGAGCAGAAAATTGTCTTCTTATACCATGATTCTCACAAAAGTTATTAAACTCACTGGATGTGAATTATCCACCATGATCCGACCTCAAACATTTTATCTTCAATCCTGTCTCAGTTTCCACTTTAGCCTTAAAGATTTTAAACTTTTCAAATGCTTCATATTTTTCTTTTAGAAAAGTAACCCACATCAGTCTAGAATAATCATCAATGATTAACATGAAATATTTATCACTTTGAAAACTTTAACTCTAGCAGGGCCACACAAATCAGTATGAATAAGATCAAGAACATAATCAGGTTCCGACATGTTTACCCATTTGACATTCTTTACATACCGGATTATAGGGCTTCATAATCTTAGGTATATCCCTAACTGCCTTTTATGCCATAGCCTTTTATGCCATAGCCAACTCTCATTAATTTTATGCCATAGCCAACTCTCATTAATTTTTGTAATCAAACATGTCTTCTCACCGAAGTGCAAATGAAATATATTACATTTTGTCTATGTACTAGTTGCAATCTCTAAACTAGATCTGTTAATGATTTTGCATTTTCCATCCTTGAACTATAATTGAAATCCCCGATCCACCAATTGTCCTGCACTCAAGAGATTATGCCTTAAAGCTTCAACATAATTAATATTGTCAGTATTGTTCTTACCATCCAATGATATAGTTCCTTTTCCTTTGATCATACATGATTTTTCATCTCCAAATCTAACTAGACCGCCATCAAATTCTTGCAAGGATAGAAACTTCCCTTTATCTCTAGTCATATGATGTGAACAACCGTTGTCAATTACCCATTCATCCTTGTCTTCAATTCTAGCAACAAGTGCCTACTCTTCAGGTACATTCTCTTCTAGTGCAGGAACATCTTCCTTGATAGCCAAGAACACCCATTCCTTCCCATTACCGGAACCACTAGTAGAGTCTTCTATCGGTTCATCATCAAAATCAGTAATGCCTTCCTCATCCGCTATGTAGCATGATTTGTCTTTTTTTTTCTTGTACTTGTACTTGTTCTAATATCCAGGGTTAGGCTTAAAAGATCTTCTAGATCTTTCTTCAAATCTTGAATTCCTTTCAGGACATCTAGATAGAAAATGACCAATCTTATTACATGCAAAATATTTAAAAGGTGGTTTTCCTTCATACTTACTTCCTATCGGTCCTTTAGGTACTCTTCTAGCAAATAGTGCTTCAAGTTGCTCAAACTCATCATATTAGCTCTTCATATCCTCTAATTCCTTTGCATATAAAGCTTTCCAATCTTGCTTATCGGTTGTAGATGTAGATGCATGAAAAGAAGGTTCAAACTACAAAGCTCCAAAAGGTCCAAATTCTTCAAGCTCAAAAGAAGATAGTTTCCCAACCAAAGTATCTTTGTTGATAGATGTGTAAGCCATTATTCTTAATTCATTAATAGTAGTAGCCTTCATTTTATAAGCAGGTGGTAGGGCTCTCAAGACTTTAGAAACAATTCCATCTTCACTCAGAGTTCCACCACAACATTGAATTCCCATAACAATCTCATTTACCCTTTCCATGAATGCAGTAATCCTTTCATCTTATTCCATCTTTAGGTTTTCATATCTCACCCAATAACCATTAAGTTTAGCAATCTTCACTATAGGGTCACCTGCATTAAGAGTCCCCTACTTATCCCATATAGCCTTTATAGATTATTTGTAGGTTAATTCCATTATTTGCTGATGAGAAAGTGCACACAAGAGGGCTTCTCTTTCTCTGCAATCATTCTCAAGATCCTTGTCTAGGTTTGTCGAAGGAGGATTGCCAGATCCCAGATTATAAGGTGTGACATCATTCTATGTGATCTCCCAAATCTCCTTGGCAAGACATCTTAGATGAGTCTCCATTTGAATCTTCCATACTGTGTAATTTGTTCCATCAAGCCTTGGAATATCCCTTCGAAAGATAGCTCCAGAAGAATAGGATGAACTTGAACCATTAGTCACCATAGGATCCTCCTCAAGCGGTTAAGATTTCTACAGAGAGGACCAAATTTGTGATACCAATTGTGAGACTATTCAAATAACTAGAAGACATCTGAGAGGGGAGGGGGTGAGTAAGTTGTCATAGATTACTGAAACTATTAGCAATTTAAAACTTTAATACCAGAACCCAAAACATTAATACTAGAATAGCAGTTAAACCAATTAAGCATAAACAATAATCAGGGAATAAACACCATCCACATGACACCAAGATTTATACGTGGAAAACCCAATAAAGGGAAAAACCATGCTGGGAAGCCTACCCACAATTAGATAATACTTCTGCAATAAGTATGTGAATTACAATTGAGGGCCCTACACTTGCAAGAAGGCCAACAACCTAGAGCACACTTCTCATCACAAAAAGAAGCCTCAATGACTATATAGAAATGCAAACTACAATCCAGAGAAGTGTTGAACTGCAAAAGATAACATCTCCTATGCGTGAGTACAGTTCTGGTTAAGCTCAATACCAGAGGACTAAATCCTTTTACATAAATCCAATTTGATCTCCAATGATCGACCAAATCCTCTGCCTAAATGATATTACATTATTTGTACATTACATTCCTTGACCATGACCTCTAACATAACCATGATGATCTATAATGAGACCTTACATCTATATATATACAAATCCTCGACCATAAACAATTAGGTTGGCCACCACATAATAAACTAATTACATAATTACAAACCATGTCGGCCTTAGACCAAACAAATAATATCCAACACATAAGACATCATGGAAACACATCGAGAGGTCCAATCCACATGTTACATCAAATTTGGTCCATAACCTAGATCAGTCAGGACCTAGTATAGGTTCACACGCTACAACAATGATCTCCATCAGCCAAGTCTCAAACATTATCACCAATAGCATCCTGAAACTCCACCAGAAGCTGCACCAACACCATTTATGCAATTCATCAAAGATATTTATCAAAAGCTCTATCAGTGAAACCCTCACCGGAACCAAAAACCAAGCTTTTAAACAAGCAGGATAGCATCTGATGACCAGATCAAAACAAACTGACCAAATCTGAGCATGAGTGTCATGAACAACCCAATTCCATCATTAACCTATACCGGAGCCTACCGAATCATGCTAGATCCAAATCAACTAGAAACCACTCAACCTACCAGGATCAAAAGGGTGCCGGTAAAGTATCCAAATAGCTAGTGTTGGAATCAATGACAAAACATCAATGCAACACATAATCAATTCCACCAAATAGCCAACACTAATTGCATCCAAATATCTACAACTGCTTCTCTGATACTTCATGCATTTGACCATCCTTGGTGTTATCATCGATGAAAATCTAATATGAGCCAACCTTACTATTTCTCATGACACACTAGGTTCACTCCTCAAGGAGACAACCACTAAAAGAATAGAAAATTGCTTGCCAGATGCTTCAATTGCACCATATAACTCTAACTATGTTTCAAGAGCTTGAACAATCTCCGTTGGTTTTCAAAAATATCTCTGCTCATGCTCAAAATGCCTTTGGTAATTTGAAATAAGAAGATTTTTCTCTTTCATTATTCTTTTGTTAGTAGACAAGACCCCATCCACCATTACCTACTCGTGCGCGTGAAGAAAAGATGCCAATTTATTTTGAAATGAATTTTGAATCTCATCTAATGATCTTCCTCCACGTTAGCACATCGCGCGATCCATACTAGTCAATCTAACATTTACCATCAAATGTGGAATGTGAACCCATCAAAGGTATGATGCGACACCTCCAACTCACTGCCACCTCACCTTGATCAGCGGACCACAACTTTTGGCTTACCTCAACCCATCTTGGACACATGACATCATCTCATAATGTCATGGTCCATAATCCCCTTGCATCTCTTGATCACAAGGTTACAAGGGTCATTGGATCTGTTTGAGCTTTATCTCACTGCCACTGTGACTGCCTTCTTAAGCCCCTTAACAGTTGAGCAACCTTTTTGCAGAAATTAAAACATCTCCATCCATTCAGGCATGTGTACATAAGAAATCCCTTAGTAACTCAAAGTTTACCCACTGGGAACCGGTAACATCAAATGTTTGAAAGGTCAAACCATTGGCTCACCCTACCCACTCAGGACATGTGGCAGCATCTCGTGATGTCGCAGTCCTTATCTTACTTGCACCTTTGACCATGGGGTAGTGTGGGCCATTAGATCTACCCTACCTTTAGTTGTCAGTTGAAATATTAAAACTTTAGACTTAGGAAAATATTAATAGGCACTGGCATAAATATTAAAGGGGGCTCGACCATAGGGAGATTTTACATGCAGATAGGAAAATATAAAGGGGTCGAACGAAAACAACTTAATGCCTAGGAAATACAATGGCCCCACCAACAGTAATCGACCCTTGTCTTAAGTGGAAAAAGGAAATGAAGGAAATAACAACCTTAGCCTTTTTTTTTAACAAGACTTAATCGGAAATTCATAAACCCTATGATGGTATGATGAAAGAATAAGTATCTGGTAGAATACAGAGAGGGGGGGTGAATAAGTATATTGAAAAAATGATATAAAATTCCCAAACTCAAACTCAGTCAAACAAAGTAAACATATCTCAGTCAAGATCAACATTCATAGGAATACTTGACATTAACCGGTTTAACTGTTATGACAACTTTAACCGTAAACACCTTCAATCTTGTAAACATCCACAATGCTTAATCATAACTCAACATATTCATCTCTTAATGCTTTTACTTGACATGCCTTATCAAAAGTTAACCAAATCAACAAATAGGATCACAACCACAAAAGCATTCACCACTTGACACAAATTTTTATATGTGGAAAACCCAAATAGGTAAAAACCATGGTGAGATGGGACTCACAAGGATAGCTATTTGAACTCTTTCAAAGTTAACCCTATTAGGAGCCAAATCCTATTAGAGCTTTATAATAAGTCATGTTAAGAACTAATTCTGATTAGGAATAACCTGGTAAGGGATTTACAAATATTCCTTGTTAGAAGCACAATACCCTTTTAAGAGTAACCTCGTTGGAGGATTTAAGAATCCAAGCTAATGGACCACCTTGTTAGAGGATTTAATGAGTAACCAAGCTTGTTAGAGCTTACCCAGTTAAGGGATTTTACTTTTTCTATAATTTTTAGAAAACAACAAGTTTTCTTGATCTGTCTAAGTAGCACTATATTTGCTTGATCAGATCCTTCTAAGCTTCAATTTGCCTTCATTCAAAGTGTAGATCCATTCACTAGTTCGGCATCTACACATTCAATAGGTTTTCTACCAATCTTGCCAACAACCCTTACAATAAACTTCGTCGACCTTAAATACAAATCAATTACGTTAGTAACACAACAAAAACCTAATTCTCATCATTTAGAGTACAAACTAGTCGGTTCAATCTTGACCATTAGAAATCATGACAATCTCTGCACATTCTTCAAGACAATTCCAACCACTCCATGATCACCGCTCCATGGGAATTTCTAAATCATCACATGTTGTGCATTAAATGCAATCCACTTTGCTCCTTCCCTAGATAATAAACTATTGGCATTTTTGATGATTATGTTGTGATTGTCATTGATGGACACACAATTGCTATGAGATCGCATTTTGAATGTATGAGTTATGCTCAACCAGTATTTGTTCCAAACTAATATGATGTTGTAGACTTTAGACTATCGATGTTTTGTAGAAAGTGTTTACCAATCTCAAGCGGCATGAAGACCTCAAGCGGTTCAAGGATCTCAAGCGAGATGGAGCAAAGGAACTAAAAGCGACAGTTATCATTTTCCCAGTCTTCATTTTTTGTCAACCGGTAATCAATTTAATAATTAAACCGGTATTACTCTGAGTTACCAACCGGTAATCGGTAAAGTTGTATAAACTGGTAATACTCTGTGATGAGTTACCAACTGGTATATTTTTGTGATGAGTTACCATCCACTGACACTTTGATAGCGATTTTGTGTCATGTTGCCAAATGTGTCTAGATACACTAAACCTAGGAACTTTCAATGTAATCCTATTGGACCGACATGAAATCAAATTCCTTTTAAGGACATCATGTCTAGGGTTTTAAGAGTTGTTAGGGTTCAAGGTGATTGTTGAGGTTTTTGCATGTGTGATTATAGAAGAAGAATAGGTTTGTGTGAAGAAACAGAGTGTGGAGATATTGAAGACAGATGTAATGCTGAAATGCACTAATAATGAGCTATGGGGGATCTAACCAAGCATACCATGCTAATATTTAGATCACTCACTTGTTGATTACTCACATCTTCGACAAGTCTGAAACCTTTAACAGGGTAGGCTTGGCAAAGCCTTTGTAAATCCTCTAACAAGGTGGTTCACAACTATGGATCTAAAATCATCTCACAAGGTAGTCTTTGATCAGACTATCTCCTAACAGGGATTGAGATTCCTAATAGGATCTGTTCTGGTAAAGAATATTGTATGACCTTAACCGATCTGACCTTAATCGGTCTGGTTACTATTCTGTAGATAGTTACTTGTGAGTTTCATGTCACCGTGGTTTTTCCTCTTTGGGTTTCCACATCAAAATCTCTTGTGTTATGGTGATTGTGCTTCTATGGGTGAATGCCTTATTTGACATCTGGTTTACATGTGTGTTAACTGGTTTGTTTGTAAAACCATTTTACCGGTTTATTGCTAGACCGCTAAAGTGTTTGAGTTCAGTATTTTTTGGTATACTAATTCACCCCCCTTCTTAGTATTCATCAATTGGTATCAGAGCCAACCTTTCTATAAGTATAACCACTTGGAAAGAGATATGGGGGAATACATTCTGAGGGAACTTATTCATCGGCTTACTTAGACTGAGCAAGCCTATGATGAACTTAAAGTCAAATATAAGGCCTCTCAGGCGAAAAGAAGAGAACATGCTGAAAAACTGATGGAGCTAACTGAAAATAGTTCTTCTAATGAAGTGGACATGGAAGCCCTAGTTCAAAAGTTGAAAAAATGAATGAGTCCAATGCCAACCCAAGAAGGGAACTTGAAGGACTAACTATCAGAATGTGTCAAGAGCTTGAGAACCGGAGGAAAGCTGAAGATCTGGTAAAAGACAAAGATCATGAGATCTCCAAGCTGAAGCAAGAGATCAGTGCACTTACCACTCATCTACATGAAAGTAAAGTGGAAAAGGAAGAAATGCAAGGTGATCTACACATGGTTGTTTCTAAGAATGCAACCTTAAAGGAATCCAATGCTGCTATTTCCAAAGAACTCACTGAGTCAAAGGAAATACTTGCCAAATTCAATAAGAGCTCTGTTAAGCTAGAGCAAAAGCTTGAATCAGCTAAACCGGTAAAGAATACTAATGGACTTGGTTTCTCTGAATACAAGGAAGGTGAGACCTCTGGAACAAAAGATGGAGCATCAAAGAAGCAACCGGCACCAAAGGATAAAGGTAAGCAAAAGTTCAAACCTGTTTGCTTTAATTGTCTCAAGGAAGGACACACTGCTAATGTATGTAGAAGTAAGGCTTACAATAATTTTCCTTATTTTCTAAACGATAAGCCTAGACCCAATAGATTCAATCATAATTGTTATGCATGCAACAAGTTTGGGCATAGAGCATTTGAATGCAGGTTTGTCATGCACAACATCAAAAGGTATCCTCAAAGGAGTCAAGGAGTTTTTCCTGACCCCCCTGGGAACTAGAACCCAAATTGGTTTAATACCTATAATCATTAGTCAGGTAATGGTGGCTATCAAGCGGCAACCGGATGGAGAGCAACCTATTTTATTTGTCATGACAATGGTCACACTGCTGCAACATGTAGAAGGAAGAATGGAAACATGAACAATGAACCTTGGAGAGCACCTAGAATGGTTTGCTCTCATTGCAACAAACTGGGTCATACAACAAGATTTTGTGGGATGAGAAAGAATATATCGGATGATATACTGGTCACTCCAGAAGGAAATATTGATGTTGAAACTGTTCAAGCAGATATGAAGAAAGCGTGGAAAAAGAAGCCAGAAGAAGTGATTCAAGAAGAACTGGTTTTTGCACCTAGTGTGGAAGTCACTGAACCGACAAACTAAGCATCAGAAAAGCTTAGGGGGAGCAAATGGTGAAATGTTTCAAACCCTCGGTTTACACTGGTAAAAGACCTTAACTAGTATGTGATACTTGTCAATTGGTAGAAGACCAAAAATGGTAAAAGGAAAATTAGGGTTTACGCCCTAATAGTGGAGCATTTATTATGGTAGGTGAAGAACTTGTTTAAAAGGATTTTTCAAGTCATTTTTCACTTATCAGTTCTCAAGCGAAGAATTTTTCAAGTGCTGAATGACAAAAAGCAATTTAGATTGCGATTCAAAGAATTTTCAAAACCATGAAGAAGGATCAGAAGCTAATATTAGTCGGTCAAGTATAGAACACAAAGCGGTATTTCAGCAACCAAAGGAGTGTGTTGCGAAGTGGAATTTGCAAGACCTAAATTTTTATTTACGAAGGTATTTTTTGAATTTCTCTATTTATCATGGCTTCCGCATCACACTCTAGTTCTAGTGCACCCGTTGATTCAATAGATTTCATCCAACGAAAGGCAAAATATAATGCTCTATCTCAAATAACCGCTGGTGTTATAGTGGAGGAAGGTATTTCAGATTATATTGATTGTAAAATTGAAGACCTAGGATCTCTAATGATCCATTCTCAGTTAAGCTTATTCTGCGGGAAGGACAAGAAGATTAAACCAGAATTCAACATCTTGGAAAAGAAGAAGCTTCACAATGCAGTCTATTTCCTTGAAGAGTTTTTAGATGATCACATCCACATCATTCTAAGCAGAGTGCACGATGACAAAATGTACTTAGAGCAGACACATGACATCACATCGGAAGCCATTCATGTCGTCACCAATTTTTGTAACATCGGTGAAGTGCCAGCCCTAAGGAAGATCAGCAAGACTAAAATGACTGATCTCACCAGTTTTGTGAGCGACAAATGAGGAATGACCATCAATCCCATCAAGGATGATCTGGTCAAATATGCCTACATGGTAATAGGTTACCGAACATTTTATGCTAGCAGGATCAACTTTGTCTCTCCTGTAGCAGTAAATGCTACCTATAGGATGATCATGGAAGATGCATCATTTGATTTATGCAACTATATGCAAAGGCAACTTCTAGTGAACTTGATGTTGATTAAACAGGACAATGCCTTGAGATTTAAGTTTGGACAACTATTGGTTGGGTTTCTCTTCTACTTCCAACGTTACTTCCCAGGAGTCAGAGATATCCAGTGGTTTGTCGACCAACCAGTTACAAAGCAAATCAAGGAAAGCCTTCAAACGGTTGGAACCAGTTATCCAGAAGTTCTGAACAAATACTTTGATGAGTTCAGATGCAAAATGAGCCAAAGAGTGAGAATACTAGTTGATATTGTCAAGAAATATGAAGATGGAATCTGCTTCACCATCAAAGTTGATGAGTGCATAATGAAGGTGGTTGAGCCTAGATAGGAAGAAGTGGAACCCATGGGATATGAGGTAATGTATGACATGCTAGATGTGTAGGCCTCTACCCTACTCACCTCACCCCTTGACCCAAAGGAAAAGAGAACCGACACCTATTTGGAAAGGGTTACACCGGTTGAAGAACCTTCAGTAAAGAAGGGAAAGGTAGTGCCTTCAGTATCGGCACCGGTTACTGCAGCAAGTCCCAAAGTGACCAAGCAATCACCAACAATGAAGAAACTTGAAGCTGCACCTACCAAAGTATTTGAGAGAAAGTGGAAGACAAAAAGAAACACACTAGACTCAAATGACATTGTGTCTGAGGAACGGCCTAAGAAGACTAGGCAAACAAGGAAAAAGACAAAGACAACCAACAATGAACCAGCAACATCTACACCGGTAAATATTGATATTTCCTCCTACAAACCTTTGACACATTGTCAAAGAACTATTAAGAATATTAGAAGAAAAGTGCTTGGTGATTTGAAAGAGTTCTTTTATGATTTTAATGATGATGAAAAGGAAGAAGTTGAATAGAAAGTCATTAAATATTTATGTATTAATGATTGGTGGCCATCAGAAATTAAATTTGAGACACCTGGTTCTTTATATAATTCTTTAGATAACAAATGGTGCATTACCATAGAGAAGGAATAAGAAATAAGAGAGGAAGTATTCGCACAATACTTTCTTGATGTGCCTAAATTAGAACTTTATGAAGTGGTGGAAAGATATAAGGGCCTCTTCTTTATGAGAAGGAGACTCCTGTTGCTAGAAGGAAAAGTCCTGAAAGTGGTAAAAGATTACCACTCGCTTTCTCAATCCACTCTAAGGTTGCACCAAGTGGCAGAAGCCAATAGGAAAGCTGAGAAAGAATTGGAAATCAATAAACTAGATGAGGTGTATGACAGTGAAGGAGTACCCGTCACTGATCAAATGGAACCCATTGATGTTGATGCTTGAATGGTGAAGATGTTACTCCGGGTACATCAATAGAAGTGGTAGGATAGGAAAAATAGGCAGAGGAAGAGAAGAAGCAACAAGAAGAAGAAAAGAAGAAATAGATAGAAGAAGAAGAAAAGAGGAAACAGGAAGAGGAAAAGAGGAAAGAAGAAGAAAACAGGAAATAGGAAGAGGAAAAGAGAAAAGAAGAAGAAAAGAGGAAACAAGAAGAGGACAAGAGAAAAGAAGAGGAGAATAATAGATAAGAAGAAGAGAAGAAGAAGAAGGAAGCGGAAAAGAAAGAAAAAGAGAAATGGAAGGAAGAAGAAAAGAAACAGGAAGAGGAGAAGAATGAGGAAGAGGAGAAGAGAAAGGAAGAGGAGAACAGGAAGTAGGAAGAGGAGAAGAAGAAGAAGGATGAAGATGAAGAGAAGTGGAAAGAAGAGGAGAAGAAGGAAGAAGAGAAAAGGAAGACAGAGGAAGAGGAGAAAAGAAGGCAGAAGAGGACAAGCTAAGGGCTAAAGAGGAGGGAGTGACACAGAGCACTCAAGTGGAGACCCCAAAGGCAATCGGTAGTCAAGCCAAACCGACTGACATTACCAGTCCCATTGACCTCCAATCTACAAACAAATTGGAGCTACTGCAAAGCATTAAGCTTGCTCAAGAACACCTAGAGGTGATAAGGAGGAAGAAGGAGCAAGATGTGATCCAAGCTGTATTGGACACTCTTACCAGTTTGATACCCGATACCAACCTCCCTAGTACCGATTCCTCTCTGGCCCAACTGAAACTCTTATGCATAGTTGTGGAGAACCAGGTACAAAGCTTGGAAGAGGTTGTTGAAGCTAATGCACAAAAGAAGCATCAAAAGGCATTGGATGTTGTCTTAGTGAAGAAATTAAATGAGTTTTGATTAGAACTTCAGAAAGCACAGAAAGACATCAGAGATGCAATGGATGAGGGGAAATTACTACTCAGTAAGATAAGCCAACCCCATCTATTCTGTGATGATGTGCTTGCTCAGAAAGTTAAACTGCAATCTGACATGCAGTCATACATAAGAACCTTCAAGACGCCCTATGATTCCTTCACCAAATATGGGCAAACCATTCACTAGTTTCAACTTCCGGCTACAAGAATTAAGTTGGAGATCAGCAACCAGACCAGGGATTTGTAGGAACTAGAACTGGTCCTACTGCTAAGACTACAAATTATTCAGAAATGCTATCTCAATCTGGATGCCTTAACGCTCACTCAAGAGATGAGTACCCTAGACACTATGGAGGAATAGGTATCCCAGATGCAAACAGAGAATGAGGTTGCTACCTCATTGCTTGAGTCATGGTCATTATCCATGAAGCAATTTATGAAGGACTTTAAATCTGTTTTGACAAGTTCCACTCTTTATTGTCATAAACACTTATTTAGCTAATAGAAACAGGGGTTATTCAGCTATATTTTGTCATTGTTGGCAAAGGGGAAGAAGTATTTTGGTATTTAAAATTTTGATGCATGCTATGTATACTCACATGTTTATCTCTATAAGGAAGTAGTATACATTACATTTTCAGCAAAGGGATAGTGTATATACTTAGGGGGAGTAATTTTGATTATGGCATTTTTTTTTGTAAAACACTTAGATGTCAAAAATTTTCCTGTGTTGCCATCAATGCCAAAGGGGGAGATTGTTGGCATTTTTGATGATTATGTTGTGATTGTCATTGATGGACACACACTTGCTATGAGATCACTTTTTGAATGTATGAATTATGCTCAACCGGTATTTGTTCCAAACTGGTATTATGTTGTAGTCTTTAGACTATCGATGTTTTGCAGAAAGTGTTTATCGATCCCAAGCAGCATGAAGACCTCAAGCAGTTCAAGGATCTCAAGCAGAACAAAGCAAAGGAACTAAAAGTGGCAGTTATCATTTTCCCAGTTTTCATTTTTTATCAACCGGTAATCTATTTAATAATTAAATGGGTATTACTCTGAGTTACCAATTGGTAATCGATAAAGTTATATAAACTGGTAATACTCTATGATGAGTTACCAACCGGTATATTTTTGTGATGAGTTACCATCCACCGACACTTTGATGGTGATTTTGTGTTGTGTTACCAAATGTGTCTAGATACACTAAACCTAGGAAATTGCAATGTAATCCTATTGGACCGACATGAAATTAGATTCCTTTTAAGGACATCATGTCTAGGGTTTTAGGAGTTGTTAGGGTTCAAGGTGATTGTTGAGGTTTTTGCATGTACAATTACAGAAGAAGAATAGGTCTGTGTGAAGAAATAGGGTGTGGAGATATTGTAGACTGAAGTAATGCTAAAATGCATTAATAATGAGCTATCAGGGATCTATCCAAGCATACTGTGCTAATATTTAGATCACTCACTTGTTGATTACTCACATCTTCAACAAGTCTGAAACCTTTAACTGGGTAGGCTTGGCAAAGCCTTTGTAAATCCTCTAACAAGGTGGTTCACAACTGTGGATTTGAAATCCTCTCACAAGGTAGTCTTTGATCAGACTTACCTCCTAACAAAGATTGAGATTCTTAACAGGATCTGTTCTGGTAAAGAACATTGTATGACCTTAATCAGTCTGACCTTAACCGGTCTGGTTACTATTCTACAGATAGTTACTTGTGAGTTTCATCTTACCATGGTTTTTCCCATTTGGGTTTCCACGTCAAAATCTCTTGTATTATGGTGATTGTGCTTCTGTGGGTGAATGCCTTATTTGTTGTCTGGTTTGCACGTGTGTTAACTGGTTTGTTTGTAAAACTGTTTTACCAGTTTACTGCTAGACTGCTAAAGTGTTTGAGTTCAGTATTTTTTGGTATAGTAATTCACCCCCCCTCTTAGTATTCATCATAAACAAAAGTGCCAAACCAATTTGAATTTATCCTCATACAATGATCACACATGTCTCCATTATTACCACTCATTAAATAATAAACCAACAAACTTGATCTGTTAGGTTTTAACAACTGATAAGATTTACCTGTTACATTACATAGAAAGGTTTAACCCTTTTACACCAGTTCACTAGTTCAACTTACAAACTTTACATACCGGTTACTAGTCAATATCAAAAACAACAATATCAGCAATAACATGAATACCATTTACTAGTTCAATTGACATCAATGACAACATATCATTAATGCAATCTCTATGCAAAATGCCAACAAACTCAAAATGCCAACAATCTCCCCCTTTGGAATTGATGGCAATACAAATATCAAAACCTCTGATTGCTACTGAGATTGGTGAATAGGAATCCTAGTTTACATTACCAAGTATTCACCTTTCTCTGTGTGTCTTCAGCCTACCGCTGGTGAATAGGAATCCTGGTTTACATTACCAAGTATTCACCTTATCAGACACATAAATCTTCTTCCCCTTTGACAACAATGCCAAAGTGAAAGTAAAACATGTAATTCTGCTCTCATTGTGATGTTGATGCTCCCCCTATGGAATACATTCACTCCTTCATCAATCCATATAAGATTATATAAGTAATTCAGGGACTGATGCAATCAACATCATGTTCAACTAACTTCATGAAGAGGGAGAACCCCCAATTGACTTCTAAGATACTCAAAAGTGGTTTAGGTAGAGGTTTGGTAAAGATATCTACAAGCTACTCCTTAGTAGATACGTGCTCTAAGATAACATCTTTACTTTGAACTTTTTCCCTCAAGAAGTGATATTCCAATTCAATGTTCTTAGTTCTTGCATGCAAAATGAGATTTTTTGAAATGTTTATTGCTTTTTTATTATCACACAAAATATTTATAAGTTCTGAGATTTTTATCTTCAAACCTTCCAAGATGTGCCTCATCCACATAGCTTGTGTGAAATTCATATAAGTTACTACATATTCGGCTTCAACAGTAGATTGTGAAGTGCAACTCTTCTTTTTACTACTCCATGAGACTAGCCTTCCTCCTAGAAAGAATGCTCTATTGGTAGTACTCTTTTGGTGATCAATATTTCCTACCCAATGAACATATATGTATGCCTTCAAGTCAAAATATCCACCATATGGATACCATAATCTATAGTCAATAGTACCTTTCAGATATCTAAATATTCTCTCAATGGCCATCAGATGTGCCTCCTTTGGATTCTTTTGAAATCTAGCAACAATACCAACTACATGGGCAATACCCGGTCGACTATGAACAACATTGTAATTTACCAATCATTGACCTATATTCCTTTTCATCTACAGACTTAGATGCATCTTCCTTAGACAATTTACAACATGTAACCATTGGGGTGCCAACTAGTTTACAGTCACTCATACCGAAATTCTTCAAAACCTCCTTCACATACTTGGATTGAGTAATGCAAATACCATTCTTCATCTACTGTATCTATAAGCCTATAAATTTTTTTATTTCCCCTACTAATGACATCTCAAATTCATTCTTCATTTCATCTACAAAACAATTACTCATGTCATCATTACCTCCAAATATAATGTTATCTACAAATACTTCACTGACTAGTATATCATCTCCTTCAAACTTGAGATAAATGTTGTTGTCATCACTGGTTCTAGAAAATTCTATCTTTATCAGATGAGTATGAAGTTGTTGATACCATGTTCTATGTGCTTCCTTTAATCCATACAAATCTTTATGCAATTTTCATACCATGTCTTCCTTCTCTATCAATGCATAACCATCAGGCCTCTCTATATAAACCTCTTCTTCCAATATCCCATTCAAGAATGCAGACTTGATATCCATCTAGTATACTTTGAACTTCTTATGAGCTGTAAATGCAAGTAGTGTTCTAACACCTTCTAGTCTTGCTACTAGTGCAAAAGTTTCTCCATAGTCTTCTCCTTCTTCTTGCACATAACCTTTGCATACTAATCTTGCCATATTGCAAACTACAACACCATCTTCATTTAACTTGTTTCTGAACACCCATTTAGTACCTATAGCATTCTAGTTTACCGATTCGGGTACCAGGGTCCAAGTGTTGTTCTTCTCAATTTGTTCCAGCTCCTCCTTCATAACTTTCAACCAATGATCATCACCAAATGCCTCCTTAGCATTTCTAGGTTCAAGGGTGGATATCATGCAAGAGTTCTCTCTTATTCTCCTTCTAGTTAGTACGCCAGCATCCTTATCCCCAATTATCTATTTAGGAATGTGATTCAGTCTCACATACCTAGGAATAACATGATCATTCTCTTTAGGTTCAACTTCTTCATTGCCATCTTCCTCTGAATTTATTTGTTCTGGTTGAACAAGTACATCAGAATTTTCTTTACCAGTTTCTAAGTTAACAGATTCAGGTTCTAAATGCAAAATGCAAGGATCTTCATCCTTCTTCTCAAAATTGGCTCCTTCTGAAATTTTAAGGATATTCATCTACATGAGCATCAACACTCTCAACAATTTTCTCTGTCTGGTTTTTGAAGCATTTATAGGCCTTACTCTTGGTGGAATAGCCAAGAAATATGCCTTCATCACTCTTAGCTTCAAACTTGCTTATGTAGTCACCTCTTTTAATAAAAAAATTGCTACCAAATATTTTAAAATAGCTAACATCAGGTAATCTCCCATACCAATACTCATATGGGGTCTTGTCCTTACCTCTTTTTACCAGAACTCAGTTCATTGTGTAGACATCTTTTCTTACAACATCTTTCCAAAAAGTTTTTGATACACCTCCTTGTATCAACATAGTTCTAACAGCTTCAACCACTGACCAATTGTTTCTCTTTGCTATACCATTCTCCTATGGTGTCCTTGGTGCACAGAGTTGTCGCTTGATACCATTATCATCACAATATTTAGTGAACTCTACAAAAGTGAATTCACCACCTTGATCTATTCTTAGACATTTTATCTTTTTGCCACTCTCTTTCTCAGTTAAGGCTCTGAATGCCTTGAATTTTCTAAAAGCTTCATTCTTATCCTTCAAGAATGTGACCCACATCATCCTTGAACAATCATCAGTGAAGATCATGAAGTATATATCACCTTGAATGCTTCTTATTCTTATTGGTCCACATAGGTCTGTATGAACCAAATCTAACAAGTTCTCTGCTGAGAAGGACTTGCTCTTGAAAGTTGAAGAAGTCATCTTTCCTAGTTGACATTCTTTACAAATATCATTAACCAGTTTGTCTAGCTGAGGCATACTATCTTAGACTTGCTTACTTTACTAATATTATCAAAATTTATATGACAAAATCTTCTATGCCAAAGCCAGCTAACATCTATTTTTGCAATCAAATAGTTGCTAACTTTAGGATTGAGATGAAATATATTACCTCTGGTCTGTTTCCCAATCGCAATCAATTCACCTTTGCTGTCAAAGATTTTTCATATACCATTTCTAAACTCCAGTGGGTATCCTATGTCATTAAGTTGTGCCAAACTTAACAGATTGTGATTTAGGCCTTCAACCCAATAGACATTATCAACACTACTCTTCCCATTAAGAGAAATAACTCCCTTACCTTTTACCATATAGGGTGAGTCATTGCCAAATCTAACAACACCACCATCAAATTACTTCAGGGAAATAAATTTTCTCTGATCACTGGTCATGTGATGTGAAGAACCACTATCAATGGTCCAATCATCAGGGTTATCCATTCTAGATATAGTGCTGTTTGATCTGATAATTGTTCCTTAATTGCTACAAATACAATATCTTCACTAGCATCATCATCAGTAATACCATTGTCAATAGCTACAAGACAATCTCTCTTGCCTTTACTCTTGTACTTCTAAAATTTGTCTCTCTTGTAATCATTTTCACCATTAGGGCAGTTTGTTGCTATATGACCAATCTTGTTGCATGCAAAACATTTTAAAGGTAGCTTACCTCTATATTTACCAATGCCTCTAGGCAGTCGTTTTGCCAACAATGCTTCAAGTTCTGCTAAGTTGTCTTCATCATCAGCATCTATGCTATATCTATATTCATAACTATGGCTGGTATCTTTACTTGTTCTCATAGATGGGTTAGAGACAGAGGCTCTGAATGCATATTATGATTTTTGTACACTACCATCATAGCCATTTAGTTCAAAAGCAGTAAGTTTTCCAATAATAGAGTCAAGAGTTACCTTTGTCTTGTCAATGGATTTCATCTACTGAATATCTATAACTCAAATAGCATAGACTAGTAGCAGGGTTCTCAGTACCTTACTGATTACTATGCCATCTTCCACTTTCCCTCATGCACTCTTTATCTCTCCAACTATCTCTTTAATCCTTTGACCATACTGTTGGATGTTCTCGCCTTCACACATTCTCATGTCATCAAACTTGCCTCTTAAACTCTCTTCTTTATCAATCTTGACATACTCTCATCACCACTATAGATATCTTCAAGTTTCTTCCATACTTCATATGCAGTTTCAAGACCATGAACATCTACATATTTAGCATCAGACAGGGAACTGATAATAGCTTCTAATGCCTAGTGATTTTCTTGTTGTTCTTTCTTCTGATCATCAGTCAAGGTTCCAGTACATGTAGTACACTTATGTTCTATAAGATCCCAATACTAACTACCAAGACTCTTAATGTAAATCTTCATCCTGTCACTCCATATTCTATTGTTATCTTTGTTAAACTTCATACCATCTTTCTTCATCATGATCTACAAGATCTTTTCCTCAAGTTGTTACGCTTTTAAATTAAGAGGACCCAAGATGCTCTGATACCAATTGATGGTATGATGAAAGAATAAGTATTTGATAGAATACTAAGAGGGGGGGGGTGAATCCATATATTAAAAAATTGATACAAAGTTCCCAAACACAAACTCAGTCAAATAAAGTAAACATATCTCATTCAAGATCAATATTCATAGGAATACTTGACATTAATCGGTTTAACTATTATGAAAACTCTAATAGTAAACACCTACAATATTGTAAACATCAACAATGCTTAATCTTAGCTCAACATATTCATCTCTCAATGCTTTTACTTAACATGCCTTATCAGAAGTTAATCAAATCAACAAATAAGATCACAGCCACAAAAGCATTCACCGCTTGACACAAATGTTTATACCTAGAAAACCCAAATAGGTAAAACCATGGTGAGATGGGACTCACAAGGATAGCTATCTGAACTCTTTTGAAGTTCTCCCTGTTAGAGCTTTACAATAAGTCTTATTAGAACTAATTCTGGTTAGGAATCACCTGGTTAAGGGATTTACAAATATGCCTTGTTAGAAGCACAATACCCTTTTAGGAGTAACCTCGCCAGAGGATTTAAGAATCCAAGCTAATGGACCACCTTGTTAGAGGATTTAATGAGTAACCAAGCTTGTTAGAGGTTACCTGGTTAAGGGATTTTACTTCTGCTGTAATTGTTAGAAAACAATAGGTTTTCTTGATCTGTCTAAGTAGAACTATATTTGCTTGATTAGATCCTTCTAAGCTTCAATCTTCCTTCACTCAAAGTACAGATCCATTCACTGGTTGGACAACTACACACTCAATAGGTTTTCTACCAATCTTGCCAACAACCTTTACAAACAACTTCATCGACCTTAAATACAAATCATTTAGGTCAGTAACACAACAAAAAGCTAATTCTAATCATTGAGATTACAAACAAGTCGATTCAATCTTGACCGTTAGAAATCATGACAATCTCTTCACATTCTTCAAGACAATTCCAACCGCTCCATGATCACTGCTCCATGATCACCACTCCATTGGACTTTGTAACTCATCACACGTTGTGCATTAAATGCAATCCACTTTGCTCCTTCCCTAGACAATAAGCAAATGTGCCAAACCAATTTGAATTTATCCTCATACAATGATCACGCATGTCTCCATCATTACCCCCCATTAGATAATAAACCAAAAAACTTAATTGGTTAGGGTTTAACAATTGATAGGGTTTACTAGTTACATTACATAGAAAGGTTTAATCCTTTTAAACCGGTTCACCAGCTAAACTCACAAACTTTACATACCAGTTACTAGCCAATATCAAAAACAACAATATCAGTAATAACATGAATACCATTTACCGGTTCAATTGACATCAATGACAACATATCATTAATGCAATCTCTATAAAAAATGCCAACAAACTCAAAATGCCAACACCCTAAACCCTAGACCTTGTGAAATAGAACAAAGGGAAAAATTAATCTAGAATGACCAATATCTTGACTAAGGCATGAAGATTTTTGCATAGTCATTGTCAGGTCTATCAGAGACTCTGGTTGGGGACGTTCATTACTCAAGAATGATGCAAGAATCAAAAATATCAGGTGGAGCAAACCATTGCAGAGAAGACCAAAATGAAGTTACCTGGACAAGGCAACTCAAACAGAAAGGAAACTACACTACCTATGCACAAGACCTAATCTAATATTCATGGAAAAGAGATACTTTAAGAAAAGTAGGGCTTCAATAATTTTCCATGAACAAGCAATTCAAGAGTATCATGATAACTATTCCATTTGGGCATAGAGTCAAAAGATTTACTCTACTCCAAGTTTCTTGTGGCCTGAAGGTCAAACCACATGTGATGGCCCAAGGCCATTGAAAAGTTCAGGCAATGCTTTCCTCTATCATAAACATGGTTTTCCTTTGACTGCACTGAAACCAATCAGATAACATAGTTGGAATACCATTGGTCAAACATGCTAGCAATTTTTATCCAGCTACCATGCTTAAAATTATCATCGCACTCACTGTTGAACTTCTGAAACCTATGCACTGATTGAAAATACTGATCATTGTGTGACATATATGTGTTGTACAAAACACAACATATATCCTAACTGAATCCAATGTCACACTCTTTAAAAAACATCACTCAGTTGAGAAAACAAAGACTCATGATCTGGCACACAATTGAGAATATAGGTTTCATTCAAATCATTAGTTTGCTCATCGAAAGAAGAACTCTCAAAAGAATCCACCCTCCCATCATCCATAATAAGAAAACTATCATCAAGAGAAAGAAAAGGATCACAACTGATCCTCTCATGCATCTGTAAATCATCAAGTTGAAAAAAGATTTCAGCCTCTGGCTCTGAGTCCCATTTGATGTCATTCATATCAGCAACATGGGTGCATGTTGGAATATCACATCCTCCCAGCCTATCACCACTTTTATCATAGCCACCAAGAGCCACTTCCCCTTTATGTGCACTAGCATTCTCATAGAGAGTGCCAACATTAGCATCCACACACATATTACTAAAAGAAACAATTGAGTTTTAATTAGCATGTAAAACCTCATTATCAGCACAAATGTCAAAGTTTAAATCAAATAATTCCAAGCATTCAAGCTATGTATCCTCTTGTTTATCAGCTAGTTCAAACATGGGAAGAAATTTTTCATTAGATGTAGTTCTTGATGCATCATGAGAGACAACTTCATTGTAAAAAATCACGTCAGTAGGGTGCAAAATGTCTTCATTTTTTCCATATGTATATTGAGAAGGTACTCTGCTACTAGCAAATCTGAGATTCCTTCACTGTTGATAGAACATGTGTCATCTTTCTCACTTACATGTCCCATACTACTATCCTCCCCAACTCAAAACCCACTAGATTCAAGAGATCATGTATTTATAATGTTATGGGAGATTGCATCTCCAACAACCTTCTCAAAATCAAAGTCATCATCTAGAAAAAAATGTTGGCCTTGTAGATGTCTATTTCCATCTTCATTTAGGCTACCATGACATTCATTTTCAGGTTCATTCTCTTCAACCATCTGCTATTCACACACCTTGTCTTCTTCATGTTGATAATGTGACTAATCTTCAACAACATAGGGAGCATCATTATTAACTTGTGCAATATCATCACACTCTCGATCAACCTTGTCATTATCAACATGCAAACTTTCACCATCTAGTTGCATCTTAGATTTGACATCTTCAAATATATCAATCCATGCAACCAAATATATTATCTAGTTTTGTTCTCTTTGGCCAATGAACAACATCAGGTTCATAGACTTGCAAAATAAGTCTACCCACTCAAAATCTTGAAGCATATAACTCATAGGAATACTTTGTAATGCCTTCAAAAATCTTGATAGCAACACATAAGGTTTCTCACCTACTTGTGTTTTTATGTCCAGTTGAGCACTGACATACACCATTGGGTCCTCCATAGAGAAGCTTTGTTCTTGCACTATTTGGGGCTGATAAACTTGCTCATACTACTGAAAAGTATAGGCTGGGACAACATGAATACATATGCTTTGAGATGTACATTGAACACTTGACACATGTTTCTCTTGTGCACACATCATATCCTCACATGTTGGAAAACTCTGAGGACTAGGAGGCTGCTCATGACTAGCTATATTATAGTTGTATCTCTCCAAAAAGAAACCTCCTCAATAAATCCCATGAAGACACACTTTATGATGATAAACATTCATACCAGTCCTTTGCACCATCTTTTAATGATCTCACAAAAAACTTCATGACTATATCTTCATTGCAAAGCTGATAATCTTCAACAAACTCTCTGAATAACTTGGCATGGTGGAGCATTGAATCAGATTCTTGTGCTTGAAATAAAGGCACTTGATCCAATGGGGAAGGGATGTGGGTACCCTTCAATGTTGTTGAAATTCAAAGGTTTGTACTACTTAGGGATGAAAACCCTTCTAGGCTGACCTTCCTCAAGCTGTTGATCACTCATTATGCCAGGGACAACATTATGACCATACATCTTTCTTGTCTTTACAAGCTTCTCATTCAAACTTTATAGTTACACATCTCTTGATTCTCTTTTTCAACAGGGTCTTAAGAAAAAGCCATACATAAATAAGATTCAAATATTGGACTTAAGTCTTTTGAATGAACTTATTACAAACATTGCATACTTCTCCCAATATAAGCATATAACTGAAAAATGAAACTAAGAAGTATGCAAATCTGAAAAACTAACACTTTCCCTTTTACTTAGTGCTGCAACACTGGGTAGGGAAATATTTTCTACAAATGACTTTCATGGAAATGCATTTGACTCATGAAAGTCAAAATACCTGGAAATGTTGTAGTGGCTGCAAATCAGCTTTTTGGTTGGAAATATTGGTAGATCTGGAGCTACCTCCATATCTTCATTAGGTTCTTGGGTATAGTCACCACCTCTTTGCAGAGGACAAACATTTGAACAACTAGAATTTCTTCATAGGTCAAATTTGTTCAAAAACCAGCACTGCAACACCTCCTTCTCATCATATGGCATCATATGGATTCCATCCTCAACTTGTCAGGGTACTTCATCACAAAAGCTCAAATCTGCTTCATCTCTTTTGAAAATTATTTGGTTCTTCTTAAGATGTTCTTCAAATAATGCACACTGGTGTAGAGATCTCAGAGTTGCCACTCACAACTTGTGAGGTATTGAAATATTCATGAAAAATAGACAAATCTAGATAGAACTCACATTGAAAGATGCATAACAACAAATTTTCAGGGAACATTCATGATAATTCACTCAACTAACAAGGGACAAACTTAAGAAGCTCTTGACTCTACAAGATAGAATGGGATAATCTCGACTATATATTGAGCCAATCTTTTTTACCCAGAGATTTTGGACACTTATCCCCAGCAGAGTCGCCATTTTGTTGGTTACCAAATGGGTTTACACTGTAAGATGAAAAAACCAAGTTGATTCTTCAAATATCTATGGAGAAGCCAAATCCAACTATTAAAATCATCAAGAACTTGGACCAACTGACAAGGATTCAGACAAATCCTTCTACACTTTGGGCTCTGCAAAACCTAGGAGGGTGATCCCTTAGTGAATTTTCTGATCTCTTCACCATACACAAAAGTTCACTAAAACAAAGCTTATAATCTCATATATAGGCTCAACAATAGGGATAATGCTCAAGTATGGAAAATCCTTCAGTGATCCTCAACCTAATTGGAGCATGAGATGGGTAGAACACACAATAACAAACATGAATTGAAAGGTATTATGATAATCAACAATTTAATAGAAAGAAAAAATGAATGGAGCATAAAACTGATTGTATAGACTAAGACAAGCTAATGATTTGTGCCCTATTCCATTCAGGAGTCAAATTCATGAAATGTAAGGTGAATTATAGTAAAAATAATTTGATAGCATACTGATCTAAGAATATATTGCCTTACAATACACCTTAAGTATAACCCAAGCCCAAACTACTTATCAAAATTCCTACATAAGCCCTACCACTTTGTAATTTTGTTCAAGCAGTTAGTTGACCCCTTAGATCAAAGCATAAACACAAATCACATACATCACAACAATGCAATGGACTAAATAAACCCTTGGTTTACTTCATTCAAAAGATAGTAGAATCATATACAAGAGAGAAATAAGCCTGAATTCCATTCATTTATTCAAATGCTATATTTGCCATGAAACAATATATAATTCAGTCATTCAAAGCCTACATAAGATGTGAAACAAGACACATTCTATTTTTCTCGGCAAAAGATTCTACACTTTTCTCATTCCACCTAAAACCTACTATAGGAACCAAAAAAGGAACCCTAAAGGAACCAAAATTTGAACCCCTGTCTCATGGCCTTGAAATCCCTTTTATTGAAAGAAGGGAACAAACAAGCTATGGGCCAAAGAAAACACCTATCATTAGGATGACCAGACACACCTGATTCTGTTACAAAATATTCGTCTGCTACAAAATATTCTAACTACATCCAAATATCTGCAAAGGCTTCTCTGATACTTCATGCATTTTACCATCCTTGGTGTTGCTGTTGATGAAAAAATAGTACGAGCCCACCTTACTGTTGCTCATGACACACTAGGTTCACTCCTTGAGGAAACAACCACTGCAAGAATACAAAATTGCCTGCCAGATGCTTCAATCGCACCAAAAACCCTAATTCTGTTATGAGAGCTCGAACAATCTCCATTGGTTTTCAAAACAGTCTCTGCTAATGCTCAAAATGCCTTTGGTAATTTAAAATAAGAATATTTATCCCTTTCATTATTCTTCTATTAGCCGATCAGATGTTGTCCAGCATTACCTGCTCGCACATGCGAAGAAACAACGCCAATTTGTTTTGAAATGAATTTTAAATCTCAGCCCTCGATCTTCCTCCATGTTGGCGCATCACACGATCCGTACTAGTCAATTTGACATTGAACATCAAACGTTAAAAGTGGACCCGTCAAAGGTATGACACGACACCTCCAACTCACCACCACCTCGCCTTGGTCAGCGGCCCCCACCTTCTGGCTTATCTCAGCCTGACCTGGACAAGTGGCGTCATCTCATGATGTTGTGGTCCATAATCCCCTTGTATCTCTTGATGACAGGGTTATGAGGGTCATTGGATCTGTTTGAGCTTTATCTCATTGCCATTATGACCACCTTATTAAGACGCTTAACAGTTGAGAAATTTTTTTGTAGAAATTAAAACATCTCCATCCATTCAAGGACGTGCAGATAAGAAAGCCCTTAGTAACTCAGACTTTACCCCCTAGGAACTGGTAACATCAAATGTTTGAAAGGTCAAACTGTCGACTCACCTTGCCCGCTCAGGACACGTGGCATCATCTCGTGATGTTGTAGTCCTTATCTTCCTTGCACCTTCGATTGTGGAGTAGCACAGGCCGTCAAATCTACCCTACCTTTAGTTGTCGATCGAAATATTTAAACTTTAGACTTAGGAAAAAATTTAATAGGCACTGGCATAAATATTAAAGGGGGATCAACCATAAGGAGATTTTACATGCAAACTTAGGAAAATATAAAGGGGTCGGCCAAAAACAACTTAATGCCTAGGAAATACAATGGCCCCGCCAATGGTAACTGACCCTTGGCTTAAGTGAAAAAAGGTAATGAAGGAATATAAAAAGCTTAGGGTTTTTTTTTAACTAGACTTAATCGGAAATTCATAAACCCTAAACCTTGTGACACAGAATATAGGGCAAAATTAATCCAGAATGACCAATATTTTGACTAAGGCATGAAGATTTTTGCACAGTCATTTTCAGGACTATCACTCCTTATTTGTCTAAACTGGATTAATTGTTTCAAATCTAAGAACTCTTCAACTTTACATTTCAATTTTTTATTTACATGCTCAATTTTCAACAAAATTTCATAAATTTAGTGCTTAAATGAAAAACCCTAGTTTTTAATTTTAAAATTGAACTTGTGGATTGTGTGGATCTTGAATTAATTTTCAGATTTGAGTTCTTGCTTTGATTTCAAAATTCACATCCCTACATTACAACATTCAAATTTTTAATTTTTAATTTTTAAAATTAACAAACCCTAATTTTTTAAATTTAAATTAATCTTGTGCAATTTCCAATTTTTCTTTAAGCATCTAATCAATTTTGTTAAATCTAAAGTTTTATTTTGTCCTTATAAACATCATAAAATTTGGCCCTTAACCTTAAGTGTTCCATTTTTTGTTTCATTCGTTCAATTAATCATCTTATTGCACATCCCAAGTGTGTCCTATTTTGACCTTCAAGGCTTGGTTTTGCACATCTAGACATCTCCAATTTCCATATCCTTCTAGAATTCACATTAAAATCACAATATCTTGCTTCCCTAAAAATTTGGTAAAAAGTTGGTTGGACCAAGTAGCTAGCTACGTGGTCCCGACTTTTTCTCCCCAAATTTTGGGAGCCTATTTTGACTATATTTTACTATTCAATTCTGGAGATTTGTGAGATTTTATTGATTTTCGGTCACCCTAAGGTTGAAAGAAAATCTAAATTTCAACATTTTCAATTTAAAATTAAGTGTTTAATTACATTCACCCTAATTTTTAAAATCAAAATTTATTTTTTCAACATTTCACAATTTTAAATTTTAAAATTAAGAGGTTAGTTTTGGACAACCCTAATTTTAAATTCAAATTTCCAATTTATCTCCCTTAGTGCATAATTTTTACTAATATTAGTCCTACCTATAATATCCCCGTAAGGAGTTGTAGAATTAAGGCTACCCAAGGTTTAATTACCGAGGAGATGGGGCCTAATCTGGCTAGCTTTTTCAATGAGGTTATTGGTGGTTCTTCCAATCCTATAGATATCCCCATGTATCCTCTTGATAATTCTCATGATGAGGAAGAATCACTAACTAGGGTATTTGTTGACCAATTAGTGAAGATGGATGATCAATTTGACAATCTTGAACAATGGATGAGTCAAGAATACTCAAAAAGTGAATCTCTCCTATAGATTGAAGGATTAAAAAGAATGATTTAGTCATAAACATTGTGTTGATATCTTGTGGGGTATTTCTTATATAGTTGATTCTAATATTATTCCCATGAAGAGTTGTGCTAAAGCCCTACATTTTACACAACCTCCTAGTCAAGTTAATCATTCCATTTCTTTGACCACTCCTATGACTAGTGTACCCACCTTCACATCAAACATCATGGCTACCTCTATACAAAATGCCATACCTACAAGTGTTAGGCATGGGGGAAATCCCTCTTCTTTCATTCCTCCTACTATGAGTGTTCCCCTTATTCCCCAATCACCTACACCACCTATAAATGTTAGTCATGGGGGAAATCCCTCTTCTTTAATTTCTCCTCCTATGAGTCTTACATTTGTTACCCAATCTTCTCCAATACCTACCTACCATAGTGTCCCACCTCCTTATTCTCTTCCTTCATTCAACAATGTTATTCATCCTTCTCAAGCTACCATCAATAGTCTAGCTCAAGAAATGTCCTTACAATGACAAATAGCTTCTATGAATCACTCTAAGTATAATGTGCCCATATTTGATGCAGTGAGCCCATTATCCAGTGAAATTGTTGGAGCTATCACTCCCAAACATGTAGAAGTCCCTCAATTGGAATTTTGTAATGGAAAAGGTGATCCATTAACTCATTTTAAAATATTCCAAACTTTGTGTACTGAATTTTCTCATGACCAAATATTGTTAGTGAAATTGTTTACTAGAACATTAAGGGATAAGGCTCTGCAATGCTATTGTTCTTTGCCACCTTATTCTATTACCTCTTTTCAACAATTGGCTAATGGTTTTATTCAACAATTTCAATATAAAATTGGTCCTAAAATTACTTTGACTGATTTGATGCATTGTAAACAAGGTGTTAAAGAAAATGTGACTGATTTTATGTTGGAATTGAGTTGTCATTGATGTCAACTAGTATTACAGGCTATTGGTAGAAGTATGTCAAACTAGTATGAAGAAGATTGAACTGGCATAAGGAAGATTAACATGAAGGCTTGTCAACCGGTATGGTAGAAGACAAATAGTTATTGAGACTATCAGTGACTTCACTGGTATGAGTTGAGATGCATGCATGTGTTAGCATGTTGAGTGATAACTGATAGAGCATAAACCAATTTGGAGGATGGCTTCATGTTTATGATGAAGAGGAAGAATGTTAAAATGATCACAAACCATCAGAGGTAAAGATGTGCTACTATTTTAGTGTGCACTACCAGTTAGTAGGAGGAGAAGGTGCCACCAATAAAGGCTTGTGCCAGTATGTGTTTGGTGAAAGTTCAAGTGTAAACCGACCTTGTGTTGGTGAGCTGAGTGTATGACTAATGTGATGCCATGTGGAGCTAGGGTGGCAAGCATGCAGAGGTTGGTGAAGTTTCCATCAATATGGTTTTTGAAATAGCTAGTCAACATTAATGAAACAACCACAAATCATGGGATGATAATAGATTGATGCGGCTCGCGGAAGAAAGAGTGACAGAAAAAGATCAAGGAGTTGTTGGCGCTTGGATCAAAGAAAAGAAATCAGACTGCAAGAGGACCTCAAGAAGGAAACAGCTGGGTCATAAATAAGTTAACAAATTTCAAGGCCAAGGATCATGGTCGGGATTGCTATCTTTAGCAAATATGCATTGGATAATGTAAAATGCATACAGATGCATTCCTCAAGTACAACTGATCGATCCAAGATAGATTGGATTGGATCGGATGCATATTTGGTTGGGTGAAGGAAACCCTAATTGCCCTTAGTTTGGATTGATTCTTGGCAGGAAAGCTCAAGTTTAAATATGATGACTAGAGACTATGATTGTTGCTTCTATAGAGTGAAGGCAAGTGTGAAATCGTTGTCTGAGAGCCCAAGAGATAAACACTTGAAGTGATTATGAGTATAGAATAGACTAGTAAGGAGAAGCAGGATAAACCAGTGTAAGGAACAAATCAGTGGAGTGAGCGTAGAACACAAAGGTGACAAGCTAGCAAAATCTATACCAGATAAAGAGTGATCAAGTGTGAGTTGAAGGAGGAAGACATTGTGAGAGGGGACTTGGAAAAGTTATCAGCAAAGCAAAGTTGTAGAGTGGCTGGAGAGAATATAGATTGGTAAGGTTAGAATCGACAGAGCAGAATATTGTAAGGTTGCAAAGATTTCATTTGCAACAGTGATTTCATTTGTATAACTGAGTTTTATATTATTTTCCCTAATTTGGATCTTAGTGCGAGGGTTGTAGCTTCTTTAGGTTGTAGCCTATAAATTGTGTAGGGGTTGGTGCTCCTTTGAGTTGGTGCTCATAAATAAAAGGTTGGTACTCCTTGGGTTGGTGCCCTAAATATTGTAATTAGAGATTCTTTGTGAGGTTGGATTGGAGCAGAAGATCTCCAGCAGCTATTCTCACTGAGGGTTTTCCCACATTTGGTTTTCCTTGTATATCTGGTGTTGTGTGATGCATTCTTGTGCATGTGTTAAGTTAATGTTTTAGCAAGTCCTTTCACAGACCTTGTTTGAATTGTTTGAGCTATCGGTTAGCACTCAGTGTGTTTTATATATTACCAGTATCTCCTTGTTGAATAAAAAGTGTTTAAATCACTAGTTCACCCCACTCTCAGTGATCCATTGTGTCCAACATTTTATTGGTAGATATAAGCATTTGTGTTCTTAGATTTCTTTTCATGCACCTGATCAAGATATCGAAAGAATTTTTATTACTGATTTGCAAAAATAAATTAGGGATAAACTTCTCTTAACCAAGTTTACTTCATTTCCACAGTTGCGCATAGTACTTCACAAATATCAACTGACTGTGGGTCAATTGGAGAAATATTCTTTCATGGCTCCGAGTGATAAGGGTGATAGTGCCTAACAACCATTTGTGGAGTTCAAACCAAACAAAGGATTCATCAAATTCAATGAAAACAACAACATTTAAGTAGCAGCCACTATAGGTGTGTGTCCTTTGTCTAAATACTTTAAGAGAGAAAAATAATTTACACCTTTGAATAAATATTTTCATAGCATTTTGTCTTAGTTATTACAAAGGGATGTGTTAAAATTTCCCTAATCAAACCAATTGATCCACCTAAGATAACTTCACGTTACGTTGATGCTAAATCCTTTTTTCAATATCATTGTCGACCTAATCATGACACTGAAAAGTGTTTTTGATTGAGAAGTAAGATTCAAGATTTAATCGATACCAATATTATATCTATTGCAGGTGTGAATGATAAAGGAAACAAATTTGTACCCCCTCCTAATCAAAACCTTGAAATTTTCACCGATACTTTACCATCCCATTTCATTAATGTGATTGAGACTGATCATCTTATTTTCTCTCCCATTGATAATGTGGTGAACCTTGTAGATCAAAAAGAATTTCCTAAAGACTTGTGCATCACATTTGATCTTAGTGAGAACATTAAAGCACCTAATGGCCAATTATACATAACTGAAAAATCAAAGCTATACCTTCTAGACGAGTACTTATTGATTTTGCTTGCATGGTTAATGTGATAGCTAAAGAATTTTTTTATAATTTGCAATTGTATCAAGTGATATATGATAATATTGATGTGGTAGTTAGAGTTTTTGATGGCTTCTCTTATGCTGCTATTGATTCTATCACACTTCCTATTGATGTCAACACTAAATGTTTAGATGTTAAATTTTCTATCATTCCTACATCCGATCAATTTCATGTGAATTTGGGACATCCTTGGCTCTCTTCCATGAAAGTGATCACTTCTACTGTTCATAAAATTGTTTGAAATTTCCTCATAATGATAAAATCATAACTATTAATCATAGCATGTATCGACCTATAGTGAGGCATGGAGATGTTTGTCTTGATTACTTTTGGTCCAAAAAATTCTAGCCTCCTCAACCCAAAAGTGATGCTCTTGTTAAATCATATCAAAATTGGAAAAATGAGATGATTTTATCCTTGAGTAAACCTAGAAATACAAAACTTAGAATTCCTCTTGATGATCATACGCCTCCTCTTGAGGATACGGTTAATCTTCCTCCTAAGGAAAGAAATAATCTTCTTCCCAAAAGGAATCTATTTCTTCTCCTATGGATGAGTCCACTCTTCCTCCCATGGATATAAATACTCCTCCTCCCAAGTTTCAAGCTAAGGTTAGACCTACTCCTCCTCCTCATGATGGACCCAGTCTCCTTCCCATTCCTCCTTTATACAGTGTGGTTCCTCCTCCTTCATCTTACAAAGAGAAGCAACCAACCTCTCCTATTGTCCAACCTAAAAGACCTCAGCCTATTCATCCTTCCCTAAAAGAAGAAAAGAAGCCTATACTTGATGAACCTAAACCTCCTCAACTTTCAACCAAAACTCTATGAAACCATTGTGCGAGAGAACATTGACAGAGACGTCGTGGTAGAGCTCATGAAGTTGCTTCTCAAACCATTTCTTCTCCTAAAACACCAACTTTTGACATGATTCCATTTTATCCTAAACAAGATGTTCAACCTAATTCTCCAAGATGAAATTTTTTTAAGACAAATGAGGGTTCAAGTTCTATTCTTATTAGAGATCCTATTTTTATTAATATTTAGGAATAAATGGGTGAAAGTGTTGTTAATTATGAAAATGTTGATCTTAATATTTATGGTGATGAATATGAATATGTAGATGATGACAATGATTTATCTACAAAATTTTCAAAAGAATTAATCCTAGCTTCTCATAATGAATAAAGTGACTCATCATCAAAGCATGGTCCTTGTTTGGAACTTGTGATAGCTCCATATAATTTACTTGATGTGGCTCCTCTTGCATGTTGTCCACCTTCTTGAATAAATGATCAACAAGATTGGGGGGAGAATGACATGATTGATTAGCTTCATTAGCACCATAGATTCTCTTTCTCTCTCTGCTCTTACTTGTTTGTGATCCTTCTTCCATGTGTTTCCCTATTCTTATATTTTTTGTCCCTAGTGTTGTCTACTTGAGGACGATGCAAAGCATTGACATCTCTTTTGGTCTCTTCCATGTTGACTCAAAAGACACATGTGTTCCCTTCTTCCATGGTGATTTCCTTTCTTTGGGAGTTGAGGATAATTATATGTACTCATATATACATAATATACATAAGTTACAATAAAAAGCATATTGACCCCAAAGTTAAGTGAAGCCACCTATGCTTTGTGTTTTGTGTTCATTATCCTTTGATTTGTCCTCTCCTAGGGGCTAAATTATTGTGATAATGTGCTTGCCTTTTTGGGTGTATCCTATCTTAAAGAAATTGCTCCTGAAAAGGCATGTGCAATCACTTTAATGCGGGGGCATACACTCCGCTCATGATTCTCTCTCTTGATACTTAAGGTTACCTAGAAAAATTTGTCTTCGGTTTTTAATTTTTTGGTTATTTTTCTTTTCATGACTCATAATATGGGAACCTTACTAGTTGTAGTCATGGTTCTCTCTTTCTCTCTCATGATCTTCCCTTTTACCTTATCATTGAAGTCATAAGATCCTAAAGTCCATTGGGGGCTTGGTCTATCTTGCCTCTTTGATGTGGTTAAAGTGTTTCAATCTAAACTCATTTTACTTTACCACGAGTATTTGTGTAAGATCATACTCCCACTAAAGTGGGGGATAAATGTAGTGTCCTAAAATTGCACCCCTTGCAATTTTTTATCACATTTGGGTCTTCACCTTAGTGTTTACATCCCTTAGCCTGATTGAAGACTTGATTATTCTCATACATGTCATAAACACCATCTAGCCTAAAGATGCACCTCATTGCCACCTTGATCCTTCCCTAAAATAGTCCAAGACCAGGGCCTGGTGCCTCATCCTCCCTAATTGGGGCTCTTTTTGGACCCCCCGACCTATCTCAAATTTGAGTAGGAAAAACCCCCTCCATGTCGGCTCATGTAAAAAAATTCATTCATTTTCCTATTGGGCAAGTATATAAGGGGATTATTCCTCTCATTTTATCATTAGACAAAATTAATGAGAAAACATTGAGCATTAAAGAGATCAATCATTCAAGCATTCAAGTATTGAATCATTCAAGTATTCAAGAGAAATTTAGAATTTTCAGTCTTCAATCTTTGGAGCAACAATAGAGTCAAGATTTCTAGCATTGAAGAGGAGATCATCATCCTAATTCATGAATTCCTAATTCCATGTGGAGGAAAGGGAAACTTCACAAGGAGGTATAAGCATTTCATTTTCAGTCGATTCAACATCCCCTCAAAGAGGAGGATTTCACTTTTCATTCATTTTCAATTATAGTATTTCAACCACTTGGTTAATTCCAAACTGAGGTTTGACCTAAAAACAAGCCCCTATCCCCAACATATTTCCCTTTCCTTTTATCTATACAAAAATAGGTGCATAGATGTAACTCTAAGGATAAGCTTCATATTATGAGATGAAAAAACCATTTTCAGTGATCATAAATCTCAAAGGACCAAGAGGGGGCATCCTAGTCCTTGCACACAGTCCCTACTACTTTTGGCAGGTTTTGTAGAGAAGTTTCGAATCATCTCATACTTCTCAAATCTAGGTGCATGACAAAATCCCAAATTTACAACTCATTGTTTTCTCAAATTTGTGTTCATTTCTATCACTTAGTCTTAATTCAACTAGTCAACTTAAAAAAGAGGGTCAAACACATTTTATCTTGATCAATCTACTTAGTATTCAATCTTAATCTAGTTAGTGACCAAATCTAGTGGATTTTCTCCCTCTTTTGAATGTAAAGGCATCTCGCCATCCAAGCAAAAATAGGCGATTTAGTGATTTCTCCTTCTATCTTGCAAATTGCCAAGTTACCTATGTTTCCCCTTTGCAGTATTATGCAAGTGAGGGGGAATGACGTAAGTGATAATTTAATCTTGTCCGTAATATTAAAATGAGTGCAATGAAAGTCATAGGCTAATTGGTATTAACTTATGTGGTTCCTATCAACCTAAAAAGGGGTTTCATATCCATAGTATGGTTTCCTTGTCATATGAAAGGTACTAGTGACCCCGAATTATGACTAGAAACCATTATTCTTAGAGGCCAAAAATCCCTACATTTGGTGATTCAGAGAGTGTGGATCATACCCTGAAGATACCCATCATGTACCCCTCAGAATGAGATAAGAATCCCCCAGTTACAAGAAAAGGTGTACCTATGTGGTGGATGGGAGTGAATTCCACTTGATGTCTACATGTCCATTTTGTTTGAGGTATTTTGTTACAAGGGCCCTCCTGCATGGTTTTCTTTGTACCTTGTGTAGGTCACATCCTTGTATTTTGAGTGTTTACAAAAACTTCGATGTATTAAAATAGTAGAATCAATCCTAATTTGGGTCAACATAGGCCCTTTGATGCATAAATATGATTTTTTGAGTAACAAAAGTCCAAGGCTATACTATCTTTATTGTTTTATGATTGTCTAATTATCATAATTTGATTGAAATTCCTAGAAATAAATTAAACATTTTAAAACTCCATAGGGAACACAAAATTTTGCATTTGTCCACAATCCCTTTTGCATTTGCCTTGAGACCATTTCACATTTGTTCAATCATCATTCTACATCTATCTAGTCATCATTTCACATTTGATGAGATCAGATTTCACACTTGTCAATTTCCTATTTCACATTTGTCCTAGTCCAAATTTGCATTTGACTAGATAAACTAGCACTTGTATAGATAACTCCTAATGTCATATCTTGGGTCCAAAATACTCTAAAATTTTGTGATCACTCACCAATTGGCAAATATTTTGTATTAAACATTTCAAAAATGGTGAATAAGTTGGGCTGATTGAGGTGGTTGGATTGCCCCACTTTATTAATTTTTTATCAAATGCATTTCAATTTTCCTTCATTTTCATTAATCATTTCTAACAATTTAAATATTTCACCAATAGAGTCTATGTGTTCACAATGGTGTATTTAATATTTTTCCTAAATTTTTGGAGTGTGCCTTAATGCACTAGCATAATTCGTCAATAGCAATCAATAGTTCAATTTGCATGAATACCCAATTCGTCTGACATTTTTGAAAGAGTTTCTTAATTCTCCCCAATATTTGCCATTCAATGTTGTGGAAGGATTGATTTCACCAATTCTATTATAAGTCCATCCCAATGGACAGTCCATAATAGCCTAGTAAATTACAACGTATATGTTTTGTCGATGTTCCATTCGCCCTATGTTTCCATAAGACATGTTAGAATTAAGTGGGATTCACCAGATTTTTTGTATACCATTTCAAATTCTTGCAAGATTCACCACATATGGATTGGTATAAGATTGTATGAAAGATCAAATTTATTTTTACACAATTTAGTTGGTTTGGAGCTCTTAATTTGGATCAATATCCAAGTTACAAATAGGAACAACCATTGATGCATTTCTGTCTACTAGTGCTTTGTGCTACTCTTTGAGAAACTAAACATAACTGATCATTTCTTTCAAGTGTTATAATATTATTCATCTCGATCTATTTGCAATTTTTAGATCATTGATATTGAGTAGGGAGACCTTAGACATCTAGATCATTTCTAGGACCTAGGGGCAATGAATCTTTTAGTCTATTATTTCTTCTTAAGCAAGTAGATATTTTTTTGCAGGATTTATTTTGATTGAGATGTCAAACAGGAAGAAGGGTAAGACTGTTGAATGTGGTGAAGGCCAAGAGAGGTCAGCAAAATGTAGAATATTAAATTTGTACTTTAGCAATGCTTGTGGTAAAAATGATAATCATGAAGGTACATCATCACGAATACCACATTCACAAATTACACTGAATATTGAAGAAAGTGGTGAATGCAATATCTCAGATGACAATGAAAAAGAAGATCTGGTAGATACCCAGGGTAGCCGGAATGTGATAATTGACCTGGTTGACAATGTCGTAGTTGATGATGATGCATGAAAGGGGAAAAGTAAATCCAAAACAAAAATGGGTTGGAAGTGGGATTGTTGGCAATATGTTGGATTTGGTTAAGTGTTGTCATTGATGTCAACACTATATCCCGGTTGGAGGCTATCTCGGTTAGTCTTGGTGATCATCTTGATTTTGGCTATGATTCTAATCCGGTATGATTAGATCTCTAGAATAGGTTTTGGATACTTTCTCTAGATGGTTATATGATTGCCATATTTTGTTGGTTCATGATTTGGTGCTCCGGTTGCTATTGCTTTTGCTCCTGAAAGGGAATTTCGTGGTATTGGTTAGCTTTATCGGTAAGCGATATTTGTTGATTTGGTCAGATGATTTTGGTCCAGTTTATGGGAACGATTTCTATTGTGATGAAGGTGCTTCTTGATCATGTCCTAACTATTTGGTGGCATTACTTTGGTTGGCATGTTGTTATGATGGTCCTATTTGGATCCGGTTAAACTTTTTGTTATTTCACTAAGGGATTCTATAGGTTGGTGAAGTGTGTTGAATTTTGGTTTGAGCAGAATTTTCAGTGGATGGAATTGTTTGGTTACTTAAATTAGGTCCATGCTATGTAATGTAAATCATAATATTGGTCTGGTGGTATCGTCTGATGTAATTTTTGTAATTATGGGTTAAAGGGTTTAGGGCTTAGCCGACCTTGTCAATAAGGTTGATGATTTGTATTTACAGGTGACTTATTCATGGAATGGTGATGGGATGGTTATGTCTACATTATTAGAGAGTAGTTTATGTGTAGATAAGGTTAAATCATTCAGCGAAGGTTTGGGGAGAGTTTTGTATTGCAGGGCAGACATCTGTGCTTAACCAAAACTGTATCAAGCATTATTAGTTGCTACTTTCATAGTTCATTCTTTCTGAATTATAGTTTGATGTTTTTGTAAGTTAGTGAGACTTCCTATTGTGTTGAGCAATGAGCTCTAGGCAGTTGGCCTGATTGCAAGCGCAATTCCCATTGTAATTATTTCATATACTACTACAGAATTATTATCTGATTGTGGGTAGGGTTTCCCACCATGGTATTTCCCTTTACTAGGGTTTTCCATGTCAAAATATTGGTGTTGTGTGTACTGTGATTTCATATTTTATGTTTCATTGTTCTTTTTTCTTTGTGCTCTAGTTCAAAGGTTTTGATATGCAATAGTTTTGATTTTTGATAGTAAATTGATTCACCCCCCTCTCAATTTACTCTCGGTATCAGATCATTCTAACAATTGGTATCAGAGCAAGGTTCTCTTTGTAGAAGCTTAACCGCTTGAGGAGATCTGATGGCATTAGCATCAAGTTCTACATTCCATCCCTATCGGAAAAAGAGTCCTAGATTTAGAGAAAAAGAAGCATTGTTAAGCGCCTTATATGAAGATAAATTATTGAATGTCATAGAATTGGAGAATGCAAAGTTGAACTGGTTGAAGCTTGAAACTCTTTACGAAGGCGAGCAGGTAGTAAAGATTGGAAAATTTGAAGGTTTCTGGGTAAGATATGAAACTTTGAAGATGGAAGAAGATGAGAAGATTAGTTCTTTCATGGATAGAGTGAATGAGATTGTCATGGGTATCAAATGCTATAGCTGATCAGTCAGTGAGGATGAGATTGTGAAAAAGGTTCTGAGAGTTCTACTTGTGTCTTACAAGAGGAAGGCTACTACGATCAATGAACTCTGGACAATGTCAAGTACCCCTATTACTAGAGATAAATTGCATATAAAATTGACTACTTTTCAGCTTGAAGAGCTTGGAGATCAGAGTGCTACTAAAACTGAGACTGCATTTAAAGCATCTGCCTTGGGTAAGTAGAAGATAGACTGGAAGGAGATGTATGCTAAAGATTTGGAGGACATTAAGAGAGAAGAAAAATAACTTGAAGAGCTAGAAGTCCTAATTGCTAGAAGAATTCCTAAAGGACCAGCTGGAAGTAAGTATGAAGGAAAAGTCCCTTTTAATTGTTTTTCATACAATAAGATTGGTCATTTTACTTCTATATGTCCTGAAAGAGCTGCTAGGAATCATGAAATATTTGTAAGGAAATATAAGCCTAATCCAAAATATTAGAGAAGACCTAGATTTAGAAGGAATAAGGATAAATCATGCTATTATGCTGGTGATGATGATTTTGGTGTTACTAATGATGATGATGATGAACCTATGAGTGGATCTAGCAATGGAAGCTCTGGTAAAGACTAGGTTTTTATTACTATCAAGGATGATTCTATGAAACCTGTCATTGAAGCAACTCATACTAAGGAGAAGGCTTTGGTTGCTAAAATTAAGGGAAAGGATGAATGGGTCATAGACAGTGGATGGTCACATCACATGATCGGTGACAAGAGAAAATGTCTAACGCTGCAAGAATTTGATGGTAGATTAGTCAGATTTGGAGACAACAAAGCATGTAGGATCAAAGTTAAAGGAACAATATCATTGGATGGTAAGACTAATACTGGAAATGTTTACTATGTTGAAGGCTTAAAGCATAATCTTTTAAGTGTAGGTTAGATGGTGGATAGAGGATTTCATTTGCAATTCAAGGATGGAAAATGTAAGATCATCAATAGATCTGGAATGGAGATTGCTTCTGGAACTCGAACCAAAGGAAACATCTTTCATTTGAACTCTAGTGAGAAGGATTGCCTAATTGTTTACATTGATGAAAGTTGGTTATGACATAAAAGGACGTGTCATGTAAATTTTGATTGCATAGTGAAGATTAGTTCAATATAGGTTGTTAGAGATTTTCCCAAGATTGTTAAATCTCATAATCCGGTATGTAGAGAATGTCAAATGGGTAAGCAAGCTAGAACTTCTTTCAGAAGTATACATGATAAATCTATTGAAATTATTTATCTTATTCATACTAATCTGTGTGGACCGGCAAGGACTAAAAGAATTCAAGGTGATAGATAATTTATTCTACTTTTTGATGATTATTCTAGAATGATGTGGGTAGCATTTTTGAAAGAAAAATTAGAAACTCTTGAGAAATTCAAAATCTTCAAAGCTATGGTTGAGACTGAGACAAGACTGAAGATAAACTGCTTAAGATCAGATCAAGGTGGTGAGTTTACATCCGATGAGTTCAACTACTTTTGTGAGAGGAATAGAATCAGAAGACAACTTTCTGCACCTAGGAATCCACAACAAAATGGATTGGTGGAAAGAAAGAACATAACCATATTGGATGCTGGAAGAACAATGATGACTGAAGATAAATTGTCTAATCTCTATTGGAGGAATGCTGTCAATACAAATGTATACACTTTCAATAGAGTACACATTAGAGGTGATACTGCTAAGATTCCTTATGAATTATGGTCTGGTCATACTCCTACTATCAGATATTTTAGAATTTTTGGAAGTAAATGTTACACTAGAAGAGATGATGCAATAGGAAAGTTTGATCCTAGAAGTGATGAAGGAATATTTTTAAGATATTCTACTAAGAGAAAAGTATATAGATGTTATAACAAAATATTGAATAGGATAATTGAAAGCATAAATGTCAATGTGGATGAACATGACAGTAATTAGGCTAGATCATATGACTATGCACCAAAAGATGAATTTATCAGACCTAAACTGGTAATGCAAGAATCAGTTCAAAACAGTGAACCAGTGACTTCGGTAACATGAGAAAATTCAATAGTAACAAATGACTAGCATAAAGAGTAAAAAATTTAGAAAATTCAAAGACTCCTAGGTATGTGAAACTAAATCATTCTAAAGATCAGATCATTGGAGACAAAAGGAAAGGTGTGATGACTAGAAGAAGATTAGTTGTTGAAGAGGTATGTTTAATTTCTCAAATTGAACTGAAATATTTTATTGAAGCTAGTAAGGATGAAAATTGGATAAAAGCAATGGAAGAAGAATTAGACTACATAGAAAAGAATAAGACATGGGAATTAGTTCCTAGACCTAAAGACAAGAATATTATTGGAACTAAATGGGCTTTCAGGAATAAATTAAATGAGGAAGGTCAGGTTCCGAGGAATGAGGCTAGATTAGTTTGCAAAGCTTATTCATAGGAAGGAGTTGATTATGGAGAGACCTATTCCCTAGTTGCAAGAATTGAAGCAGTAAGACTTTTTCTTGCTTATGTTGCACACAAGAAATACAAAGTATATTAGATGGATGTCAAACGTGAATTTATGAATGGAGATCTTGAGGAGGAATTGTACATTGAGAAAACTAATGGATTTTCTTTATCAGAAGTCAAGGACATGGTTTGTAGACTGAAGAAACCTTTGTATGGACTAAAACAAGCCCCTAGAGAATGGTATGCTAGATTAGACAAATATATTTCAAAGCTTAGTTTTAGTAAAGGTAATGCTGATAGTAACTTGTATTACAAAATTGAGCATGATGACATATTGATTATTGGAGTTTTTGTGGATGATATTATTTTTAGAGGAGAAGATAGTCTATGCATGAAATTTGCTGATGATATGTCTATGATTGGTGAGATGAAATTTTTCTTAGGTTAGCAAATTACTTAGACTGATAAAGGTATTTTCATTTGTCAAAATAAGTATGTGAAGTAGTTACTTAAGAAAGTTGGACTTGAGAATTATAAACCTATCGATACTCCTATGATAACCGGTTGCAAATTGTCAAAGGATGAAGAAACCCCTAAAGTGAATCCAAGTAGATACAAATCAATGATTGGTGGATTGTTGTACCTAACTCAGACTAGACCTGATATAATGAATGTTGTTTGTATTGCTTCTAGATTTCAGTCATATTCTAGAGAAAAAAGTGATATTACTGTCAAGAGAATATTCAGATATTTGGCAAGTACAACAAACTTTGGGTTATGGTATCCAAAGAATGATGACTTCAGATTATGTGCCTATACAGATTCTGATTGGGTAGGAGATGTGGATGACCAGAAGAGAACTATTGGCACTACATCATTTCTTGGAAATAAGTTGGTTTCATGGCTTAGCAAGAAACAATCATGCACTTCATTGTCTACTGTTGAAGCGGAATATGTAGTTGCTGCTACCAGCTGTACTCAGATTTTATGGATGAAACAAATGTTGAAGATATAAGGGTAAGTTATGATGAGCCTATTATTATTTACTATGATAATATTGCTGCTATTGATATGTAAAAGAGTCTGGCATTTCATTCCAAATCAAAACATATTTCTATAAGGTATAATTTCTTGACAGAAAAGGTTGAAGCAAAGGAAGTCAGATTGGTTTATGTGCCTACTAAGGACCAAATTGCATATATTATAACTAAACCATTGCCTAAAGATACTTTTGAATATCTTAGAGATCAATTGGGGATCACCAACCCTCTGTAAGAGACTTAGAGATGTAGTAATGCATCAATTCGGTGAGCTTATCAGGCACATTTTTTTGATCTGGGTTGATAAGAAAATGTTATTACTCAGGGGGAGTACTTAGCTGTTTGGTTCAATATTTTTTGTTTGGTATCCATCCTTTGTCATTGATGTTAAAGTGGGAGAGATGGTGTTCATGTGAAAAAATATTAATCTTAGGGGGGCATATATATTTCAGATGGGTCTTTTGGAGATTGTTGGTATTCCTTGGCACTTGGATGTTTTTCACATTCAATGTTGGGAACAATGCCAATGGAGGAGATTGTTGGCAATATGTTGGATTTGGTTAAGTGTTATCATTGATGTCAACACTGCATCCTGGTTGGACCTATCTTGGTTAGTTTTGGTGATCATCTTGGTTTTGGCTATGATTCTGATTCGGTATGATTAGATCTCTAGAATCAGTTATGTATGCTTTCTCTAGATGGTTATATGGTTATCATATTCTATTGGTTGATGATTTGGTGCTCTGTCTGCTATCGCTTTTGTTCTTGGTTGGTATTTCTTGGTACCGGTTAGCTTTACCGAGAAGTGATATTTGTTGATTTGGTCAGACAATTTTGGTCCAACTTATGGGAACAGTTTCTATTGTGCTAAAGGTGCCTCTTGATTATGTCCTAACTATTTGTTAAAATAGTCCTATTTGGATCGGGTTAAACTTTCTATTATTTCACTAAGGGTTTATACCGGTTGGTGAAGTGTGTTGAATTTTGGTCTTATTAGAATTTCCAGTGGATGGAATTGTTTTCTTAGTTAAATTAGGTCCATGCTATGTAATGTAAATCATAATATTGGTTTGGTGGTATCTTGTGATGTAATTTTATGGGTTTATGGGTTTAGCCAACCTTGTCAATAAGGTTGATGATTTGTATTTATAGGTGACTTAATCACGGAATGGTGATGGGATGGTTATGTTTACATTATTAGAGATTAGTTAATGTGCAAACAAGCTTATATCATTCAATGAAGGTTTGGGGAGAGTTTAGTATTGAAAGGCAAACATTTGTACTTAACCAGAACTATATCAAGCATTAGAAGATGCTACTTTCATAGCTCATTCTTTTTGGATTGTAGTCTAATGTTTTTGTAAGTCAATGAGACTTCCTTTTGTGTTGAGCAGTGAGCTCTAGGTGGTTGGCCTGATTGCAAGTGCAATCGCCATTGTAATTATTTCATAACTATTGTAAAAGTATTATTTGATTGTGGGTAGGGTTTCCCACCATGGTTTTTCCCTTTATTGAGTTTTCCATGCCAAAATATTTGTGTTGTGTGTACTATGCTTTCATGTTTTATCTTTCATTTTGTTGGTTTCTTTGTGTTCCGGTTCAAAGGTTTTTATATGAAATAGTTCTGATTTCTTATAGTAAATTGATTCACCCCCACCCCCCCCGTCTTAGTTTACTCTCGGTATCAGATCTATCTAGCAGGGATATGGTGTGGCATTTTTAAATTGATTAGGTGTCAAAGTATCCATTCATTGAACTAGTGGAAAATCGAAACAAAGGTGACCCTCCAATAGAATGCAAGTGTGTAGGAAATATAAAAAGGAGAAGATGTTGTATTTTATGCTTGACACCATTGAAAAGTATATCGACAAATTTAACAAAAATAAAATCTTATATGGAATTGAAAAATTAGTGATAAGATGTAAAACAAAGGAGCAATGTTAGCATGTTAAGTGTTCCTTAGAATATGATGCGCATTTGAAAAGATAGGCAAAGATTGTTGAATCTTGAGGTTCTCTTGAAGCTAATTTTGGAAAGGCAATGGTAGTAGCACAACTGGGAAAAAGTGTTCATTAAGTGTTGTTTCTCATATTTTGACCAAAGGTTGTCCTATGATAGACTACCCATAAATTAGTACTTTATTATACTTTTTGGGCATTCCTAACTTTCCTAACAGTCATTAGTCAGTAAACTGTGGTTGGGAATGGGCAAGTTATCTTTTTGAGGTTGAAAAACAAGATATAAAGGAAATAATTAGAGAGTCAAACTTTATTGCATTATCTTTTGATGAAGCTACGACAATAGATAATATGTCTTGGGTATGTATGGATGTTTATACCATAAATAATCATGTCCACCAACCTCATCTACTATGTGTTTCTAAATTGAAGAAGAGTGTGATAGTGGAAACTCTATTTCAACTAGTTAAGAATTCTTTCATTGAATATGGAGGTATGGATGACTTGACAATTGCAAAAAATTTGGTATGTGTAGGAGTGGATGGAGCTTCAGTAAACAAGGTCATAAGAATGGTCTTTGCATAAAGCTATGAACTTCTTGTTCACCCTACATTAATGCCATTCATTTAATGGCCATATAATAAATCTATCTTTTAAAATTGTGAGCAAGTATCCTGTAGTAACTAATGTTGAAGATTTAATTAGAGATCTCTACTCATACTTTTGTCAAAGTCCCAAATGGTTTATGGAATTTCAAATTTTTTCTGATGGAATAACCAATGGGAACAAGCTTCTTAAGGATGTCGATACAAGATGGAGCTCCTTGCATGGTCTAGTGCATCAATTTTATTCATAATATCAATTATTGATTGGAGTAATGTGCGAACATCACCACATAGTAGACAAAGCTTTTGACCGACTTCATAGGTTATGTGATATAGAGACAATCCTAACTTTAGTAGGTCTTCTCCTCATGCTAGAGAAAATGAACCATCTTGTGAGAAAAGCCCAAGAAAGAGATATGTATATTGTAGAATATGCTAAGCTATGTAAAATGACATGCATGACCCTCAATAATCTTTATCAATTAGAAAAAACATTTGTAGATGTAAAATTTGCTAGCTGGTAGACATAGACAAATTTGAACAATCCTAACAATTTTTTTTAGTTTAATGCAAACAAAGAGTTATGTGTCAGTGTACGTGGATTTGAGATACTAATGCACCACCTTACCATGATCATGGAACCAAGAAAGTTATCTAAGAAGAAAGAAGTAAGTGTCACAAGGGAATATTTGACCAATATTGTTGATTACATGACTACTAGTATGAAGAAAACCACCTCTTATGTTACCTTAAAAATTAAAAATGGTTCCCTTGTGATGAGTTACTTGAAGCTATGTCTATTGTGTTTCCTCAATATTTGCCTTTTTTGAAATGTTTGATACAAAATATTCACCAATTGGCACGGTGCTATGAATTTCTTTGTTGGCATGTGGTGCATGTTGTGGTTTCCCATGTTGGTGGATTTTCTTAGTGATTGGTTGGATGACAAGTGGGATGTGCGAGAGTTCTTGCGCCCCATCTACCTTTGTTTCATTGTTTGGAGGATTCCCTTGGGTAGGTTGTTCCTTTCTTTGGATTCTTGGGTTCTGGGAACTTCTCTTCCTCTGATCCTCTATTTCTAGAGTGAATTTTTAAGATGCAACATTTGTATCAACTTTGGGTGGTTGTCTCTATGTTCTTCTCTCATGCTAGGGGATTCTTTTCTTCGAGGGTTGGTGCTTTTGGTTGGCTTTATTGATGGATATGTTTATTTCCCTTTGGTTTGTGCCTTCCTTAGCTTCTTCTTTGGGGCTTGGATCCTTTTTGGTCACCTTGTGGGCTCTCCTGTCTCTAAGAGGGTTTGTTTTTTGCTTGTTCTGTGGAACCTATGCTTCTCTAGTTCCATTTTTTTCATGTCTACTTCTATTGCTTCTCTCGCTCTCATCTTATTTTCCTTGTTTTTTATGGAGAGCCTGTTGATGAGAATGGTTAGGGTTTTGTTATCTTTCCCTCTTATTTCCCTCTTGGCTATTCCTATTGAGGTGGATGACTCTTCTATTGAGGTGGAGAGTGGTTGGATGGGTGAAGTTGGATGGATTTTTTTGGGGGATTTTGTTGCCATGTTTCTTGTGGTTGGTTGACTTACTGCTTTCATCACCATGCTTCTATTTCTCTATCACTTTTCTCCTATGGAATTGGAGACTCTAGTGGAGTTTGCAAGCTTGGTGTATGACTGGTTTGTGCCTTGTTACCTTTTAAATGTTTTGGGAGCCTTTCTAAAACCCAATATTCCAATAGACTAGTTTTGTTTTGATTTATTATCTATAGAAGTGGTGAGGTTAAACTTTCCTTGGCTTGTTCAGTTGGTGGTCCATTTCTCTTTAGTTCCTATTGAGGTGGGTCCTTTTCTTATTGAGGTGGACAGGAGTAGCATTGGAGGGGAGTTGTCTTTCAAAAGGTTAGCCTTTGTTGGTTTGAAATTAATGGTTTGAAGGCCAATTCAAAACCCAACATGAAGGTTTAGGGAGCCTATCAAAACCCCCTAGTTCTAGATCATTCCTTAATAATTTTCTTCATTACTGTGGTTGTTATGGTTTTGGGATCCTTGCTAAAACTTAATGTTTAGGTTATGGGTATCTAGAAAAACCCTTGGTACTTGATGTAGGTTAAGAGATCCTTAATAAAACCATTGGAACTTCTTGTGTTGACATTTATTAGTTCATTTCTTAGGCTTTGTGGTGGCCTTTCTTATTCTTTTTCACCTTGCAAATGTTTGGATTTAGTTTGTGTATTGTTAGTCTATGTTTGTATGTTTTTACAGTGTTTTGCTTATGGGTTTTGGATGCCTGTTAATTCTAGAGGGTTTCAGGTCCCTCCTAAACCTATTGTATAGGGTTTCTGGTCCCCTCAAGACCTATTATATCTCTATTAAAAAAAATTATGATCAATAGAGTCTTTTACTATAATTAACCTCCTATAGGTTGCCTGTTCATAAGAGTCCACAATTTTGTCTTCAATTTAGGTGCATCCCAAATAATCATCAAAGGGTTTGGTTTTAACATCAAGTGAGAGAACCATTGAGAAATTTAGACCCCCTATCAGTCAATCCTCATAAGTAAACACCCTTGCCCATAAGTCTTTCATAGTGTATTAACATTTGTTATCTTACAATCAGTCTCAACTTTATCTTGGGTAAAAATAATCTTTGATATCTACCACTAATAATCCATAACTTTTTCCATGGGTATAATGGACATTAGAATAATTTATATCAATAGCTTTCTCATTTTAGGAATCATATAGTTGCATTTATGAAAATTGTCTAGCATGAATAAAAATGGTGTTGCCACATAAAGACATAATCTCAGTTTTACAACCCAACATAGGATCTAATGATGACCAAAAAGATATCATCTTAGGTCTAAACAATCTCACTTGGAAATCAAAAGGAAACACACCTCAATATAAGTGAGTGTTTTTTGTGTTAGAGGAGGAAGAAAAGAAATACCAATGAATTCAAGCCATAGTTGAAAGACAAATCCTTTAGCAAAGACTTAAAAGAGTGCAGCTCCAACAAGGACCTCCACATCCTCCTACGTGTTCTCAATAGAGTGTCTTAGGAATTCCCAAAACTCTTACTTAGTCTAACTGCATCCTTAGTCCATCACAAACAACCTTAATATCTGCATACCATCTTTAGCATGTCACAAAAAGTCTTAGCTTTTGCATTTCATCCTTTGAGTGTCTTTTGAGTCACTAATGCACATTACTTGAGAAAAAATGGCTAGGATTCAAATGGACCCAAATAGTTAGGTCACCACTTTCAATCATACTAGCACTATAAACTTGTCATAATTATTCATATGGACAACGCAAAAGGGGTGCAACCTTACCATCAAATACTAATAATTCATTTTCGTAGACACCCTTCAGCATAATTTGACAACTGGAGAACTTGAGGCCACCCAAAAAGATCCACATACACTTACACTCCTCAATGGTCTTCTAAATAATGACCTAGATAATTACCTTCTATTGCTACTTCAAAATGAGGCCAAATTACCACCCAGTTTTGATTTCATGAACATTCTGCCGCCTAGGACTACACTTCATACAAACATGAGACAAACATCAAGGACATCTTCTTAACAAACCCAAGCTCATGGTGTAACTTCAAGCTCTATCTAAAATACTATTTAAAGTGCATAATCAACATCAACCCAGGCCACCATGGCTTCTACCAAGAGTGAAAATTCTAATATGTCATCGACAAGCTTTCAGAAAAATGAAAACACTACGTCTCAAACAAGTGCTAGTTGCTCATCACAAACATCAGCCAACACTTCTAGTGTCTTAGTCCAAACACTCACTAGTACTTCACAAATACCTATTTTGACTCTTGGAGGATCACTAGCAAGCACTATGCAACTTTCAGTCTTATTTTCTATGGGATCAAGCACTATGCAACTTTCAGTCTTACTTTCACTACTCAATTACAAAATTTGTCTGGTGTGACACAGGCCAATGTTGACACTCATTTTGCATACAGGTATGTCCAGGATCATGAGGGGCCAAAAAGTGGCGATATGAAAAAAATACCTTCTCCGCTCACCCAAAAATGCGAAAAAATTGTGTTCTTTTTTGTTGGCTTGCATGTCAGTACATCCAGCCATGGCAAAAGCCAAACAATATCGGATATCCAATATTATTGAAATTTTATAATATATAATATATATTATATTATATATTATACAATATATCATATAATATATTATAATATACATACAGACTAATTAGAAAAAAGGTCCATGGATCTGATATTCGATCTTTGTGGGTACTTTTATACTCGACTGAGACAGCCTATGGGTCATTTTTACCCACAAGTTGCACAAAACAAAGAAATCTGATATCGAATATATATCAAATATCCAATTTTTAAAGAAATATTTGTGTGAAAACTTCCTCTCAAGAATGATTTTTTTTCTAATTTTCTTGTCTTTTCAACAATTATTCACAATTTTTAACTTGTTTTTCAATTTTTTTGATAGAAATTAGGTTTTTTCATTTTTTATTTATTTAAGGGGTAAACGCTTTTGACCTAGAGCTATGAACCAATGAGGCCACAAATGGGGTACCTCATCCCCACACTTCACTTGTTCAAATCCACGAGCACAATGACCCAGCAAAGGCACAAGGCCTTGCGAGCACAAAGGCCCAGCAGGGATTTGAACCTTGGTGGCTGCTTCACCAACGAACTGTTTTAACCATAGCACTACATGTCCAAAGGCAAGGTTTTTTCATTTCAAATACATTGTTGTTTGGAATTTGTTAATTAAATTCAAATTTTGATCTTCAATCAGGTAAAATGGGTGATAACATTAGCAATCCTTAATAGCCACAACCACCAAACTATCAATTACCAAACCTCCTTCAGTTGAAGATTTAATTAGTCAAAATTTGAGCCAATTGAGGGCATTGCTAATATTTAAAGTACAATCCTTCATCTATCCTTAATTTTAACCGCACTAAATGCTATAATAAACATTGTAAAAAACCATCACCATTGAGAATAATTCTATTCCTTTGTGGTGAGAGGCCATGAGGGATAAATATTCAGATGGCTTGACCTATTATCAGGTGAAGGAGCTTGAGATATCTAAAATTGATACTACCACCCTTTTTATTAATTCCTACACCAAATAGTCCATAGATTGGAAAAAAACAAAAACTTTCCATCAAATGGTGTGAAAATGATGATATTGTAAAACACTTTTGGGATCATTGGTAGATGGTTTTTGATAGACCACCCAACAACAATCTCTATGTGTCATTCTGCTTCATCAAAAAATTGTATGCTAAGTTTTTTGGGGGAAAGCATGTCAACTACTTTGATATCAAGCCTTTCCAGGGTGTGGGTGGAGGTATACCTCAAGATAGACTTGGAAAATTTGAGTGTTACAAGGTCCATATGTTCCCCCTCCTCCTATTGTTCCCCCACCTCCAATACAAAATCCATACATTATTTCTGAGACAAAATCACAGACTATATCGACTAAGATTCACTCTTTGAGTGGCCATTTTGTTTCTTAGGCTAGGGCACTAGCTCAACCTTTTGGTGATGCTAGTAGTGGATTTGTTGGTGCTAAAACATCCTCTTTATCTCCACATATTTGTGTGCCACATACTTGTAATATGTGTCATCGCATATGCTTAGGTCCTATTAGATATCCTATTGATCCTCCCATAGGCACAACTGATTACGAGGTCCATGATATGGCTGATGCACTAGATGTGACGATAGAGACTGGAGCACACCCTAGGGAGTACTCACATGCTATAGACAAGGAGGTACCTTCATCATACATTGACGATATAGTGGTAAGACTTAACTTGTAATTTCATAGTACATTTTATTTTAAATGAATATTTATAAGAGATAATATTAAGTATTAATGTTTATATACATGGTCTATTTAATAGTCAATGTATGAGGAGGGTTTATCATAGGTCCATGATGACACCCTGACAACCACTTCATTTGGCCTAAATAGCTATACAGTATATATTATTGTACCTATTCATTTACATTTTTGTTATATACATTCTTGTCATTAATTAAATTATATATTAACTTGCATATTTATCTTATTTTACTATTGTAGGACACACCTAGTGCAAGTGCATTGTTGCATGATCTAGGCTCTAGAAATGCAATCAAAGACAAGGGAAAGGTAATTGAATACAAATATGATTGAATTAAGAGTTTAAATAACTTATAGTGACTATAGATGTCTACATAGATAGATAGTTTCACATACTTGTCATCTTTATGTATAGAGAATTGTTGGCTTCACATCCTTGTTGTCTGCACCCACAATACCTAAAGAAGTAGAAGAGATGCCTCATATACATGTGTTTATTTTATTTTGTGTTTAGTAGATATAATTTGTTCCTATTATCGACTGTTATATGCTAACTTTTATCAATGTTATTTTTATGAACATATATAGTTTGTCTACGAAAATCTTGTTGACATCCCTACTATACCAAAGAGATATTCTTGGACTCCTGACCATCTTAAGAGAAAACATGGACATGAAGTAATCAAGAATTTAAATTTAGCTCATTAAATTATAGTTCAATGTATATTTATTTTTATGATAACTTTTCAAATTTAAATTATATGGTATAACTAATCTCAATTGTGGTTTGGTTTTTCTTGTGTAGGATCCTTTAGAGCCAAGGAGTGCTTTGAACAGGAAGAATTTTGATGATCCATAAATAGTTTAGAATGTGATAGAGACATTTTGGGATACTTACATGTCTAGTTGGCAAGTATATTTTGTATATGGACATACTTTTTGTTTGAGTTGGCATTTACGACATTTTTGTATCTGGACATATACTTGTAATTATTTGACAATTTGATATATACAAGTTGAGATTTGATATAATTTGTTCCTCATGTGCATGGCTTCATTCTTGGAAACTTAAATCATAAATGTAATAATGAACAATGGTTAAATAATGAATAATAGCATGTTATTTGTATATTTTTGAGATTTGATATAATTTGTTCTATCTAGATGCTAAGTGTTAAATTTAGTTGCCTTTGCAAGCTCACCAAATTTAATGACCATATTGGTATTGTTATTAATCATAGTTCATGGATGTTGAATCACTTTTTACTATGGTGTAATGAATAGCTGCAATTCCAAACCATGACAGAAAAAAATTGAAGTTTCTTAACCCAACAAAATAGTAGATTTCATTAATTTACTACATTATATTTAGGCTTTACAATTCACATACATGCAAATCCTCATATGAGTATAATATTAAAAAAATTATGAGAAAAATGAAGACCACTTATTTGCAATGGTGCCAAATTATTAGTCTATTTAATGTGGGCAAGAACCTTTAGTTTGAATAGATTTGGTTATATGTTTTTATCCCATCCATGCTCTTGGTTTGCCTCCCTACTTGATCAAACGCTCAGAGCCATATCCTAGTAGTGTCATCCCTCGAGCACCTTAAGTGCGAAAAATTGTGAAAATTTGACATGTCATATCTTAGAATCTATGGTAGTTGCAAATGATCCATCTAAACCAACAAGGTCAAATGAGGGAAATCTACAATAGCTTGTCTTATATTATCAAGATTCACAGGGGCTTTCCTAGGGTAGCATTTTTCAATTGATGCGAAAATCATCAAATGCATTCAATGAAAAGTTGCAACGGAGCCATCATCGTGGGTACAAAACATTGGATCCATTACATCTAGTTAGGTTTATTTACCCTAGGAATGCTCCTATTTTTCCTTCATACTCAATTGTACACTTAGGGACATACCCTAGCAGAGTCGGTCTTTGAGTGCCCTAAGTGCGAAAAATTGTCAAACTTTGATAGATTCTATCTCAGAATCCATAGCACTTACAAATGATCTATCTGAACCTATAGGGTCATTTACAATAGTGTGTCTTGTATTTTCAATATTTAGAGCTATTTTCCTAGGTCAACATTTTTTCAATTGACAAAGAAATCGTTAGATGCAATCAATGAAAAGTTGTAGCAGAGCCAAATTCTCATTTTGTTTTTCATGGGCCCGAACTATTGGCTCCAACACATCTGGTTATGCATTTTTACACTACGCATGCTCCTATTTTCCCTCCTTACTCAGTCAAATTCTCAAGGACGTACTGTAGTGGGCATTGTCCCCCAAGCACCCTAAGTGTGAAAAATTGTCAAAATTTGATAGGCCATATCTTGGAATCTATGGAACTTGCAAATGATTTGTCTGAACCTACTAGGTCTTGAGGGCCATTTGTAAATATCTTGCTTCATATTTTCAATATTTGAGAAGTTTTCATAGGGCAACGTTTCTTCAATTGATGTGTGAGTTGATGCAAAAATTGTAAGATGCATTAACTAAAAAGTTGCAATGGAGACAAATTCTCATTTTGTTCCTCATGGGCATGAACCATTGGCTCCAACACATTTGTTTAGGTGTTTTTACCCTAGGAATTCTCTTTTTATTCCTCCCTAATCGGTCACATGCTTAGGGCCATACCCTAGCAGAGCCGTCTTGCTAGTGCCCGAAGTGTAAAAATTTATTAAACTTTGATAGGTTGTATCATGGAATCTATGAAACTTACAAATGATCTATCTAAATCTACAAGGTCATGTGAGGGCCATCTACAATAGATATCTCTATTTTTCAATATTTGGAGTGGTTTTCCTAGGGCAGCATTTTTTTAGTTGATGAAAAAATTGTCAGATGCATTCAATGAAAAGTTGCAACAGAGCCAAATTCTCATTTTGTTCATTGTGGCCATGAAACGTTAGCTCCAACATGTCTAGTTAGGCATTTTTACACTAGGCATGACTTGGTTTTGCCTCCCTACTCAGTTGAAAGCTCACAACCATATTGTAATGATGTCATCCCTCAAGCACCCTAAGTGCAAAAAAATATCAAACTTTGATAGGCCATATCTCAGAATCCATGGCACTTGCAAATGATCCATATAAACCTATTGGGTCATGTGAGGGCTGTATATAATAGCATATCTCATATTTTTAGGATTTAGAGGAGTTTTCCTAGAGCAACATTTTTTTAGTTGATGCAAAAATTGTAATACATTTAATGAAAATTTGCAATGGAGCCAAATTCTCGTTCTATTCATTGTGGGTGAAAACCATTGGCTCCAACATGATCAGTTAGGCATTTTTACCCTAGACATACTCTTTTTTTTCCTCCCTACTCGGACAAATGCTCGGGGCCATACCCTAGCAGTGTCGTCCCTCGAGCACCCTAAGTGCGAAAAATTGTCAAACTTTAATTGACCATATCTCAAAATCTGTGGCACTTGCAAATGATCCATTTGAATCTATAGGGTCATGCGAGGACCATCTACAATAGTTTATCTTATATTTTCAAGATTTGGAGCAATTTTCTAGGGGCAATGTTTTTTCAATTGACAAAAAAATCATTAGATGCATTAAATGAAAAGTTGCAACAAAGCCAAATTCTTATTTTGTTCATTGTGGGTGAGAATCATGTTGTGAATGTAAAATTTTGCCTTTGTCTCTGCTCCTATAGTCTTTTAAATCCCTTAGGGTTAGGGTTTATGAAACAGGTTGAAAGGGTTTAAGCTCTACATGCCCCAAGTATTAAATCCTTTCTCATTCTTCTATTTTGCTATTGACTGGTCACAATAGGTCATTGTTTATTAAGTTATTTTTTAAGGTGTTGAATTACCAAACCAATGTCCTAGGTTTAACTTGTTTGGCCATTTTCCTTTTTGCATTAGGGATGATTTAATTATTTGCCTATAAAGACCCTTTGTCATAACCTTGTGTCATGGCCCCTACTGTTCCTAAGACTCACAACCCTATTACCCTTAGTCTATTTCCACATGTATAATGAACTACTTAAGTGTCAGCTCAAGTAAACTCAAGTCCTATGAGATGGCAGGGCCAAGTATGTGCTCTCTAACCTTATCCCATAGGGTCTTTATTGCACATCCTTCAACATTGCGGGCTATCAAGACATGTGCTAGGAAGAACAAGTTTTCACCCCACAAACCCCCCTTACCATCAAAGTAAGTCTTGCAAGATAGCATGAAGTTGATCAATTCAAGGGAAGTTTTTACCCCACTTGACTATCACCAAAGACCCTTAAGCATTGTGGGATAGAGGGTTACGCCAAAAATCCTAGACTAAATTTATCTCGCAAAGGTCATATGACAATGGAGTTGTGGTTGCAAGATAGCGGGATGTAGTATATGAATAAAAACATCTTCACCCTACGAGAGTCAAAAACCAAAGAAGATATAACATTGTTGGGATTCCCATAGATACTAAGAGGGGGGGCATGAATTAGTATCTAACCGTGTGAAATATTTTCTTGACTTAAAACATGTAAAGCATATTAATATTGTATACCGATAAACAAGAAATAATGCAGTAAGCAAAGATAACAGAAACCACATGAGAAACACACCATAACACATTAGTTTAACAAGGAAACTTGGTGTGGGAAAAACCTCGGTGGGATTTGTGACCCACAATATTCACTTATTGGCCAATAAGAGAATATTACTGCTACAAGAGGGGCCTGCACATGCAGGAACGCCAAGTGCCTAGAGCTCACTGCTCAATTACAAAATGGGAAGTCTCACTGACTTACAAAATGGATTATATAAATCCAATGTCTTGTACTACTTCAAATTAGCATCTACTATTCTAGATCCAGTACCGGTTTATAGCTCTGCTTCATACATAAACCCTTAACCTATAATTCACATAATAGGTCTACCTTATTTCGACTAATTACATACCTTCATACTTCCTTATTTGTTCTATAATGATCTCTTATATATATGAGTCATTTTCGAATTTGCCAAGTCAACTTACAATGATTTTACAATAATAAACAAAATAAATTACAAGCAAAGTTCCTGTAGGCTTTTGTGCCAGTATGCTTCCTTTCACTGTCGATGTCGGTGGTCTATGTCAGTGTAGAATCTAACTTTGATGGTGCTGGTGTGTTGCCTTGCTAGTGTCATAGGATTGTAAGGTTACCATCAATGACAAAACCTTCAATCACCTACAATGTCTCATTGGAGTGTGCATTTGCCAACAATCTCCCCCTTTGGCATTGATGGCAACACTCACAAGAAAAATTCAAAAGTGTATCCAAAAATTGAAGTCCAAAAATTGTTAGCAAAAATGTGTGCTCCCCCTGAGCAGATGATCCTTAAGTTATTTGATTTTTCTCATACCACTACTCCCCCTTTGGCATCAATGAAAAAGGTTGTCAAAGTGTTAATTGAGTTTGGTTTACAGCTTCATCCTTGTAACCGGTTGGTTACAATATTAAAAAGATCTACCAAAACTAGATTCAAGCTCTCAATGAACTTTTTGCTATCTTTTATTGTGGCCTCTATCCTCTGAACTGTACTAGTGAGGTGTTGCATTTGCTCTATCGGTGTTTTCTGTCCTTGAACCAGGGCATTAGATATTTCTTTCCTTAAGGTGGCAAGGTAGTCCAGTTGTGGATTTAGTCTCCATTTAAGATCCTTAGCCTTACCTTTTATTCTTTCCTTTTCTCTTTCCAGCTTAACTAGTTCTTCCTCAAAACCTGTTATCTTCTTCTCAAAAACTGATAATGAATCTGATGAGTTAACGAAATTGTCAGCTAGTTGATTTATTTTCTCCTGTATCTTGCTGATCTTCTTGTCTATATCAACTACCAAAAAGTTAGTCTTACAAGCATCTCTGTACAAAGTTTTGAATTCCTTTAATGTGCTACATAATTCTGGTAGAAGTGTGTCAAACTGCCTTGTACACTTCTTTATTTCTTCCTCAAGGAATATGTGTTTTTCCTTCTCTAATTTCTCCTTGAATGCTTCCTCTTTTATTTGTTCAATTGTCATAGTGTTTTTAGTAATGTACTTAGACAAAGTGTCAAGTTGACTCAAAGAATCTTTATTATCTACATTACATTTTGGAGCTATCATCTTCAGAATTTGAATTGTGTCATCTATAGCCTTGTATGATTGTGAGCTACAATCCGTTATTTTCTTTAAGGAGTCCAAAAGAACTTCTATTACATTAGTTGATTTGAATCCTACAGTTGAAGTGCCAACACTCTGTATCCCATCGATGGGAGCAATATCCTTGCTTGTGGTGACCTCTGGTAGGTCAGTTTGTGTTTCTATTTCCTTAAGAAAAGGCTTGTCTTGCTCAGCTAATGCTGGTGGTACTGACTCTGTGTGAACCTATTGTGGTGATGGAGCCTTTTTCTCTTCTTGTTCTGTGTTACCATCTATCGGTTTACCTTCTATGTTATCTGTTATCGGTGCCTCACTAGGCATATCTGTCTTTCTAGTTGTGTCCTTATCTACCACAATGTTAACTTTCTGAGTATCAATGTCAACTGTGTATAACACCTCAGAGTTTGGATTAGTGTCCTCTTGTGGTATCTCCATACTCTCATTAGTCAGTTGACTTTTAGTTGTAACTACCAGTGGAGTATTCAGAGGTGGTGGGGATAAGTTGTCTTTTATTTCTATGCTTGAAGGTCCACCAACCTTGCCTTTACCCTTATCCTTATCTTTCTGATATACTTTGATAGGTTTAGGATTTCTATACTCTTCCTTCTTTTCTTTCTCAACAAGGAATATGTCCCATGCATTAGCAGTTTCCTCTGCAACCTCATTTACTTTACCAACCATAAGTGCTACATGTCGATGTGCAGTTGAGAATACTGTTCGGTTAGCCTTTGAGATCATATCATCTATCTCCTTTGGTGAGTTAACAGGATAAACAACAAGTAGTTTCTCAATTTTTATTTTCTTGTCAAGCTCTACAACAGCTTTCCTTCTAGCTTCAAGTCTCTTAAATAGTTCTACCAGTAATTCATCTAGAACTTGCATCAAAAATTTCTTATAGATATCCAAGTGTAGAATTACACTATTTTCAACTTTCTCCTTGTCATCAACTGATAATGTATCATAAAATTTGTTGATATTTTTTCGCTGTCCATCCTCTATTATTTCATCTAGTAGTTTGTCAATTGGAGCAATGTTTTGTTGAGCCTTTTTCTTTGGTGTTAACTTTTTCTTCTTTGGAGTTGTCTTCTTAGCCGGGAGCCTTACTACCTGTTGTTTTTGTCTGGTTCTTCTAGGCAAGGGTGTGGATATCGGTGAAGGTTCTCTTTTCCTCACAACTCTTTTAAATGCAGCTGACATGTCACTTTCTGAAGAAGTTGCTACTGGTGAAAGGTGAGTTTCTGGCTGTTGTGCTTGTAACTCATCTTCAGTGATACCGGTTTGTTTAAGTACATCTTCTTTGATAGCCTTTGCTTGCCTAGATCCTCTTCTTACTATTGCTTCTACCTTCTTTACTCTTTTCTTTGATTGAATTTGATTCTCAATAGTCTCAGCACTGCCAAATACCTCTTCTTTTGGTTCCCAGGTGCTTCCAGAAGGGCTTTTGCATATGTTTCAATTATGTTGTCATCAGTCTCATAGCCCATTTCAGTAACCCAAATAGTTCTTGGGACAACTGCCTCCATCCAAATCTCATCCTTCTTAATAACAAAGCATATTTCATCCTTATACTTATCTACAATTGCTTGTGAAAGTCTAACTCTAGTATTCATCTGGGCCTTTAATGCCTAAAAGTACTCATTTATATTATTTTCTCTGTTTTCACCCATGTTGTGCAGTAAATCAGATAGTTGTTTGCCTACCGGTATGTCAAAACCTAGATTTTTGTTGCCAATACCAGGCACCTATTTTGTTATGTGTAGCATTAAATAGACAAGTAGGTTACCAAATCTAAATGTCCCCTTTTTGTCTTTCTTGATTTTTCCAAGATTATCAATCAGTTCATCCTTCAACCATTCACACACATCTATTTTTGCATTATCCTTGATCATATCATGAGCACTTTTTATGCATAAACTAGAAACTGAGTTTAACCTGTTTACATGTGTTGTTTTATACCCTAAAATTGTGCTAATGAATATGACATTGATGTCAGTTACATCATTCACTCTTAAAGATCTCTTGTCAGATGTTGCACCTATTAGGTTAGTCACTAGGTCATTTGAGACCTTCTTTGTCTTATCAGGTCTATTACCAGTGGAGGGTAACCCTATCATAGCCTTTACTACCTCTTTAGTTATTCTATGAACTGAGTCTAACCAGAAAAATTCACCATGAACCTTGCTTAAAACTATCCTTATAACATCCTTAGGGAATTTCAGAATACTAAGGATTTCAGTGAATCCTAGGGTTTTGACTATTTTGTGTTCAGGCTTCACATTACTTGAATCATCACAAATTACAGTCTTATACATGTTCTTAATTTCCTCATCACCTAATTCTTCTATGTGACAATGAATGTACATTCTAGGGTCTTCTGCAAAAACTACTCCTTTGGGAATTTGAGAAAATGCACCAACATTATCATCCTTCTTAGCTATTTCAAGAACTAACTAAAATACGGGCCTAGGGAATTTGATTACTTCCACTACAATAGGGTTTGCTATAAATTCAGGTACAAAAGAAGATGCCATGATTATAAATACCTTTCTCTACCTTAGGAATGATTGATTACTGAATTGCTTTGCTACTCTGCTTGAAATGTCTTTGCTCGGAATTTTTTTTCATGCTCTTCGAATGTTTGAATGCTCGGTGAAGTAGAATGGAGCCAAAAACACTGATTTATAATTCTAATTTTGCCAACCACAACATTTAATGCTTTCTAGTTAAGTAACCACTTAACTTATGTGCTGGTATAGAAGTAATTTCGACTTCTCACCATCAACCGAGGGAATAACATCATGTTTCACATTTGATTGTCAAACCCTTAAAGAAATTTTCTTCAGTTAGAGGAAGACTCTCCTGTCGGTGGAGTGTTACTTTCTTCTATTGGTGGAGTGTTACTCTATTCTGCCGGTGGAGGATTTTTCTTATCAACATTTAGTTCTCATTTCCTGATCTATTATTTTGAGAATTCCTTCTTTACTTCTTCAACCTTTTCTTTACCTTTCAAACTAGCACCATTGTTGTTTACTAGCGAGGACTTGCTTCTACAAAATTTAGCAATATGTCCAATTTTGTTATAGGCATAACAAGTCACATATTTTTCTAAATAGCTTTCCCATAACCTATGCCAGTTTGTGTTATGCATTGATTAGATAAGTATCCAAATCTTCCACAAACATAACATCTCACATTCATTTTGCAATTTTCAGAATTATGACCAATTTTGTTGCATTTTGAACATTGACTAGTGGGTGTATTGGTATTCTGATAATTTCTAGATCTACATTGATTTACTCTATGACCATACTTGTTATAGTTAAAGCATTTGCCATTACATTTATAAGTAGTAGGTTGTCTTACTGGTTTGCCATGATCCTGTGTGTTTGCAGTACCGGAGCTTTTAGCAGCTTCAAAGCCAAGACCATTAGTGTCACCATTAGGTTTCTGATTTTTCAACAAGCCGCCAAGTTCTTTTGAGCTTTTCTTGAATTTTTTTTTATGTTGATTTGCAGTAGCTAGTTCTCCTTCCAAGATACCTTTTTGTCTCATGAGTTCATTTGAGTCATTCTGTGCATGCATCAGATGTGTCTTCAACATACCATTTTCATAACTAAGTCTTGTGTTTTCATTTGCGGCATCATTCATTCTTCTAGTCAAGTCTTCTTCATTCTTCTTTCTATCTTCAATTTCTTTACAAAATCTCATAGACATATCCTACATCTCATTCTTTGTTGTCATGTTTTCTTGTTTCAGCTTATTCATCAAATCACTAAGAGTTTCCTTTTCATCATTCTCATTTTGCATCTTTTCACAAAGTTCTCTTCTCTTGTTTCTTGAAATGGTAAGATTTTCTTGAAGTTCTTGAATAATATCCTGTGCAGCTTTTAGATCATCTTCAAGTTTGATGTTTTTCAATTTTTCTGCATCATAGTCTAAGAGAGCTCCTTCTAATTGCTTCATCAAGTTTTCCATCTCTACCAGTGTCAAGATCTTTGTCAAGTTGTTAGACTTCTAAAAATAGAGGACTAGGCTCTGATACTAATTGTTAGGATTCCCACAGATACTAAGAGAGGGGGGGGTGAATCAGTATCTGACCGGTTGAAATATTTTCTTGACTTAAAACATGTAAAGCATATTAATATTGTATATCAATAAACAAGAAATAATGCAGTAAGCAAAGATAACAGCAACCACATGAGAGACACACCATAACATAGTAGTTTAATGAGGAAACCCAAAGTGGGAAAAACCTCATTGGGATTTGTGACCCACAATATTCACTTACTAGCTAATAAGAGAATATTACTACTACAAGAGGGGCCTGCACATGTAGGAAGGCCAAGTGCCTAGAGCTCATTGCTCAATTACAAAATGGGAAGTTTCACTGACTTACAAAATGGATTATATAAATCCAATGTCTTGTACTACTTCAAAATAGCATCTACTATGCCAGATCTAGTACCGGTTTATAGCTTTGCTTAATACATAAACCCTTAACCTATAATTCAGATAATAGTTCTATCTTATTTTGCCTAATTACATACCTTCATACTTCCTTATTTGTTCTACATTGATCTCTTATATATATATGAGTCATTTTACAATTTTCCAAGCTGGCTTACAATGATTTTACAATAATAAACAAAATAAATTACAAACAAAATTCCTATCGGCTTCTATGCCGGTATGCTTCCTTTCACTACCGGTGCCGATGGTCTATGTGCCAGTGTAGAATTTGACTTTGATGGTGCTGATGGGTTTCCTTATCGGTGTCATAGGATTGTAAGGTTACCATCAATGACAAAACCTTCAATCACCTACAATGTCTCATTGGAGTGTGCATTTGCCAACAAGCACAAGATGGCAAGGAGTCACAAGTGTTGGTGTAATCAAATGGCCCCACAACTCACCAAAGAAAAGAGGCAAAGGGAAGATCATGTATGCTCTATGGGTTGGCAAGGTAGTTCAGAAGGTAAGAATGGATTTACCCCACAAGGGTAAAGGCCTTGATAGAAATTCGATGAGGGCCAATAGGTAGGGAGTGATAGTAAGGAGGAAGAAGCCCTACTACCCCGCACAACTAGGAAACAATGAAATTATTCTCCTAGTAGGATTTCACCAAGTTTTCTAAAGATGACAGGATGAAAATCATGTCTTCTCAAAAGGCCATGTCATGGCAAAAAGAAATTATTGATAAGACATCTCCCATGTCTTACTGAAACATGAATGTTGGTGTAACAAAAGGGGTCTACTAAAGCCAAAGAAGGTATTTTTGAAAGGTACGGTCTCACCAAAAAATTACTTTTAAGGAGGAAAGTGTCATGTGAGCTAGTGGATGATGCTTGAGGGTAAAGGAAGATTCACCCCACCAGGACACAAAATCACAAGAGGAAATGAAGTGGGATGGCAAGATGTAAAGAGAAGTAATAGAGGAATCATCCCCACTAACTTGCAGTTAAGCTGGTAGTGAAAGATTTTCCCTGCAACGTAAGAAAATGAATAAGTGTAGTAAGGCCTCGCTATCGCGCAAAGAAAAAATAATGCATAGATATGAATTTAGAGTAAAATAAAAAATCAAACGTGGGGGAGAAAAAATACAATGTACCTTATGAACATTCAAAGGGGTCAATAATATAATCTAGGTAGTTCATTTGTAAATCAATGGTGGACTTTGAATCTTGAAGCCACCAACCCATAGGGAATGCATATATAACTTAATGGTATCCTCTATGCAGATGAAAAAAGAAAATCTTCACACATAATTGCCTACCTTTCATTCAAAGATCAAGCACAGAGCAACTCAAGGCCATCAAGAGTAATCTCAAAGATTCAACAATGACCAAGTGTGTTCAGGAAACAAGTGAATATCAAACTTATCTCTATGTTTTGTAAAGGGAATTAGTGAGTTTGCATAGATTTTTTGTGAAGAGATCAAGAGTTGTGTTGGGTTTGTTCTCAAAGTAGAAGCTTAATTCTAGCCCGAGGACAACAAAATGGCTTCCCCCATGAAAAATATCACAACCTCTACCACTGAGAAAACCCTTTAGAAGGGAGAGGTCTTTTCTATGCCTGATATGATGCATGTCACTCCTTTAGTTATCATTCACCCAACTCCCACCATATTGAATGAGCCTACTACAGTACCAAACCCTCCAACTATTGCACGAAACCCTCCAAGTACTAAATCAAGTCAGCCATCCTAGGAGGAATTGTCCAAACCAAAAAGGAAGAGGGCATCAAGGAAGATAGCCACAATAATATCTAATGATGAACCCTGAACTGGAGAGCCCAACCCACCTCCATGAGCTAAAAACCAAGTACCAAAGAAAAGGAAGGCCCCTACCAAGAACTACCACAACATCCTCTACACAAGCCCAACCCAATGTTGTAGAATTTGACCCTCAAGATAAAACCCCAAAGCCAAAGAAAATAAGAGCCCCTACAAAAAAGGCTACACCTTCATCTATAGAGAAGGCCCAAGTTATAGGAGAAAAACCTCCCATTGCTGAAACCCCCCCACAAAATCAACAAGAATAGCCTCACAAACCCCAACCTCAATAGTGCTAGCTAAAGATGTTGAGGAAATAGCCAAGGTGGTTGAGGAGAAACTAGAGGAGATGGAAAAGAGGAAGAAAAGGGACACAAGGGATCTACACTAGGACTTATTGGAATTGTTTGAAGGGTCTACAATGCAGGAGACATACTAGAATTCCTTTGGTGATAAAATCTCCAATTACAGAGATGCTATCCCCATAGATAGGGGGTGGGATATTTTTAATTACTTCTATGGGAATAGGGACAAGATTTCACCAATGTCAAACCCTTGGAACCTCAATTTAGGAAAATTAGTGGTCCCTAATGTTTTTGTGGAACCATTACTAATGAGAGAGCTTGCCAAGCATTATCACCCTAAGAGTATGACAAGTACAATACCAAGTGGTCATATTCTGGTTGATGTTGCAAGGGAGGCTATAATTCAATGTTTTGACTTGGATAGGAGTGCTATCAAATATATTGATTTGATGAGGTTAGGGACTAAATATACTGTGAGAAGAGGATTCTACAAAACACATGTTATTCCCCACTACAAGATAAAAATTCATCAAGGGGGATGAAAATTACATTTTGACTTGAGAAAAGGAGCCTTTCGTTTTGTCAACTTTCAAGCACTTTTGGAGAAGACCTACTATTTTATTTGTCATATTTTGGGAGAAGATTGTGAGAGAACAAAGATTCCAATAGAATACATGATGATGGTAATAGAGATTCAGCACCCTATGTCCAATGACCTATATGATTTTTCTACTTACATTCAAGAGAAGATTTATGGGGGGCTGATAAAAGCTAAACATGAGAAAGTCCAATTGGACTTCAAACAATATTCTTTATTGTTCCAAATGATTCTTTTTCAAAATAGAACTGACTAGAATGAAGCCCTACAAGTAAAAAAAATTGATCCATAGATACACAACATGTGGCCCATTCAGAGATGGTCTCAAGTGTAGGATAAGGGGTCTAAGTATTTGAATTATAGTTAATTATTTGACCATTTTGTTGTTAAGGTCATAGGGATGTGTGGAGCCCAATTTTGAAGGCTCCCAATTGATGTTGTGAAAATTTTGAGAATTAGGAATGCAAGGGCCAAGAATGTTGAATATCTAGAGGGTGCAATTTCTCACAATTTTGATGATTTTTTTGTTATTCAAACTCTACATTGATTAGGGTATACGGGTGCTCACAACCACCCTACATTTTGCCAATCATTGTCTCTCCAAGATTAGCCTTCATGGAATTCATGTGGCAAGTCATGTAGATGGAGGAGTTGTTGCACACAGAAAAGAAGAGTACACATCTTGCCCAACTCAATGTACATGGAGATTTCAGCGTGGGAAATGATATACTTGAGAAGGTGCAGAAATTTATGGTGAGCACCTATCATCTTCAAGTAGGTGGATCTTGATATTTTGATCTAGAAGGATACATAAATAAGCTCATGACATAGAAGATGAAGGTAAAAGGCCACTACCACCGACATAATGAGTATGAGGACCTAATTAGAAACTATGGTCCCACAAAGGCTATTGAGAGAAGGAAAAGTGGTAATATCTCAAAAAGTTGGAAAAGGATAGGCAATAAAAGGAGCCTAACTTTCAGGGATTTTGTTCAAACATTAAAAATGATTTTGAAAGAATGTTTAATAAAATGAGAAATTTTGAGGTCATAGTCACCAATGAGCTAGCATGGAGAGAGGCATACCAACCAATTGAAAGGCTTGGAGAAGGGCTCATTGACATTCATCCATTTGTCCCCAAGGAAAAAGGGAAATCAATTTTTATTGATGAATCTTCTCAGGATTCCCCCTCACAACCTACTCCACAAGAAGGATAGCCTACAATAGGAATAATTAGAAAAATCGAAAAGGGGAAGGCTAAGATAATAGATTTTGTACAAGTAGTGGATGCAAATGTCCATCTACCCTCTCCTCCAAGGGAGACTGATAGTTCTGATACTTAATATAAGTACAAATCCAATAGCCAACAAGATGAGAGGGGGGGGGGGGGTGAATCATAAAAACTTAATCATCCATAAAAACATCAAATTCAACCTTGGTAACATATATATCAGTCATATATCCAAAACTGTCAAACATGAATACTTAAAATCATATGAACAATATAAACCTCATAACACCAGATTTAACATGGAAACCCAAATAGGGAAAAACCACTGTGGGATTTTGGACCCACTAAGAAATATACTCTTCTAGAGTATGCTTGGTTAAAAGAAAATCCTATTAAAGATTACAAACACATTGCTAGATGTGACCCGGTTAAGGGATTTCCCTCAAATTTGTTAGGATCTTCACTTTGTTAGAAGTGACCTTGTCAAAGGATTTCAAACACTCAATTAGAATGTCACCTTGCGAGAGGATTTACATATAAGACTGTTAAGTCCACTAGGTTAAGAGATTTTCTGTCACTTTCACAAAATAACAATAATAAAAATCTATTTGCAACTTTACATCTAAAATGCTAAAGCAGATTCTTATTTGTTCAATACAATCTAGACATAGAACTAATCTTGTCTATCTGTTGGGCTTCTATACTCTATTATTCTAACAGGTCTTCAAGCTTTTGTGCTCGGTAATCACTATGTAGCATCCCTGTGCATACACTTGCCCACATACATTGTTTATCAACAGTTTCCTATTTATAAACAATTAGGTAACCACTTAATCTCCTTGATCACATTTCCCATGATCAATCATAGCCATCAGATCTTCAATCTTGTCTAGGTTCAATGCATCTTTCGATCTGAAAATGTTTTACCTCACCTTGGAACTTGTGCCAAGGTATTGCGGTTCAATCTAAGCTATAGATCTTCATGCTGACTTTCCATTGCCTTAGATTCGTTAACAAACTTCTTCCACAGCTTACTAATCATTGATCTGCTCCAGCTCATTAGCTTCTTTCATTAAATACCGCATGTAAACATTTAATGCTTTCTGTTATAGCTCAGTTACAACTCGGTAACAACTCGGTGAATACTAAACTTCACTTGGTAGACATTCCACCTTCATTAATTGATAGCGATAACCTTAGGGTTTATTGACTAGGTTCCTTAGGGTTTACCGACTAGGTTCTTTGGTTGATAACATAGTATAGTATTAACCTTTACATTTTATAATATATGTATGATGTTAAAACAATCTAAAACATCATGATCTCATCATTGTCTGACTCGGTAGTAGTTGCCCATTGAATACATTATTCATCCCTTTATTCATCATATTATTTCTTGTGTCTTTTACCGACTTCTTCATAATCTCCATATCATACTTCTCAAGATATGGCAACATCATACTAAATTAGAAAATCAATTTCTCGACATCAATGACAAAATAATAATATCAAGATAGTAAAACATCTTTAATCAATTATATCCATAATCATCAACAACCTTCTCAATATCCTTATTGAAATACCAACAATCTTTCTTTGTCTGTTACAATGCAATATTGCCAATAGAGACTTTTAGAAATGATGATGCAACCAATGTCCCGAATGATGAAGATAGGGCAATTATCCTAGCTTTATACTAGAGGAATAGTCCCAGGATGAAAGAATAATTGTTGCAATACAATTCTTGTTTGATGGAAATTTTGTTAAAACTCCTGAATTCAAAGCCTTTGGTCAAAGGAAAAAATAAATAATTAATGAGATGAGGAGATTGCAAATTTTGATAAGGATAACATTGAATGCACTCCACAACAAGGGAGTGGAATGACAAAAAACATGCATGATGTTGATCCTTCGATGGGATATGGAAAAAATCTTTGTGCTAGATCAAGTCATGAGGCAAAGGGATCCAATTTATGCCCAAGAATTCAAGAAACATGGATAAGGGGTTAATCAAAGCATCAAGGGATTTGAATTTGGGTAAAGGCCCCCAACACAAATAAGACCATTGTGTTACATGGCATAGAGCAGAGGGTGGGAGATCTAATAGTCAGATCTTTAGCTGACACTACAACTCTAGAAGTAGTTGCACTGTCATTTCATGCTTCTCATTTTGCTAGGATAGATGTTGAAAAGGAGGAGAAAAAGCATGAGGAATGTAATCATAGGCATGTTTCCCTCAATGCTAGCCACAATGTACTTTACATTGAAAATGTCAGCTTAAAGAGGAAATTAGAAGAAAAAAAATCCCCCAAAATAATAGAGCAGCAATTGAAGGAAATGCAAAAATTGAGGGAGGATTTACAAAGGATGAAGGAAGGAGCATATTAAAATAAATATCTGGAGACAAGGAAGGCCACGATTTTGTAGATCACAAGTAAAATATTGACCAAGTCGGTAGAGATGCACACCTCATATTCTCTTGTATTCCAAGTGTGCACCCAATTACATGACATTATTTCATTCTTTCAACCTCTAAGAATCGTGGGGTTTCCTAAAACCACAATATTAAAGGAGACTTATTTAGTGGTGAAAAATATTCCTGATGCACCCAAAATTATGGGGACGGTGTGGAAAAACTACATGTTGGCATTTGACTGAACCAGTAAATGATTGCTTGGTGAGTATGATGAAGATATTGAGATTCATGTTTGATGACAAAGTCTTGTGTTTTCATTGATGGCAACAATATTTTTTGTAGTCATCTAAGCCGTGTAAGCCAACCGATAAACCTTAACCGACAAATATGATAGTTTACAAATGAACCGGCAAATAGGTTCTTAACTGGTAAACAAAGATAGAGTTGATTCCATGCAATCAGTATAGGCAATGGATGCAGAGTTCAATGATGTAGTTTTATAGGAGTGATGGAGATAAGTATTTATAGCTATGTTCATGACCACATTGGCAGATTCAACCAGACAAGCGAGATTTGATGTACAGAGCAAGTATTCTGATGAACACTTAACCGGTAGTGATACAGTCACTTAAATCGGTAAACTAACACAAGTTTTGTTTTATTTTTAGTTTGTTATGTTGGTGGTTGACATAAGTTCGGTGTGCAATATTATTTTGTCTAGATTCATTGAACCTAGGAAATTGTTCCCAGGTTGTTAGCTGACTAAGTTGATGTCTATACAAAATGTGATGAGTTATGAGATAGAGATGCATATGTTGATGAGATCGAAGGTGAATAAGGAGAAGTTAATTATGCAATGATTAGTTAAGCTCTATATTTATGTGTTGTTGAAGTTATGAGGATTTGAAGCGAATCTTATCAGACACAAAGGTGTTACATGAAGATCATTTGAATTGTTGTTATCCTAACAGTTACAACAACAAAATCCCTTAACCGGGTAGGTCCTGACATGCCTTACATTATAAATCCATTAACTGGGTGGATCTATATCAGAGTGTTAAATCCTCTTACGAGGTTGATCCTAATAGGTCAAAGCTCATAATAGGGCATATTTGTAAGACCTTAACCAGTCAAGATTTCTATTATGTAGATAGTGAATCTTGTGGGTATTAACTCCCATCATGGTTTTTCCCTTTTGGGTTTCCATGTATAAATCACTTGTGTTATGTGGAATTTTTTTTATTGGGCATTAGCTTATGTGGTGATATTCCTATTATGCTTGTTAAGCTTTAAGAACTGTCTAAGTTGGTGATCAGATTCATATTGTTTTTTCTTGCACTGATTCACCCCCCCTCTTAGTGCCTTATAAGTTTACTAATTGGTATCAGAGCCAACCTTCTTTGAGGCTTAAGCGCTAGAGAAGTATTCCTAAGGCAGACATGGGGGATATGAGTTATAGAGAGATGTCTAATAAACTTCCAAAAATTGAGGAAGCCCCAGAAACATTGAGAGGCAAGTATAAAGCTCCATTTGCTAAGAGAAGAGAGCTAACTGAACAACTATTGGAGCTTTCTGAGAGTAGTTCTTCTGATGAAGCAAACATAGGTGCTTTGGGTAATGAGGTGGAGAAACTAAATGGTGAGAAGACTAACTTGAGGAGAGAGATAGAAGCCCTAACTATATGGATGAGTCAGGAACTTGAAGCAAGGAGGGCAATAGTAGACAAGATCAAAGAGAAAGAACATGAGATCTTTAAGATAAATCAAGAAAATGACACTCTATATGCACACTGGCATGAGGAAAAAGAAGAAAAAGAAGAGATAAAGGCAAAACTGGATATGGCAATGTCTCTTAGAGATACTCATATGAGAAGGAATGAAGACCTTACACAAGAACTTGTTAATGATAATGAGAAGCTTGCTAAGTTTCACAAAAGTTCTACCATGCTTGATGAACAAATCCAATCTCAAAGGATGAATCGTGATACAACTAGATTGGGTTACAATACATTTGAGAAAGGTGAGTCTTCCGGTACAAAGGACAACATGCATGGACGTAAATCTGTGCCTAAGATTCAGAAATCCACCTGTAAGAAATCCTATAAGCCTATTTGTTTCTACTATCATAAACTAGGACATACTGCTAATGTTTGTAGAATCAGATCTGATGTAACTAATGGTTATAGACCTAATACATATCAAGGATATAAGCTTGGAACCTTTAATGGTTATTGTTACACTTGCAACATGCATGGACATAAAGCTATTGAGTGCAAGTATGGAGCAAATAATTTGACACCTCACATGGGTCAGAGGTCTAGTGGTGGTTGGCAAAGAACGTTTAATGACTAGAGAAGTCCTAGCTGGTAGAGACCCTATGATAACCGGTCTAGTCCCAATGAGATGGAAAAAATGATGAACGTGGTTTGCACAATCTATCATAACTAAGGTCATGTAGCTATGAACTACAGAAGAAGGAATGGTAGAGGCAATGTTGGACCTTGGAGAGCATCTGGTATGGCTTGTTATCATTGTCATATTGCAAAGTTTGAGTCATATTGCAAAGTTTTGTAGAGCTAAGGTTAACCAACTGGTGAATCAATCTGCTGACTGGAAAGGGAAGATGAAAGTTGATGTGGTGGAGACCAGAGCTGAAATGAATAAAATCTAGAAAAAGAAGGATGATGAGAAAACCGAAGACAAACCATATGAAGATCTTATTTCTTCACCTAGTGTGGAGAACCCTTCACCAACAAACTAAGTTGTTAAAAAGCTTAGGGGGGACTTAATGTTAGATCTATTTCTAAACCCCTTGAATGACCATGAGGTATGTTAAATCTATATAATTTGATGTATTATGATAGTGTCAAGTGATTTTGTGATCAAACCAGTAGGTTTGATGTGTTGTGAGAACCAGTAGCGTGTTAAAAGATATTTTAGGGTTTTACCGGTAATGACATTTAATGTGGTAGATGATGGGAAAATAAAAGGAACTTTTTGAATGTTATTTGTCACACTGTATTCTTGTGAACACACAAAGAGCGGATAGAGCAGAGCAGAGTTTGTGTTTGCAGCATTGATAGAGATTTGAAGTGATCTAGTGTGATTTGTGATCAAAAATCGGTGAGAAAGCTTTGTTGGTGTTTGGAAGCCTAGTGCAGAAGTGGTAAAAGGTATTTACCCAGATTTCTTATTATCTTCTTATCTTCTTGAATCATTGAGGATGGATACCCCACATCTAGTTGATGTTACCGATAGACCGCATCCTGAATTTAAGAGGCACTTGTTTAAGTCTGAGGCAATTGATCCCATCGGAGCCCTATCTCGTGTTCTTGATGGTGTCTTACATGTTGAAGATGTTAGATCATTTTATCATTCCAAACTAGAAGATCTTGGTATTGTTGTTATTTTTTATCAGTATAAAGTATTGTGTGATAAGAACGGAGTGATAAAATAACAGTTCAAAAGGGTTACCGAGAAAGGGTTTCACCATGCCCTGAATTTCATTAATTATTTCAATGATGAACTTTTGAGATATGTGCTTAGAAGAATTCATGACTAGTTAATGTGGCTGGATTGACCACACAAAATTTCTAAGGAAGCTATTCACACAATAACTGGATTTTGTGCCACCGGTGAGGTTCCTGTACTCAGATCCATTCCGAAGAATGATGTAGAAAATTTAACAGGATATAAATGGGATGGAAGAGAAATGATGGTGAATAATATCAATGATCTAGCAGTAAAGTATGATTCTATGGTGATCGGTTGCTAGATCTATTACTCTAGCATGATGAACAACATCCTTGTTGCTACTATCCACACTACCCACTAGATGCTAAAAGAGGATGTTTATTATGACTTGTCGGAGGCATTGAGGAGTCAACTTATGCTGAACTTGGAATCCATCAAGAAGGATAAGAGGTTAAGGTTTAAGTTTGGGCAACTAACTATTGGTTTATTCTTTTACTTTCAGAGTTATTTCCCAGGTATTCGTGATATCCAATGGATAGATGGCACTCTAGCATTAGTGAAAATGAAGAACAACATTAGAATTCTTGGTAGTGGTTTTGACAAGATTGCATGGGGATATTTTAAAGGCTTTCAGAAAAAATGGCATGCAAGGGAAAGGATACCGACAAAGGTTGTCAACTAGTATGAAAACACAATTTTCTTTATGGTTGATACACATACTTGCTTGATGGAGGCAACTATACCCCAGACTACATGGGTTATGCCCATGGGATATGAAGTGGACAAGGATATTCTGATTGCATATGTTGATCATTCGCTTGCCCAATCAGTAGATACAAGAACAAAATGTTTTGGCACTTACAAGGGGAAATCACTTCAAGTGCACTCCGAACTTCAAAGACCGGTAATAGCAAAGAAAGTTAGAAAGGAAGTTGAAGCATTTGCAGAGCAAGTAGGATTCACAAAGGAAGCCATTGCTAAAGAAAGAGAAAAGCATGCTACTCAACATGCTAGAACAACAAGTGCACCAATCGGTACCCCCACCGGTGTAAAAACAAGAGCTGGAAAGGAGAAAGCTATAGAGAAAGAAAAACCAATAGCTATTAAGAAGGAGAAACCAGTAGCAACAAAGAAGGAGAAACCATCAAAGATTCAGTTCTGGAGAAAAGGTAAGATTGTTGAACCACCTATTGCACTGGTTAAGACTAGTAAAAGGAAAAAGAAACAAGCACAAAAACTGGTAGATGCTGATGAAGAAGAGACTGAGTTCGAAGGAGAAAAGAAATCCCTAAGGGCCAGTGGCAAAAGGTCAATGGTTGTTGGTACTCCAACTGTGAAATCTTCAAAGCAACTGATAACCAAGCTCACACCTCTTGAAAATTTAATAATAAACATTAAAGAGTATGCTGTATTGACTAGTGTGAAGAAACTCTATGATAAGTTTTGTGAGGATGAACAAAGGTAGATGGAAGATGCAGTTGTTTACACGATGAATAAATATAGTAAGGCCCCAATTAAATTGCAAGGGAAGATTCCAAATTATTTGTACAATATAATTGATTCTAGATGGTAGAAAGCCATGAGACAAGAGAAAGAATTTATTGAATATTTTTTGAAAAATTTGCAACTTGAAGGTACTAAGGAAGAGCTAGATGACATTTTTGCTAAGGCAAAGTCATCTTTTAGGTCAAAGAAAAGGTTGACAAGAATGTTAATTGGTGAGACCCAATAAGTCTATGAGGAGACTGGATTTTTTTTTAAGAAGATACTAGGTCTAATTCCGGATGAAGAGGAAGAAGTTAAGGAAGATGAACCAGAAAGGTTTGAGGCTGAAGATCTTCTAAAAGGTGTTAAAATAACTGATTTTAAGCCCGATGAAATTGTGTTGGATGATCAATTGGTGAACATACAAACTAAACATATGAATATCCCTGATGATGATGATACCAGTAAAATTAATGATGATCAATTGGTGAACATACAAACTAAACATATGAATATCCCTGATGATGATGATACCAGTAAACTTAATGATGTTGATGCTACTAATAATTTAAATGTACAGGATGTTGATGCTCAAATGTCTGAGCAACATGAACAGGAACAAGGACAAGAAGAAAAGAAAGATGAAGAAAAGAAAGATGAGGAACCACCAGTACTTACTCAAATTGTTGATACACAACCCCCATTGGTATAGGAAACTGAAAAGGATAAGGAAAGTGAAAAGAAAGAGGAAAAGAAGATAGAAGAAAAAGAAAAGGAAAAGGAAGAGGAGAAAACTGAAGAGAAAGAGGAAACATACGAGAAGAAGTCAGAAAAGATTGAACCCAAAGTGACACCTTTGTCACTTGATTCAAAAAAAAAAATTATTGATGAAGATGATGATGATGCTATAAGAATCAAAGGACCCCTAGACATGGACAATTTGAGCTCAACTGAGTTGATGGAGATTTCAACTGCCATGAAATCCTAAGCCAAGAAGAAGAGGATGAAAGAACAATAGAAGGAGGTAGAGACAATAAGAAATATTGTTGAGATTTTGTCAAGTTTCCTACTAGAGACTGTAACTGATAATTTTCTTACTCCTATTGACAAGATTGGTCAACTTGTTTTTGATGCTGGAGAACAGATGTAGTCTTTTGAGGATGAAGCTTATATTAGTGTTGAGAAGGATTACAAGAAGAAAAGAACTCAGCAATTGATGACTGAAATTGATAAAGGGAAAGTTGCTCTTACTATCAATAAGGACTATTTGAAAGGACTTGAGACCGGAGGTAAAATACTCTCAAATGTTTCAAAATTTTCATTATTTTGTGCTGATTTTAAGAAGAAGAAGGAGGAAGCTGAGCAAGAACTTGAAGTTCTTAGTGAGTCAATCAAGCCCCATAATGACTCTGCTATCAAACTTAGAAAATTGGTTGTTGAACTTCAACATCAATTGAAAGCTTATGAAAATGAACAGGTTAAGAGGATCAAATCACTGCAAGAATTACAGACACAGCTGATACTGAAGGTGGAAATCTTGCAGAGAGATTATAAAGAATCTGAAGCTATTCTTGCAACATCGGAGATGAGTACCATAGATGCCATGAAATAGTTTGCTGGATAGATAAAGACACATGTGGAGATAACCAACACTATTTTGGAGAATTGGCATAATGATCTGACGTAGTTGAAATCACATTTTAGTGATTCTTTTTCTAAAATTGCATTGTAAAAACATTTTGAAATCCTACATCTAAATATATATGCTATGCAATTTTGATGCAATTTTCATGTAACATGTATTTATCTTTCATGTTTTTACTTCTTTGTTTTGGCATTGTTGTCAAAGGGGGAGTAATAGTTGAAGAGTCAGTCAAAATTTTGTATGTAAAAGTAAAGGGAGAATTATTAGAGAGTCAAATTTTTGTAATAGCACACAATTGCTCAGGAGGATTATATGTCATGAAGTCAATTTTTCTTTTGCACACTTAGTTGACAATTTTTTTTCATAAGTCTTGCCATCAATGCCAAAGGGGTAGAATGTTGGCATTTGACTGAACTCGTAAATGATTGATTGGTGAATGTGATGAAGAGATTGAGATTCATGTTTGATGACTAAGTATATTGTTTTCATTGATGGAAACAATGTTTTTGTAGTCATCTAAGTCTTGTAAATCAACTGGTAAAGCTTAACCAGCAAAGATGACAGTTTACCAGTGAACTGACAATTAGGTTCTTAACCGATAAACAAAGACAAAGTTGCATTCATGCAACTAGTACATGCGATTGATAAAGATTTGAATGATGTAGTTTTATAGGAGTGATGGAGACATGTATTTGGATCTATGTTCATGACCGCATTGGCAGATTCAACCGAACAAGTGAGATTTGATGTATAGAGAAGGTATTCTGATGAACACTTAACCGATAGTGACACAACCACTTAAATCAGTAAACCGGCACAAGTTTTGTTTTATTTTTAGTTTGTTATGTTGGTGGACCATATAAGTTCAACATGAAATGTTATTTTGTCTAGATTCATTGAACCTAGGAAATTGTTCCAAGGTTGTCAGCCGACTAAGTTGATGTCTATAAAAAATGTGATGAGTTATGAGATAGAGATGTGTATGTTGATGATATCGAAGGTGAATAAGGAGAAGTTGATTATGCGGTGATTAGTGAAGCTCCGTATTGATGCGTTGTTTAATTTTTGAGGATTTGAAGTGGATCTTATCAGACACAGAGGTATTACATGAAGATCATTTGAACTGTTGTTATCCTAATAGTTATAGTAGCAAAATCTCTTAACCAGGTAGGTCCTAACAGGCCTTATGTTGTAAATCCCTTAATAGGGTAGCTCTATATCAGAGTGTTAAATCCTCTTGTGAGGTTGATCCTAACATATCAAAGCTCCTAATAGCGCATATTTGTAAGACCTTAATCGGTCAAGATTTCTATTTTGCAGATAGTGAATCTTGTAGGTGTTAAATCCCACTGCTGTTTTTCCCTTTTGGGTTTCCACATATAAGTCTCGTGTTATGTGGAATTTGTTTTATTGGGAATTATATTATGTGGTGATATTCCTCTTATGCTTGTTAATTTTTAAGTTGTCTAAGTTGGTTATCAGATTCATATTATTTTTCCTTGCAGTGATTCCCCCCCCTCTTAGTGCCTTGTAAGTTTATCACTACAATCTGCTGATAAAGAGCTCCCACATATGGAAGAAGAAAGGAAGGAATTAAGAGAAAAATTCAAATCATTTAAGGGTAATTAGAGATGGAATATCCCTTCTATTTTGACACATATCATTTGATTATAGACAAAATCATTGACATTAACTCTTTGTATCATAAGTTTATTGTGGAAGCTACAACTGCACCCACCAATAAAACAAAGGAAGCTATTAATAAGTTGCAAAATTTGAAATCCTTTGCTTGGCCCATAAGTGAAATCGATAGTCGGCACATGAAGTACTTCTCTCTTGAAGAGGAGCAACTAGAGGATGAGGACTAGTTGATGTCCTTTTCCTTTTTTTGGGATAAATGATATGAATACTCAATCAACACGTACCATCTCCAATACACTTGACATCCAACACCAAATTTCAAATTTTGATTGTGAGAGGTGTTGCAATAGAAGGATGTCCTAGCATCACTCCCATCAATCTTGTTACTTCAGTCTCCAAAATTTGTCAATACACTCGCCCTCTTTAATGCTTCCAAAAGTATTTCACATAGAACTTGTAAATGATGCCTTGGGGCATACTCTAGCTCTAAGCAATCAAATCTTGACAAGTGTCTTACTCAACTTGAAGCTTTTTTTTTCTCTCTTGTCCTATAAAAGGCAAATCAGGGCCAGTAAGAAGGATTTTGAATTATTTTGAAGTAGAATGTATTAGGACTTGAAAGCAATAGAGAAAGTCATTCTCTTTGCATGTTTATTGCAAACAATTTATGTGTTGTATTAATCCACATGGGGTAATTGACGAATAATGGAACAAGATTCCTTCACCTTTGTCAAAAAGTGCCCTCAATGTCAACAATATTTTAACCTTATTCGAGCTCCTACAAAGGAGCTTCAAGCTCAAGCTTCTCCTTAGCCATTTCAAACTTGGCAGATGAATATTATTGACAAGATATCTCCCCCTTCTTCTAAATGTCATACCTTAATCATTATTACTATAGACTACTTCACGAAGTGGGTTGAAGCTTTACTGCTAAGGTCTACCACTATTGATATAATTTGTATATTTCTCTTTGACAATATCATTTCTCATTTTGGTTTATGTGCTACCCTTGTGTCTGATAATGGTACACCATTTAAGAACAAGGAAGTGAAGTAGTTTCTAGAAAAAAATCACTTTCAACATCATTTTCGTACACCATATTATCCTCAATCTAATCATCAAGGGGAAGCATCCAACAAAAGTATTGAGTAGATCTTACATAAAGCCATCAGTAAGCATAGGAAATATTGGCATATTCAATTGATCTGTGAAATATGGGCCTATCACATAAGTGTGTCTACAAATATAGGAATGAAGCCTTATAACCTTGTGTATGGAACTGATGCAATCATGCTCCTAGAATTGGAAATTCCTTCAATATGAATTTCCTTGAAGGGGCTTACTGACAATGACTTATCATACCGTTTGTCTCAACAAGATTGAGTTGTTAGATGAGCACTAATTAAAGGACCTTCAACATCTCCAAGCCTATCAAAAATCCTTATCCAAGCAGTATAACCAGAGTATCCTTCCTAAAACTTTCAAAATAGGTGACCTAGTTCTTTATGAGAATTAGCAGAATGTCAATGTGCCACTTGACCAAAGAGGGAAATTTAGCCCAAATTGGTTAGGTCCATACATAGTCATATCTATCTATGGATTTGGGGCTTATGGTTTGTCTCATATGGATGGTACACCTCTTAAAGATCCCATGAATCCTTTGCACTTACATTGATACTATGCATAGAAATGCTTTATGTGTCATGCACATGACACTTAGTTCTCTAAGGTTGTTTAATTATGACATTTCTTCAACAATGCAATTCCATATATCTATATGCTATGGAGTGAATATGCATGTGCATGTGGGTGTATATGTGTATCATACATGTATCCTCTATATCTCAAGAGCATGTGTACAAAGATTTGTAATATTTGTAAAAATGAATGAATGAGAGGTCTAGAGGAAAGATTTTCTTCCCTCTGAGGAGAGATGAAAGTTGTATTTCAGATTTCCCTTCAAACACTTTTCACACATTACATTAGAAGAGGGGGGAAAATGCACTATATTTAACCTCTAGAGAAGGAGATTGAATTCTAAGTGATATAAGAATGGTAAGTTAATCCCCTCTTCTGGAATGAGATTTGAATTGATTGAATTGTGTACTTATGACCAAGTGAAAAAGCAACAAAGATATCATTATAAGCCAAGATAGAAGCATAGGATGAAGCTATGGATGTGGATTTGCCAATAATATGCTGAGACGAAACCACCCTGTGAATTTGAGAAAAAGTTGCCTAGACCGTGGCGAAAGTCTACATGGTCCTCCGAAAAATATGCAAAATGAAAAGGGTTTTTCTGCCTCTACAAATGGAGTCCAAATCTGAAATTATAGCTGCACATTGACAACATACACACATAAAAGAGAGGAAAAGGGGTTGGGATTGGGGTTTTGCCTTCGGCTCAAACCCTAGTTTTGGAATTAACCAAATGATGAAAGAAAGTACTTGCAAGTAAATGTAAATGAAAGACTAAAATGTAAATCACCTCAAGGGAGGTTGTGATAGAAATGTTGATATAATTGTTTGTATGAAGTTGAATTTTGGAGTGAATCTCCTCTTCAATGGTTGAATCCTTGACTTGAATGAAACACCTAGCCTTGAAAGGAGACATGAGAATGCTAAATGTTGTAAAGGAATGCTTGAATACTATTGAACTCTTGAATGTGTGATCTCATGTATCTATCCTATATCAAAATGGGAGGGCAAATATGACTTATATACTTGTCAATTAGGGATAATTGACTAATTTTCCATCATAGGCTGACACTACGATAGTTTTCCCGCTCAATGTACAACCACCAAAGCACAAATGGAAAGAGTCCTGCCCCAAAATAGGGTAGGGACAAGGGTGCCATGCCCCTTTCCTAGGGGGGATAGGGGTGCCATGCCCCTATCTTTCCATTTTTTGTAGGATAGGATGCAGTTCGGGTAGTGCGGAGGGTAAGAAAGATGCAATTTTTAGGTGCTGAGCAAGTATTCGGTCTCCGATTAGGCCTATGGATTTGATTCACATGCATGAGGACCCTAATGTGGTCAAAAATTGTAAGGGTTTCAATTTTATGATGTTACATTTGGCCCCCACTTTAGCGGGAGTATGAGTGTATGCCAATACTACCAATAAAGTACAAGGAAACAAGATTGAAAGACTTCTACCACGTCAAGGAGGCAAGATGCACCAAGCCCCAAGTGGACTCAGGATCTTATGATGTCAATTGACAAAGTAAAAGGTAAGATCAAGAAGGGAAAATCATGACTACAAGTAGCAAGGTTCCCCTCACTATGAGTCATGAAAAAGATACCAAAATTATGAAGCAAAGCCAAGTTTACTAAATAATTCTAAGTATCAAGAAGGAAAATATGAGTAGAGTGTATGCCCCCATGTTAAAGCGATCACAAACGCCTTATTGGGAGCAATTTCTTTAAGGTGGGATACACTCAAGAGATATAAAAGAGAGGGAGCACATTATCGCAAGTACTTAGCCCCCAAGTAAACAATAAACCCAAGGATAATGAGAACAAAACATGAGGTAGTTTCGCTTTCCTCGAGGTTAGTATTTTGTATGATAACTCATGTATATCATATATGTATATGCATATAATAATCATCATTCCCCAAAGAAAGGACACTAGCTTGCAAGAAAGGGAATAGAGGATGTATTTTGAGTCAACATGAAAGAGACAAAGAAAAGATCTCAATGCTTTGCATCATCCCTAAATAGATATTAAGGGAACAATAAAAGACAAGGGATACACATAAAATAATTGTCACAAAAGAGAAAGAAAGAAGAGGGAGAAGAGATGTACATGTTAGACAGTTCAAATAATAAAAAACCACTGAGAGGGGGGGTGAATTAGTTGTCACAGATTACAGGAACTACTAGCACTTAAAACTTTAATACTGGAACCAAAAACATTAATACCGGAAGAGAAATTAAACCAATTAAGCATAAACAATAATCATAGAATAAATACCATCCACATGACACCAAGATTTATATGTGGAAACATGATAAAGGGAAAAACCACAGTGGGAAGCCTACCCATAGTCAGATAATACGTCTACAGTAAGTATGGAATTACAATTGAGGGGCTTGCACTTGTAGGAAGGCTAATAGCCTAGAGTGCACTACTCATCATAAAAGGAGCCTCACCAACTACATATAAATCCAAACTACAATCTGGAGAAGTGTTGAACTCCAAAAGATAGCATCTCCTATGTCTGAGTACAGTTCCAGATAAGCTCAATACCGGAGGACTAAATCCTCTTACATAAACCCAATTTGATCTGCAATAATCGACCAAATCCTCTGCCTGAATGATATTACATTATTCTCACATTACATCCCTGTCCATAACCATGATGATCTACAATGAGATCTTACATCTATATATACAAACCCTTGACCATAACCAATTAGGTTGGCCACCAAACAATAAACCAATTACATAATTATAAACCATGTCAGCCTTAGACCAAACAAATAATATCCAACACATAAGACATCCCAAAAACACATCGAGAGGTCCAATCCACATGTTACATTAAAGTCATTCCATAACTTACATCAATTGGGGACCAATATAGGTCCACATATTACAACAATGATCTCCATCAGTCAAGTCTCGAGCATGATCACCATCACCATCCTGAAACTCCACCAGAAGTTGAACCAATACCACTTATGCATTTCATCAAAGATCTTCATCAAAAGCTCTACTAGTCAAATCCTCATCGGAACCAGAAGCCAAGCTTCTAAGCAAACAGGATAGCATCCGATCACCTGACCAAAACCAACTTACTGAATATGAACATGAGTATCATGAATAAGCCAATTCCATAACCAAACTATACTGGAGCCTACTAGATCATGTCTGGTCCAAACCAACTAGTAAACCACTCATCCTACCGGGACTAGAAGGGTGTCGGTAAAGCATCCAAATAGATAGTGTTGGCATCAATGACAAAACATCAATGCAACACATAATCAATTCCTCCAAATGGCCAACAATCTTCCCCTTTGGCATTGATGACAACACTAGATGTGAAAAACATCTAAGTACCAAGAAATACCAAACAAGTATCCCCCAATGGAAGATAACCAACACTCGCCCACTTACAGATGTAGCAATGAAGTTCTGAAACAAAGACCAAAATCCCCCTATAAATGATATCTCTATAAAGCTCTGAATCTCTCCCCCTATCAATATATCTCCCCTTTACTTTTACTTTATCACATCAATATCTCTCCTCATTTGACATCAATGCCATAAATCTGACATAAATATCAAAGCAAAAACTCAAACCACTGAAACTCAAAGCTAACTACTCCCCCTAAGTAGTAGCATCCCTACATCAATGTCAGGAATAAATAGTATATCTGATAATGCATACCAGACTAATGCCAAACCGCATCAATCAAGTCTCTACCGGAGGGGAAAAAAATCCCAATCTGTCTCTCAGGTACTCAAATGATTCCTTAGGCAAAGGTTTAGTGAAGATATCTGCAATTTGTTCTTTAGTGTTCACATAAACTAGTCTAACTTCATTTGCCTCCACTTTTTCCTTCAAAAGTTTATACTTAATAGATATGTGCTTTGTCTTAGAATAAAATACTGGATTCTTTGATATATCAATAGCAGGATAGTTATCACAATGAATAATTACCGATGCATCACAATCCACCTTTTTATCCTTCAACATTTGGTTCATCCATAGAACTTGTGTACAGTTAGTAGCAGTAGCAACATACTCAGCTTCAACAGTAGATAAAGAAGTAGATGATTGTTTCTTGTTGATCCACGAAACCAACTTCTTTCCAAGAAAGAAAGCTCCATGAGAAGTACTTTTCTAGTCATCAACATCTCTAGTCCAATCAACATTTGTATATGTACATAAAGTAAAGTCATCTTTCTTAGGGTACCACAAACTATATTCTAATGTACCTTGGAAGTATCTAAAAATCCTTTTCACCGCACTCTCATGATTTTCTCTAGGATCACTCTGAAATCTTGAAACAATACAAACAACATTCATTATGTTAGGCCTAGTCTGAGTCAAATAAAGCATACCTCCAATCACAGATTTGTATCTTGTAGGATTTACTAGTGCATAAACATCTTTGCTTGTCAATTTCTCACTTGTAACCATAGGAGTACTTACTGGTTTAGAATCTCCCATAACAAATTTCTTCAATAATTCTTTAGCATACTTATTTTGACAGATGACAATACCTTTGTCAGTCTGAGTAATCTGTAAACCTAACAAAAATTTAAACTCTCCAATCATAGACATCTCAAACTCTTTCTCCATATTCTTAGAAAATCCTATGCATAACTTATCTTCACCTCCAAAAATAATGTCATCAACAAATACTTCAATAATCAATATATCATGATCAGTGATTTTATAATATAAATTATTGTTAGCATTACCCTTAGTACAACCAAGCTTCAAAATATATTTATCCAACCTTGCATACCAAGCTCTAGGTGCTTGTTTCAATCCATATAAAGCTTTCCTTAACCTAAAAACCATGTTTGTATCATTTGATAGTGAAAAACCATCAGGTTGCTCAATATAAACTTCCTCATCAAGATCCCCATTCAAAAATGCACATTTAACATCCATCTGATAAACCTTATAGTTTTTATAAGCAACATAGGCAAGAAATAATCTTATAGCTTCAATCCTAGCTACAAGCGCAAAAGTCTCTCCATAAACTATTCCTTCCTTATGAGAATATTTTTCACAAACTAATCTAGTCTTATTCCTTATAATTTGACCATCCTCATTCAATTTATTCCTAAAAAACCCATTTAGTTCTATAGATCAGGAATTTGATTAACATCAAAGCACGTAGATATTAGCTAACCACAAAGCCAAATTGCAATGGAATAAATCCTAATTACACTCAATAGAAGCATTGAAAACAAGACATTCAAAATACATAAAAATCCATCACCAATGTCTCTTCCAATTGACCTCCATTGTCCTTCTTTCTCCTCCAAATAGCGGATTTGTGTGGATCTCACCTACAAGTGCAAAAGCATGAAGCAAGATTGATTTTGATAGCGTGAGGATACTAGAAGCATGGTTGATTGATTTGATTAATTGATTGATTCCTCCTTTGATTGAAGAAAATCATCCACTTTATAGACAAATTGGAGAGAGGACAAGATTAGCATGGAGAGATTTGAAAGGAAATTCAAATCAAGAATGGCAACATTATGACAAATGTATGACAATTGCTATACAAGATGTATGACAAATTATGACCAATTATGACAAGTTGCTATGCAAAATGCATGACAAATTATGACAAATTATGACAAGATTGAAATGCCATTCCCATGAAATTAGGGGAGATATTAGAAAAAATTAAAGAAAAAAGGAGAAATAGAAATTAGGAATTAGGAGAAATTAGAAAATTAGAAAATTGAGGAAAAAAATGAAATAGAAATTAGGTGAATTAATTAATAGGTTTTCATCCATTAATTAATTCATGAAAGAGACCTAGGACTAAATAAATAGATTTATTTAACCCACAAAGAAGAAGAAAAGGATTAAATGAACAAATCATAAAACCCTAGAAATAAGAGGACAAGGAATTAGGTCAAGACAACAAGAAATTAAAGTAGGTTTGATCATGATTCTGATTGACAAAGGACCAATGCTGATAAATGATTGAGATTGATTGACAAAAATCAATGACAAATTGACCAAGATTGACAAGGAGATCAAATTGATAGGCACCAATTGATGAGGAACAATGACTAATTGATCCAAATTGACATGATTGAAAAGGACAAGGATCGATGACGAATCAATCGCAAAATGACAAGATTGACAAGGACAAGGATCGATGATGAATCAATCGCAAAATGATGAGATTGACAAGGACAAAGATCGACCAAAATCAGGACTAAAGATTGCTATTGACAAGACCTAATTCGAAAGTGAGAAAAATGAGGAATGCAAAAGAAGGACTCGATGCTCGCAAATGATAAAGACCAAGTGCGCAACATAGAAGAAATGTTAATGCAACGCAAGAACCCTAAAATAAGGCAATGTGCAAATGTTAAAGTATGACTCAACAAGCGTTGATCATTTTTAGATGTCTACATTTTGCCCCTCTTTGAGACAATGCAATTCTAAGCATTGTTTCAAAGAGCAATAATTAAAATGCCCCAAACAATAACAATGACATATGCATCCCCCTCGAGGAATTGGCCAGAAAAATCCAGAAAAGAGGCCAAGTGATCGATAAGAATGATAGAAGATGATAGGTTTGAACAGATCAAACGGACTGCCAAGACTGACGGAAGAAATGTTAGTAAGAAGAAATTAGATAGAGGATAGTTAGAGATGAAGGAAAACTTTCTTTCACAAATGCACATATGTAGGTGATAACCTTTATTTATTGTAGCAAAGCGGATGCAGAGCATCGTGGCATTGAAGGCCAAAGCTGGAACGCAACACCTTTTGCAAAAGACAGACACATCACACACAAGGAATGAGTGAAGCATCCTAGGGTGCATACATCAAGGGTCAAGGTATGTGCAGCATTCACAAAGTAAACATACTTATCACAGACACCGAATGATATAGTTGCCCTAGTTTGTGACAAATATTCCACAAATAGCAAACACAACAAAAAAGGAAAGGGACCATGAACCATCTCGGTCACTCTAAATCACTTAGTGACATCATCGAGCAACATAGGAACATGATCGAAGCCAAAGTTAAATCAGTAAAAAGATAAGACGCACAAATTCAACCAAGTCAAACAAACAGTCTGATCGTTGTTGTCAAAAGTGGAAAACAAGAATGATCATGTTGTCTGGTTCCAGGGAATGCGATACCCCATCTAAGATAGGACACAGTCTGGTTTCAAGTATACCACACCCTATATAAGACCCATGATAATGTTGACAAGGACCAATGGTAATGATGTTGATGCTATTTTGACTGATGTGACAACTATGATCAGGTTGAATGCTTGCTTGGTCGAACAGTTTATCTGTTAATGCATGATTTCATTAAAGCACAATGTTTGATTGATTATCATTGGATGTATGCTCAGTGATCTATCTATGCACAAACGGGACCATTTATTGACAAAATGCAAAATGCCAAAGAAATTATTTTTGGATTTTGATGTTTTTCACTTTGTAGGAATTTTGAGTTTTTTTTAAATTTTTTTCTGTTCTTTTTTCAAGACTTTGTTTGACTTTTTAGGGAATTTTTTTAGGACATTATTTGATTTTTTTGGATTTTGACATTTTAGTTGAAAATGAACACATGATTTTTTTTTATGTTTTTGAATATTTTCAGGATTTTTTTTTCAATTTTTTTTTTTATTATTTCAGGACATTTTTCAATTTTTATGATTTTGCCCCAGTGTCTAACAAGGCAAGAAATATGACAGGTGAATAAATAGGCTTTCTTAAATGTTGGTGGATAGAGGGAAAACAAAGGCCTTTTATCATGGAGACAATACAAATGCCATTTTCAAGGGCTATTGCATGATGGGACAAGAGACTGGATATGACAATGTAAAGCAGGAACATGGCATGAGGGACATGTCAACAGGTTTTTGAAACTATGTTTAAATTTTGCGTCCTTATGTCAGATCAAGATCAAGGAATGAAAAAGAGTGTATGGATAGTGATAAGATATGGATAGGATAAGAAAGACCAAGAATGGATAAGGGACATGGACTGAAGGTTGGGATTGGCTAAGGGATAGTGGCAGAAAGTTGTAATAAGACAAGGTATATGGCTAAAAGGTTATAATAAGCAAATGGATAAATACCAAAAACTATGATAGACTAAAAGCTACAAACAAGATGCATGATGCTCATGATGATCTTTAGCCTTGTCAAGATCAAAGGTGGAAAGGGAAACTGGACATGAGGGACAATAGGATATGAAGGGTAATGATAGGGGTTCGACAGGATAATGAAATAATGAAGGACAAAAGGATAAAACCTGTCCCCAAGTACGGTATGCAAGAAGTTCATAGATTACACATGACGCCTATTTGCCAGGTTTTCATCACGGTACTTGCCCAAGGTGCCTGTTTGTCAGGTTTTCACCAGTGGATGAATTATTTTTTACTTTACTTTTTTTCTTTTGTCTTTCTTTTTTTTTCAATTGTTCACTTTTTTTTTTTTTTTTTTTGTATTTTGACTTTTTCAATAGAAGATGGACACATGATAGGGGATGGAAGAAGGACTCAAGCATCTTTTTGTTTGGATATTAGCCTTGAAAAAAATGGACCATGACCTTTAGAAGTATGCTCAAAGGCGTTGGTAGGATAAGGACATGGAAAAAGAGATGAAACTAAGGCAAGGATTTATGCAAAGGATGGGATCAAAGGGATCGAAGGATGGAAAATATGCATTGGATAATGGATAAGGTATTGGAAGAATTGGGCTTCACTGGATGGAAATGAAGGCAAGATCAACATTGGCACACACCTTGAGGGGTGATGGATTGATAGAGGAAAAATGGATCTCAGATTGTGAGATTTGGATGGAGGAATAGCTCGGGATATTGGGACATAAGGGCCCAAAATGGATGAAGAAGGTGATGGAGGAACAAATTTGAGAGAGTTGGATGGAGGAATAGCAACTCTAGATGCCAAGTTAGATTTTTCCTTTTGTGCTTCAAGAAGCTACTTAGGAACCCACATTGTTTTGGATTTTTCATGCTTCTGTTGTTCTTTGGTGTGCATTGCTTGCATAAGGGATTTAGGAACCCATATATATTTTGAATTTTGTTTTTGAGCAATGGGCCTTTGTGGCCTTTTGGATATTTCTTTTTCTTTATAGATCATATTGTTCTTTGTTTTGACATGTTGATCCTTGAATACATGTGGATTTCTAGACTTATGACTTTTATGCTTGGCATCCAAATTGCTTGGAGGGGGGAAGGAATGCATGGATGGATATGAATGAAATGGAGTTTTTTTGGATTGATGAAATTTACTCAAGGATGTGTGCCTTTTCTGACCTTGCATAAAGGACGAAGGAATATAAGGACCTAAGATGGATGGAAAGTATGGTGGGGAAGGGATATGTTTGAATTTTGAAGGGATGTTGGATTTAGTAGGGGTACCCACGTCTTGAGGAATTTCACTGAGGCCATGACCCTTAATATTTTCTTTAACATGAAGGGATGCTTGCTTATGGAGATCAACTCCTTTTCCTTTATGAATATCTTGACTTGTAGGGTACTCTTTTCTTTGGGAAGAAGATGCGAGTCCATTATGAGGTGGATATGGTATGAGAGAAATAATGAGATCTTGAAGTGGATCAGATTGCACCAAAGTGGAAGAACCCATTATGCATGTTGAGGGTTCATGAACATCTTTCACTGACACGTTAGAATCATGAAGGGGATTAGGATCATGAGGGGGACTAGGATTGTGTGGTGGACATGGATCAATGACAGGCTCTTCAAGAGATGGAATGGGAGAAATAATGGGATCATCAAAAGAAATGTGATCTTGGAGTGTATATGGAGCATTAAGACAAGGAGATGGAGGAACAAAAGGATCTTGTGGAGGATTTAAAGGAATAATTTGATCTTGACAAGGAGGAAGATCATTGGAATCCTCTTTAAAGGTGCTTTGCTCTTGACTTTTAATGGGATCATCGGAAAAGATGGAAGGGATATCTTGATCTTTCTTAGGAAGTGGAATGCCAATGGGATTTGAAAGGATATTGTGTTCTTGGAATGGAAGGGGATCATTTGGGATTGGATGGACTGGGATATCTTGATCTTGCTTGGAGAATGGAGTGTCAATAGGACTTTGGATATGATGGACAAGAATAGGGGAATCATCGTGTGTTTCTAGAAACATGGGGTCCTCGTCAACAATTGGATGGGATGATAAGGTTTTGGGATCTTGATCTTGATTTTTTTTAAGACATGTTTCTTCATGCTCTAAATTATCCTCTTGACATGGGGTTGGACTTTGGATATGGATGGGGGATTCTGACAAGGGATCAATGTTTTGGCATGAAGGAAATGCACTTTGAACATTTATGATGGATTTTGGCAAGGAATCAATGCTTGAACATGAGGAAGAGGGACTTTGAATGGGTCCTCTAAGAAATAAAAAAAGGCAATAAAGTGCATGGTGGCATTGGGTCTTGTATTTCTGAAACATGACAAGGATGTGCATCATGAATTGGATTATCTTGGCAATCAATTATGGATAGCCCTTGGATAATTTCATCCTTGGGTGTATTGTTTGATGAGGACAATATGGAAGGTTCTTGTGTAACTTCTAAAGGTGTAGGGATAGATGCCACTGGAGAGTCAATTTGTTTGCGGGGGGATGAGGCATTGCTAGACATAATTGTATTATTTTGATCTTCCTCAAAGAACTCACTTGGTAATTTCCTTAAGATCCTTGCAATAGGGCCACCTTTCTTTCGAGGTTTTGACATAGTTGTAGCTAGAATTTGAACTTGTTTGGAAAGAATTTGGTCTTGGTTTGATGTCATGTTTTGATTTCGAACTAGATGTTGATCAAATTGGTTTGACATGTTCAAAATTTGGCTTGGTGCATGTTGCAAGGTTTTTTTTTGAATTTGTGATTGTGGTTGTTGACATTGATATGTTGATTGAACTAGTTGATATTCCACCATTGGTTGAACTATTTGTGGACATTGTATAGTTAGTTGGACATATTGTTGAAATTGGACCATTGGTTGAGCTATTTGTGGACATTGTATAGTTGGTTGGACATATTGTTGAAATTGGACCATTGGTTGTGTTGGTTGGAAATGTTGAACAAATGGTTGTGATGGTTGAAAATCTAATTGATAGTAAACGCCTTCTTGTTCTTGTTGTGAAGGCACATCAAGGTGGGTTCACCAAAATGTAAATCAGGAAATTGAGAAAACATCAAAGCAATATCAATTAGCTAACCACAAAGCTAAATTGTAATGAAAAGAAATCCTAATACATTCAATAAAGGCATGAAGATGAAATACTAAAATAAAATGCAAACCAAAGCATGCATCTCCTTCATTGGTCCTCCATTGTTCTTCTTTCACCTTCAAATTTGATGTGGATCTCACCTACAAGTACAAAATGCAAGTGGAAAGAAAGTTGTTGAGAGATGAAATTCATAGCATAAGGTTACTCGAAAATGTGATTGATAGTAAACACCTTCTTGTTCTTGTTGTGGAGGCACATAATGTTGTTGTTTCTTTTCTTGAAATTGTTTCATCATCTCTATTTGTGAGAGGAGGTATGGTATGTTTGATTGTTCAATAAGAGATCTTACATCAATTGGCTCAATATTTGGATTTCGACCTGGAAATTTTTGAAACATTTTGGACATTTGTGATCTATTCTTCTCAGTGTTTTTCACTTTTGAAAATTTGTTTTTTTGATTTAACTTTTGACAATCAAAGAAGACAAAATGTTTGTTTGACTTTGACTCAAGACAATCAAACACATTCACAACAAATCCTATGGCTGGAAATGGCAATATCTATTGAATCCTCTAACCATAAAATACAACACTCAGCTGGATAGCTAGATGCTTGGTAGCACTGGCTCCCCCTTACCATGCACTCACTTCTCGGGCATACCAAGCTTCGAGTTCAAGGGGCATCACTTCCCAAGAACTTGCTATCTCTAACTAAGGAGTACATGAGAGGTGTCTTTGGTATGCACGTATCACAATGCCTGAGCCAACAGATAGAAGGATTTTGGCATCTAAAAATAAAAGATTATAGTAAGGGTATCCATTCGGGTGGGTATTGATCCGGCGAATAAATCATCGCAATACCATTCTAGCACCCATGGTCTACAACTTTCATTACATCCACAGTTATTTAGAGTGGTTCAGAAGAGCTTGGCTTTATCCTATCACCACTTTGGGTCATTCCCTCTCACCAATGCCTGTGCAAAGTGCCAGGCAAATTGGGAGGTAGGCCCAATATCTAAAGGCTAAAAACACACAAACAAAATTAAAAAAAAGGACATGATAAGCATTGATTTTTTTTTGACCTTTAGAAAATCAAATGAGTTTATTGATTCATTTGCATCCTAATTAAGACTAGATGAGATTAATTCCACATTAACTTGAAAAAGATTCGATCAAATTAAGCCATGATTAAATGCAATTTGTTGTTTATTTTAAACCCTTTGCATGCATGAAATATGGAATTTGTTGTTGTTCTTTGATCCAAATCTTAATTAAAACTATGTGAGAATTGTAGGATTCATTCAAACCTCCTAATTAGGCTATGTGAAGATTTGTTGTTCATTAAATCCCTCTAATTAAACTATGTGAAGATTTATTGTTCATTGCATGTTAAGAAATCCTGCATAAATCATTGTTTAGACTCCATAAAACCCACATGCAATAATAGATCCTGCCATAAAACCTACATGCAACAACATATTAGTGCAAAAACCCTACATGCAACAATGGATTAGTCCAAAAAATACACATGCAACAACAAATTAGTTTAAAAAACCTGCATGCAACAATGTATTAGGACAAAAAACCTACATGCAACAATGGATTAGTCCAAAAAGCCTGCATGCAACAATGGATTAGTCCTAAAAGCCTGCATGCAACAATGGATTAACACCAAAAACCTACATGCAAATAGAAAATAATTCACGTCAGGTTCACCAAAAATGTAGATTAGGAATTCAATTAACATCAAAGCAAGTAGATATTAGCTAACCACAAAGCCAAATGAAATAAATCCTAATTACACTCAATAGAAGCATTGAAAACAAGACATTCAAAATACATAAAAATCCATCACCAATGTCTCTTCCAATTGACCTCCATTGTCCTTCTTTCTCCTCCAAATAGCGGATTTGTGTGGATCTCACCTACAAGTGCAAAAGCATGAAGCAAGATTGATTTTGATAGCGTGAGGATACTAGAAGCATGGTTGATTGATTCGATTAATTGATTGATTCCTCCTTTGATTGAAGAAAATCATCCACTTTATAGACAAATTGGAGAGAGGACAAGATTAGCATGGAGAGATTTGAAAGGAAATTCAAATCAAGAATGGCAACATTATGACAAATGTATGACAATTGCTATACAAGATGTATGACAAATTATGACCAATTATGACAAGTTGCTATGCAAAATGCATGACAAATTATGACAAATTATGACAAGATTGAAATGCCATTCCCATGAAATTAGGGGAAATATTAGAAAAAATTAAAGAAAAAAGGAGAAATAGAAATTAGGAATTAGGAGAAATTAGAAAATTAGAAAATTGAGGAAAAAGATGAAATAGAAATTAGGTGAATTAATTAATAGGTTTTCATCCATTAATTAATTCATGAAAGAGACCTAGGACTAAAGAAATAGATTTATTTAACCCAAAAAGAAGAAGAAAAGGATTAAATGAACAAATCATAAAACCCTAGAAATAAGAGGACAAGGAATTAGGTCAAGACAACAAGAAATTAATGTAGGTTTGATCATGATTCTGATTGACAAAGGACCAATGTTGATAAATGATTGAGATTGATTGACAAAAATCAATGACAAATTGACCAAGATTGACAAGGAGATCAAATTGATAGGCGCCAATTGACGAGGAACAATGACTAATCAATCCAAATTGACATGGTTGAAAAGGACTAGGATCGATGACGAATCAATTGCAAAATGACAAGATTGACAAGGACAAGGATCGATGATGAATCGATTGCAAAATTACGAGATTGACAAGGACAAAGATCGACCAAAATCAAGACTAAAGATTGCTATCGACAAGACCTAATTCGAAAGTGAGAAAAATGAGGAATGCAGAAGAAGGATTCAATGCATGCAAATGATAAAGACCAAGTGCACAACATAGAAGAAATGTTAATGCGATGCAAGAACCCTAAAATAAGGCAATGTGGAAATGTTAAAGTATGACTCCACAAGCATTGACCATTTTTAGATGTCTACAAGTTCTAATAAAGATTTATTTTACTCCATGTGTTATTTTTCTCAATTTGATCTAATTTGTCTTCCTTAGCTTTCAACCAATATTCATCTTTACATGCCTCAATTACTGATACCGGTTCAAATTGTGAAATTAAACATACCTCATTAGTTGCCAGTCTTCTTCTTGTCATTACTCTATTATTCTTATCCCCAATGATCTAATCTTTTGAATGATTCAATCTCACATACCTAGGATTCCTCTGACTCTCTATTCCTCTTCCTGGTTCTTCAATTATTGTAGAATTATCTGATACTGCCAGAGTAATTAGTTCAACACTTTGTTCTGGTAAAGGTGCTACTGGTTTAGATATAATCATTTCCACCACCAGTTCCTTTTCATAAACTCTGATTTGACTTCTGTTCAACTCATCTACTTTGACATTACCATTCTCCACAATTCTTTGTGATCTCTTCTTATAACATCCATATGCCTTGCTTTCATTAGAATAATCAAGAAATATGCCTTCATCACATCTAGGGTCAAATTTTCCAATTATATCATCTCTCTTGATATAACATTTACTACCAAAGATTCTGAAATACTTAACTATAGGTGTATGGAGAAACCATGTTTCATAAGGTGTGTTACCAGTTTCTCCTTTGATATGTACTATGTTGAATGTATAAACCATTGTGCTCATTGCTTCTCTCTAGTAGATATGAGGTAGACTATCTTCTATCATCATTGTTATAGAAACATCCAAGATAGTTCTGTTCTTCCTTTCCACAACTCCATTCTGCTGAGGTGTCCGAGGAGCAAAAAATTGTCTTCTTATACCATGCTCACAGGATGTGAATTATCCACCATGATCTAACCTCAAACATTTAATCTTCAATCCTGTCTCAGTTTCCACTTTAGCCTTAAAGATTTTAAACCTTTCAGATGCTTCAAATTTTTCTTTTAGAAAAGCAACCCACATCATTCTAGAATAATCATCAATGATTAGCATGAAATATCTATCACCTTGAAAACTTTAAACTCTACCAGGGGCACATAAATCAGTATGAATAAGATCAAGAACATCATTTTATTTATCTTTTATACTCGTAAAAGAGGTTCTAACCCATTTACCAATTTGACATTCTTTACATATTGGATTATAGGGCTTTATAATCTTAGGTATATCCCTGACTACCTTAGTTGAACCGATCTTCACAATGCAATCAAAATTCACATGACATAGCCTTTTATGCCATAGCCAACTCTCATAAATCTTTGTAATCAAACATGTATTCTCACTGGAGTTAAAATGAAATATATTACCTTTTGTCTGTGTACCGATTGCAATCTCCAAACCAGATTTGTTAATGATTTTTCAATTTATATCATTGAACTGTGATTGAAATCTCTTATCCACCAATTGTCCTACACTCCAAAGATTATGCCTTAAACCTTCAACATATTAAGCATTGTCAATATTGTTCTTACCATCCAATGATATAGTTACTTTTCCTTTGATCATACATGATTTGTCATCTCCAAATCTAACTAGACTACCATCCAATTCTTGCAAAGATAAAAACTTCCCTTTATCTCCAGTCATATGATGTGAACAACCACTATCAATTGCCCATTCATCCTTGTCTTTAATTTTAGCAGCAAGTGCCTTCTCTTCGGGTACATTCTCTTCTAGTGCTAGACATCTTCCTTGATAGCTAGGAACACCCATTCCTTCCCATTGCCTGAACCACTAGTAGAGTCTTCTACCGGTTCATCATTAGAATCAGTAATGCCTTCCTCATCCGCTATGTAGCATGATTTGTCTCTATTTTCCTTGTACTTATACTTGTTCTAATATCTAGGGTTAGGCTTAAATGATCTTCTAACTCTTTCTTGAAATCTTGAATTCCTTTCAGAACATCTAGATGCAAAATGACTAGTCTTATTACATACAAAACATTTAAAAGGTGCTTTTCCTTCATACTTACTTCCTACTGGTCCTTTAGGTACTCTTCTAGAAAATAGTGCTTAAAGTTTCCCAAACACATCATCTTCTCTCCTCATATCTTCCAATTCTTTTGCATATAAATCTTTCCAATCTTTCTTACCAGTTGTAGATGTAGATGCATGAAGAGAAGGTTCAGTCTTCACAGCTCCAGAAGGTCCAAATTCTTCAAGCTCAAAAGAAGATAGTTTCCCAACCAAGGTATCTTTGTTGATAGATGTATTAGCCATTGTTCTCAACTCATTAATAGAAGTATCCTTCAATTTGTAATTCGGTGGTAGGGCTCTCATAACTTTACAAACAATTTCATCTTCGCTCAGAGTTCCACCACAACATTGAATTCCAATAACAATCTCATTTACCCTTTCTATGAATGCAGTAATCCTTTCATCTTCTATCATCTTTAGGTTTTCATATCTCTCCCGGTAACCATGAAGTTTAGAAATATTCACTGTAGGGTCACCTTCATTAAGAGTCTCCAACTTATCCCATATAGCCTTTCGAGATGATTTTTCGGTTAATCACACAAGAGGGATTTTCTTTCTCTACAATCATTCTCAAGCTACTTGTCCAGGTTTTCTAGAGGAGGATTGCCAGATACCGGATTATAAGGTGTGACACCATTCTGTGTGATCTCTAAAATTTCCTTGCCAAGACATCTTAGATGAGTCTCCATCTAAATCTTCCATACTATGTAATTTGTTCCATCAAGCCTTGGAATATCTCTCGGAAAGATAGCTCCAGATGAACTCGATGAACTTGAACTGTTAGTTGCCATAGGCTCTTACTCAAGCGGTTATGCTTTCTGAATAGAGGATTAAAGCTCTAATACCAATTGTTAGACAGTTCAAATAACCAAAAGACAACTGAGACAGAGGGTGAATCAATTGTCACAGATTACCAGAACCCAAAACATTAATATTGGAATAGTAGTTAAACCAATTAAGTATAAACAATAATCATAGAATAAATACCATCCACATGACACGAAGATTTATATGTGGAAACTTGGTAAAGGGAAAAACCATGGTGGGAAGCCTACCCACAGTCAGATAATACTTCTGCAATAAGTATGTGAATTACAATTGAGGGGCCTACACTTAGATGAAGTCCAAAAACTTAGAGCACACTGCTCATCACAAAAGGAACCTCACTGACTACATATAAATCCAGACTACAATCCGGAGAAGTGTTGAACTGCAAAAGATAGCATCTCCTATGCCTAAGTACAGTTTTGGTTAAGCTCAATACTGAAGGACTAAATCCTCTTACATAAACCCAATTCGATCTCCAATGATTGACCAAATCATCTTCCTGAATGCTATTACATTATTCGCACATTACATCCCTTTCCATAACCATGATGATCTACAATGAGATCTTACAACTATATATACAAACCCTTGACCATAAACAATCAGATTGGCCACCAAACAATAATCAAATTACATAATTACTAACCATGTCACGTTAGACCAAACAAATAATATCCAACACATAAGACTTCCCGGGAATAGATCGAGAGGTCCAATTCACATGTTACATTAAAGCCGGTCCATAACCTAGATCAACCGGGACCCTCTATAGGTCCACACGTTAAAATAATGATCTCCATCTACCAAGTCTCAAACATGATCACCATCAGAATCCTAAAACTCTACTAGAAGATGCGCCAACACGACTTATGCATTTGATCAAAGATCTTCATCAAAAGATCTACTGGTGAAACCCTTGCTGGAGGCAAAAGCTAACCTTTTAAGCAAATAGGATAGCATCCAATTACTAGAGCAAAAACAACTTACTGAATATAAACATGAGTATCATCAATAAGCCAATTCCATAACCAAACTATACTAGAGCCTATCGGATGATGTTGGCATTGACAAAACTGGTTAATCTAGAGTACCGATATATTTGCTGAGATTTGTCATTGATTTCTAACACTGACCAGTGGGGTGGTGTATCTCAATAGCAAAGGTGATGACTTGTAAACAACATGGATGCAACATAAGAGACTGATGATCAAGGTTCAATTAGCTCAAGGGAAGACAAACTAAGCTAATTGGTTTGTCACTCAAGAAGATCAGTGTTGAGTTCAGATCTTCAAACTGGTCATTCTGATGATGATGAAGTTACAAAAGGTGACTTAGGTAAGAAGGCTTGAGGTTGTATGCAAACTGGAATCTCATTGGCAAATAGGAGAAGAGGCTTGATGGAAGCACTGCAAACTGGCATCAAAGGATGAACTGGTAATGAAGAGTGAAGTGGTATACCGATACACGGGTGAAGCAAAAGGAAGATAGGTGGTCACCATAAATCTAAGAGTGGTGATCAGTTAAATAGTTGTGATGGATAAAGGTGAGTTGGTGAGCTTGTGTCTATGCAAAACTAAAGGTTGGTGAAGTCAACTTCAATCATCATGTAGTTGAGCAATGGTTACTTGTGGATTTTCCAGTTTGCATTTAAATGACTGAACTCGATCCAGAAGTCACTATTTTTGGGGGATGCAGTGGCAGAATTGGCTGAGTAGTTGGCAAAATTGTTGTAGGGCATGCACAGAAAGAGCAGGAAGATTTGAATTTTAAATCTACCGAGATTCGTGATTACATTGATTAAGGAAACACTTGAAGGTGACAACAAAAAGTGTATAAAGTATTTTTGAGTCCATTCAAAAATTCTTGATTGTAAAATTTGTAAAGAGCAAATCCTATGAAAGGCAATCCAAAGTGTAGAGTAGAGTGAGAGGAAATGCTAAAATATTTAGCAAAGCAAAGAGTGTATGAAGTAGACTAGCAGAGTGCAGAGCTAAGGGTCAGAGGATAGACATAGTGTAGAGACGAGGGTCAGAGGACCGACAAAGTGTAGAGTTGTGGGTCAGAGGACTGACATAGTGAAGAGCTGAGGATCAGAGGACTAGCAGAGTGCAGAGCCAAAGGTATACATAGAAAACTAGTGTTGTGCAGAGAAGACACAACCAGTGTAGATAGAGTATGATTTTCATTGTGATTTGATCAAGCTATCAGTAGCTACTCCAGCAGATCATCTTTTTGTTGTTTTCTAACCATTGCAACTCAAATCCCTTAACCGGGTGGACTTTAACAGGTCCCTTTATAAAATCCCCTAACTAGGTGACATTTTAATTGATGTTCCTAAGTCCTTTAACCAAGCTACCTTTAATAGGGTAAAGGCACTAACAAGCTTTAAAAAAAATCCCCTAACCGGGTGGCACCTAACGGTGTCCTTGTAATCTCCTAACATGGATGGCTCTTCATTGGGCATACTCCAGAAGGTTACAAATTTTGTGAGTTCCTACTCGCACCATGGTTTTATCTCATTTGGGTTTCCATGAGATAAATCTTGGTGTCACTGTGTATCTTTTCATGCATGCATATTCTTCTATAGTAATTATTTGTATTGATGAATATTAAGTTAGTGTAGACTTGAGTTAAAAGTTTTAATTGTGTAAAACTATTAAAGTGATAATTTGCCCCTCCCCTCTCAGCATGATTTGGGACTAACAATTGGTATCAAAGCTTTGGTCCTTAGATTCAGAAGAGCCTAATAGCTTAAGGAAAGATCCAAGATGATGTGGAAGGAGGGTCCTAACTTCTCTAAGGAGAATTAAACCTTATGGTGTGGTAGAATGAAGCTCTACTAAAGAACCCTAGGAGATCAATAATAGAATCATATAATCATAGAGTACAATGAACCTATATAGGTTCTCACTATAGATCATATCAAAGAAAGGTAAGACAACACTGCTACTATGGATTTGATTGCTAGCACTCTATCTGATAATAAGTATGTTGAGGTTCAAGATCTGAAAACACCCTATCAGATGTGGAATAAGCTGAAGACTGTCTATGGAGGAGATCCTCATGTTTAAAAGGCTAAAGTGGATAGCTTGAGAGGAAAGTATGATGAGATGAGGATGCAAGAAGGAGAAAATATAGAACAATATAGTAAAAGAATAAAGGATGTAGTAAACTCCATCAAAAGTGTTGGATGAAAGCTTGAAGAAGATGATGTGGTTAGTAAAATCTTGAGAACCTTGCTACCATAATATGCTATAAGGGATTCTGCAATTCAAGAACTTAGATCCTTGGGAACAGTTACTATTTCACTTGACTCATCGATCGGTAAGTTGACATCCTTTAAACTGAGTAACTGTGATAACAGTGTACCGAAAATTGATGCGACCTTCAAAGCTTCTATGATATCTGCACCAATAAGAAGAAGAAAAGAAACTGGAAACAATTCTACTACAAGAACCAGTCATTCTCATGAAAGTGGCAACCTATTATCTGAATAACATGAACAAGATGAGATTGAAGCTCTATTGGCAAGAAGACTACCGAGAGGAAAAGGAAAGTATAAAGGTAAACTTCCCTTGAAGTGCTTCTCTTGTAATAAGATAGGTCATATTACATCTAGATGTCCTGACAATGATAGAGATAGGAAGGATAATTTTAGAAGCTACGAGGACAAGAGCAAGAAGGAGTGCTATCTTGCAAAAGGAGGAGTTACCGATGAATAATCAACAGGATCTAATGGAGATGGAATTGCATTTGTAGTGATAAAGAAAGATAACTCACTGGAAAATGACATGGAACTAATCTCTAGTTCAAGATAGTGAGTATACTGGGTAATTGATAGTGGTTGCACTCACCACATGACTGTCGACAGAAACAAATTCCTCAGCATGGAGAACTGCAATGGAGGAATGGTGAGATTTGGCAATGATGCTCCTTGTGCAGTAAAAGGTAAGGGATCTATAGCCCTAAATGATAAAACAAATTATGAAGATGTTTATTAGATAGAAGGGATAAAATATAGTCTATTAAGTGTTGCACAACTTAACAATAATGGTTACTAGTTAGAATTCAATGAAGGAATATGCAAAATAAATGACAAATCAGGAAGTCTGATTGCTACCGGTAAACAATCTAGAGGTAATCTGTTTCATCTAGACACCACTGTAGGTAGTTGTGTAATGGAAAAGGTAGAATACAATTGGTTGTGGCACAAAAGATTGTGTCATGTTAGCTTTGATAGCATAGAAAAAGTCAGTAAAATGAAGTCTGTCAAAGGTATGCCTGATATTATCAAACCTAAAAATGCTATGTGTAAAGAATGCCAACTAGGAAAGTTGATCGGGTCTAGTTTTAGTAGCAAATTTTTTTAATTTGAAAATGTGATGGACTTAGTTCATACAGACTTGTGTGGTCTAATGAGAACCAAGAGTTTCTATGGAGACTGGTATTTCATGTTGTTTGTAGATGACTTCTCAAGAATGATGTGGGTTGTATTCTTGAAAGAAAAATCTGAAGCCTTTCTCATGTTTAAGGTCTTCAAGTCTCGAGTAGAGAGAGGAACTGGTAAGAATCTGAAATGTCTGAGATCATATAGAGGAGGAGAGTTCATCTCTCAAGATTTTATGAATTACTATGAAGAATAGGGGATTATGAGACAGATGTCTGCACCCAAAACACCTCAGCAAAATGGGGTTGCTAAAAGAAGGAACAAAACTCTTCTTAATAGTGCGAGGACTCTGATGATACAAAAGGATATTCCACATATCTTCTAGAGAGAAGCAGTAAGCACTATTGTGTACACCTTGAACTAGATATAGGTGAAGAAAGGGATAAATAAAACTCCCTATGAATTATGGTGTGGATACTCACCCAATGTCTTCTATTTCAAAGTATTTGAAAGTAGGTGCTATATCAAGAGGGATGAGTACTCTAGAAAGTTTGATCCCAAGAGTGATGAAGGAACCTTCTTAGGTTACTCCACAAAGATTAAAGCATACTGGTGTTTGAACAAAAGGACCGGTAATATTGTGGAAAGTGCAAATGTCAGAGTAGATGAGTTCTCTAAGAAAAATGAACAGGATAGCAAGTGTGAACCAGGGGATTATAAAGGATTCAAGTACACTGTACTGGTCAAACCTGCTTAAGAGAATCCTATTGTAGTGGCAAATGAAGAAGATTGTGAAGTATAACCTGCACAACCGGTAGAAGAAGATCCAAGAAATGAACCGGTACTAGCAAATTATGTCAGAAACAATCACTCCACTGAAAATATCATTGGTGACAATGATGCGGGAGTATTGACTAGAAGAAGAGAAAGAGAGAATGCATGCCTGCTCTCCATAATTAAGCCCAAAATAGAAAAGGAGGCTCTAAAAGATTATTATTGGATCAAAGCCATAGAGGAGGAACTAGAGTAGATTGAGAAAAATGAAACTTGGACTCTAGTGCCCAGACCGGAAAACAAAAATGTGATAGGTACCAAATGGGTGTTTAGAAACAAAATGGATGAAATGGATCAAGTAGTAAGAAACAAAACAAGATTAGTCTGCAAAGGCTATGCTCATGAAGAAGGTTTGGATTATGTAGAAACCTTTGCACCAGTGGCTAAGCTGGAAGGGGGTAGAATTTTGCTGGCCTATGTTGCTTACAAGAATTTTGAAGTTTACCAAATGGATGTCAAATCGACATTCTTGAATGGTGTTTTAGAGGAAGAAGTATACATAGAGCAATCAGAAGGGTTTGCATAAGAAGATGGAAGAAATATGGTATGCACATTGTAGAAGGCTCTATATGGGCTAAAACAAGCACCATGAGCTTGGTATGAGAGGCTACGCTCATATCTATTAAGCATAGGGTTCAAGAGAACTAGTGATAACAGTAACTTGTAGCTGAAGACTTGAGAAGAAAGAAAACATCTAATTGCTGAAATCTTTGTAGATGACATCATCTTGTGAGAAGATGATGAGATGAGCAGAGGTTTTGCAGAACAAATGAAGCAAGAATTTGAGATGTCCATGATCAGTGAGATAAAATTCTTCATCGGCTTGCAAGTCTCACAGCTAAAGAATGGCATATTCATTAGCCAGACCAAGTACATAAGGGAAATTTTGAACTTTTGGAATGAAAGATTGCAAACCTATTGGAACTCCAATGGTTATAGATTGCAAGCTCTCCAAAAATGATGAGGCTCATGAAGTGAATGAGACACTTTACAAATCCATGATCGGTAAGTCGTAGTATGCAATCCATAGTAGACGGGACATAGCACAAGCTATTGGCTTGGTTGCCATATTTGCTGCAAATCCAAAAGAGACTCATATGGTGGTAGTCAAGAGAATATTTAGATACCTAAAGGGGACTGATGAGTATGGTCTTTGGTATCCACATAAGGGAGATTTCAGCTTAAGTGTCTTCACCGATTCAAATTGGGTAGAGAATATTGATGACATAAAAAGAACTAGTGGAGGTGCACTTTTTCTTGGAGATAGGATTGTGTCATGGACAAGCAAGAAACAAAATTGCATATCTCAATCCACAGCTGAGGCTAAGTGTGTGGCTGCTACAACCAATTGTACACAAATTGTATGGATCAAGCAATTATTGGAAGGTATCCAAGAAAAGGTAACTGAACTTATAGTAATTCACTGTGGCAACACCAGTGCTATAGACATATCCAAGAATATAGTGATGCATTCCAAGACAAAGTATATAGCTATCAAATATCACTACCTTAGAGAACAAGTTCAAGACAAGGAAGTGAGGTTGTAGTATATACCAACAAAAGAATAGGTGGCAGATATCTTCACCAAGCCACTACAAAAGGATACCTTTGAATACCTCAGAGGTAAGCTAGGTGTGATGCCCCTACCTATAGTAAAGTAAGTAAAAAGGGCTCTATATCAATCTGGTTTGATTTCTTTATTAAAAATCTCTAAGACTAGATTTTAAAGTGTGGACTACTTCGGTTAAGGGGAGCAGTCTTTGGCATCATTGTCAAAGGGGGAGATATGTTTATAGTGTTTGAGCATTGGTAAGTAGTGATTAAGCTGAAGTTGTTGAAATATAGTATTGATAGTGTTAGGGGGAGATAATCATTACTTAGAGTAGAAGTAATGATTGGTACATAAATAAAGAAAGAAATGAAGAAAGTACATGAAAGAGCAACTAATAAGATAGATCCTGAAGTGTTGCCATCAATGCCAAAGGGGGAGATTGTTGGCATTGACAAAACTGATTAATCTAGAGAATCAGTATATTTTTTGAGATTTGTCATTAGTGTCTAACACTGAACGGTGGACTCGTACTAGTGGAGTGGTGTATCTTAGTAGAAAAGGTGATGACTTGTAAACAACATGGAAGCAACATAAGAGACAAATGATCAACGTTCAATCAGATCAAGAGAAGACATACTAAGCTAACCGATCTATCACTCAAGAAGATCGGTGTTGAGGTCAAGTCTTAAAACTGATCATTCTGATGATGATGAAGTTAAAAAAGGTGACTTAGGCAAGAAGGCTTGAGGTTGTATGCAAACTAAAACCTCATTGGCAAATAGGAGAAGAGTCTTGAGGGAAGCACTACAAACCAGCATCAAAGGATGAACTAGTAATGAAGAGTGAAGTGGTATATCAATACACCACTGAAGCAGAAGGAAGATAGGTGGTCACCATAAATCTTAGAGCGGTGATATGTTACATAGTTGTGATGGCAAAAGGTGAGTTGGTGAGCTTGTGTCTATGCTAAACTAAAGGTTGGTGAAGTCAACTTAAGTCATCATCTAGTTAAGGCATGATTACTTGTGGATTTTCTAGTTTTCATTTAAATAACTGAACTCGACCCAGAAGTCACTATTTTGGGGGGATGCGATGGCAGAATTGGTTGAGTAGTTGGCAGAATTGTTGCAGGGCATGTAGAGAAAGAGCAGGAAAATTTGAATTCTAAATCTACTGAAATTTGTGGTTGCATTGATTAAGGAAACACCTGAAGGTGACGACAAAAAGTGTGTAAAGTATTTTTGAGTTCATTCAAAAATTCTTGATTGTAAAATTTGCAAAGAGAAAATCCTGTGAAAGGTGATCCAAAGTGTAGAGTAGAATGAGAGGAAGTGCTAAAATATTTAGCAGAGCAGAGAATCTATGAAGTAGACTAGTACAGTGCAGAGCCGAGGGTTAGAGGACCGATAAAGTGGAGAGCCGAGGGTCAGAGGACCGACAGAGTGTAGAGCTGAGAGTCAGAGGACAAATAGAGTGAAGAGGCAAGGATTAGAGGACCAGTAGAGTGTAGAGCCGAAGGTATACGCAGAAAACTAGTGTTGTGCAGAGTAGACACAACTGATGCAGATAGAGTATGATTTTCATTGTGATCTGATCAAGCTATCAATAGCTACTCTAGTAGATCATCTTTATGTTTCTTTCTAACCATTGAAACTCAAATCCCTTAACCGGGTGGACTTTAACAGGTCCCTTTGTAAAATCCCTTAACCGAGTGACATCTTAATTGATGTTCCTAAGTCCTTTAACCAGGATACCTTTAATAGGGTAAAGGCACTAACAAGCCTTAAACAAAACCCCTTAACCAGGTGGCACCTAATAGTGTCCTTGTAATCTCCTAACAAAGATGGCTCTTCACCGGGTGTACTCCAGAAGAGTACAAATTTTGTGAGTTCCTACTCACACTGTAGTTTTCTCCCATTTGGGTTTCGACAAGATAAATCTTGGTGACACTTTGTATCTTTTCATACATGCATATTCTTCTGCAATAATTATTTGTATTGATGAATATTATGTTAGTGCAGACTTGAGTTAAAAGTATTAATTATGTAAAACTAGTAAAGTGTTGATTCACCCCTCCGCTCTCAGCACCGGTTGGGAGTAACAAATCATACCAGATCCAAACCAACCAGAGAACCACTCATCCTACCAGGACCAAAAGGGTGCCGATAAAGCATCCAAATAGCTAGTATTGGCATCAATGACGAAACATCAATGCAACACATAATTAATTCTTCCAAATGGCCAACAGTACGATGCTAATGTTATTAATCTATCACAACATCCACCTCTTGATCTTGTTGATCACTATTTTGGGAGGGAAAGAAACATGCCAGAGGAGCGACATCAAGTACAATAGCTAGAGCTATCACAAGATCCAAACAAGGACTATGCTCATATGGTAAGTCACTTTGTTCGATTGTAGGAGCTAGGATTAAGGTTTTTGAAATTTAGTTGATAAATGTTTTTCCACATCAGCATATTCATCATCACTATAAGAGACATTAAGAGTTGTATTTCCATCATGAATAGCATTTTCGCTCATTTCTTCATCAAGATTTATAGAGAGAGGAGCACAAACACGAATAGGAGTAAAACCATCACATGTTTTGTGAAACTGATGATTTGGAGATGTAGGTTGAACATCTTGCTTAGGAGAAAAGGGAATCATGTCAACAAGTGGAGTTCTAAGAGATTGAATATTTTGAGGAATAGTAGCACGAGCTTGAAAATAGCATCTTCATTGGTATTCTCTCGCACAACAATTCCTCCAAGTCTTAGTGGAAGGTTGAGCAGGAGGAGGAACATTTGTAAAAGTAGGAATGTTTTTCTCTTTGATAGTTGAAGGTTTTGGTTGAGTTCATTTAGGTTGGACAAGAAGAGAAGTAGGCCTCTTCTCTCTATAAGAGGAAGGAGGTGGAACTACACCATATAAAGGAGGAATGCTAGGTATAGGAAGAAGACCAGGTCCATTATGAGGAGGAGGTACAAGTCTAACCTTAGGAGGAATATTGTTGTTCTTCTTAGGAGAAGGCACAGTCACATCCATAGGAATAGATTGAAGATCTTCCTTGGGAGGGAGATTAGTTCTATCTATGAGGGGAAGAACTTCATCTTCAAGTATAATGGGAATGTCAAGTGTTAGTGATTTAGGTTGACTTAAGGAAAAGATCATATATTTCTTCCATTTTTTTATAAGATTAAAAAAGAGCATTGCTTTTGGATGGAAGAGATTGAAATTGCTTAGGCCAAAAGAAATCAATAGGAACGCTAGGGCTTCTTTCGGATGGTCTAAATAAGCTATGATTCACAATTATGATTTCACCATTGTGAGGAAATTTCAAACATTTATGGATTAGAGAAACAATAGCCTTCATGGAAGATAGCCAAGGATAGCCCAACTTCACACAAAATTTCTCGGAAGAGGGTTTGATAACAAAGTCAACATCCATAGATTTAGTATGAAATTAAACATGAAGGGTGATAGAGCCAATGGTAGGACAAGAGAATCCATCAAATAACTTCAAAACTACATTAGAGGAATCATTAATTGGTTTATGCAATCATAAAGTGAAAAGATACTCCTCGGTGATGGTGTTAACCACATAAGAGGGATCAACAGGAGTGGCACGAAAATGATGGTATGATGAAAGAATAAGTATTCAGTAGAATATTGAGAGGGGGGCGTGAATCAGTATATTGAAAAACTGATACAAAGTTCCCAAATTCAAACTCAGTCAAACAAAGTAATCATATCTTAGTCAAGATCAATATTCTTAGGAATACTTGACATTAACCGGTTTAACTATTCTGACAACTTTAACAATAAACACCTTCAATCTTGTAAACATCAACAATGCTTAATCTTAACTCAACATATTCATCTCTCAATGCTTTTACTTAACATTCAAATCAACAAATAAGATCACAGCCACAAAAGCATTCACCACTTGACACAAATGTTTATACGTGGAAAACCCAATTAGGTAAAAACCATGGTGAGATGGGACTCATAAGGATATCTACCTCAACTCTTTCGAAGTTCGCCCTCTTAGGAGCCAAAGCCTCTTAGAGCTTTACAATAAGTCCTGTTAAGAACTAATTCTAGTTAGGAATGTTAGGACCTAGAGGCAACTGATCAGTTGTCAATTAATTTCAACCCAAATATAGTTTAATCAAACTTGATGCATAATACCGGTAAACCAAACTTAATGTTGGTTAATATATTAATAGTTAAAATCAATACCAGTGAAACTTAATGCATGAAATAGAAAGAGAAACAAAATCCACAACACATAACACATAGATTTGTATGTGGAAACTCTGTAAGGGGAAAATCCATGGTGGGAAACCTTACCCACAATTAGATGATACTACTGCAGATAGTATGTGTATACAAATGGGGTCTGCACATGCAAAAAGGCCAACTGCCTAGAGCCCACTGCTCAATCACAAAATAGGAGTCACACTGAATACAATTGAATGGTTAAATCCAATGATAATGTACTGCTCAAAGTAGCATCTTCTATGTTGGATTCAGTATCAGTTAAGCTCAAATAATCACCTTCATACCTTCCTTGAACCTTCTCTATGGTTTGCTCATATGATCTTCAATATTCACACATACCATAACCTTTTTCTTCTTTGTTCATACCATATCTCATCTTACAAATGAGACCTTACATATATACCAAAACCTAAGACCAAATGTGTAGGTTGGCTCACTAAGAATATTACAATTAAATCAATTACAAATGAATCAAGATGCGATGCATCATGTCGGCTCAATACATTTACAATAATATCTAATCAATAAATCATCTCCATAATGTGTCATGCTGATCTAGAATAGATGACGCATACTGGTCCATAACCTAGACCAATTTGTAGGTAAAAAAAAATATGTCAACCCAGTTAGACCAATAACCAAAACACCAAAACAAAGTATCCAAACCATGTCTTTGATATAACCAGGTGATCTCTACATGATAACAAGTCATCATCAGTGCTGGTGAAAAATATAACCTGTTGGTGAGCAATATACCGGTGACTGTGCATAAGTCACTAAACATGTCAGTGAACACAATGTGTCAGTTCAACATAACCAATGTAACCATAGATCTCCAAAAGGATAAGTGTTGACATCAATGACAAAACTAATGCAACACATGCATAATACCAACAAGGAATCACCCAGTTAAAGGATTTACAAATATGCCTTGTTAGAGGCACAATACCTTGTTAGGAGTAACCTCGCTGGAGGATTTAAGAATCCAAGCTAATGGACCACCTTGTTAGAGGATTTAATGAGTAACCAAGCTTTTTAGAGCTTACCCGATTAAGGGATTTTACTTCTCCTGTAATTTTTAGAAAACAACAGGTTTTCTTGATCTATCTTAGTAGGAGTATCTTTGCTTGATCAGATCCTTCTAAGCTTCAATCTTCCTTCCCTCAAAGTGCAGATACATTCACTGGTTGGGCAACTGCACACTCAATAGGTTTTCTATCAATCTTGCCAACAACCTTTACAAATAACTTCATCAACCTTAAATACAAATCAATTAGGTCAATAATAGAACAAAAACCTAATTCTCATCATTGAGATTACAAACAAGTCGATTCAATCTTGACCATTAGAAATCATGGCAATCTCTTCATATTCTTCAAGACAATTTCAACCGCTCCATGATCACCTCTCCATTGGACTTTGTAACTAATCACACGTTGTGCATTAAATACAATTCACTTTGCTCCTTCCCTAGACAATAAGAAAATGCACCAAAACAATTTGAATTTATCCTCATACAATTATCATACATGTCTCCATCATTATCACTCATCAGATAATAAACAAAAAAACTTGATTGGTTAGGGTTTAATAGCTGATAGGGTTTATCGGTTACATTACATAGAAAGGTTTAACTCTTTACACCAGTTCACTAGTTCAACTCACAAAATTTACATTTCAGTTACAACATCTTCCACAACTCTCTTCTTACCAGTTACTAGCCAATATAAAAAACAATAATATTAATAATAACATGAATACCATTTACCGGTTCAATTGACATCAATGAGAACATATCATTCATTCAATCTCTATGCAAAATGCCAACAAACTCAAGATGCAAACAATCTCCCCCTTTGGCATTGATGGAAATACAAATATCAACACCTCTAATTGCTACTGAGATTGGTGAATAGGAATCCTAGTTTACATTACCAAGTATTCACCTTATTAGACACTTAATTCTTCTCCTCAATCAGATAATTCTTCTCCCCCTTTGACAACAATTCCAAAGTGAGAGTAAAACATGTAATTCTACTCTCAATGTGCATCAACATCATTCTGCAACTTGATGTTGCCCCTGTGGAATACATCCACTCCTTCATTAATCCATATAAGATTTGACAAGTAAGTCGGGGACTGATGCACTTAGCATCATGCTCAACTAGCTTCATGAAGAGGGATAACCCCCAATTGACTTCTAAGATACTCAAAAGTGGTCTTAGGCATAGGTTTGGTAAAGATATCTACAATCTACTCCTTGGTAGAAACATGCTCCAAGATAACATCTTTACTTTGAAATTTTTCCCTCAAGAAGTGATATTTCAATTCAATGTGCTTAGTCCTTGCGTGCAAAACATGAAATTTAGAAATTCTTATTGCACTTGTATTATCACACAAAATATTTATAGGTTTTGTGATTTTCATCTTCAAACCTTCCAAAATGTGCCTCATCCACATAGCTTGTGTGCAATTCATATAAGCTGCTACATATTCAGCTTCAACAGTAGATTGTGAAGTGCAACTCTGATTTTTACTACTCCATGAGACTAGCCTTCCTCCTAGAAAGAATGCTCCACCGGTAGTACTCTTTTGGTCATCAATATTTCCTGCCCAATCAACATCTGTGTATGCCTACAAGTCAAAATATCCACCATATGGATACATAATCCATAGTCAATAGTAGCTTTCATATATCTAAAGATTCTCTTAGTTGCCATCAGATGTGCCTCCTTTGGATTCTTTTGAAATCTAGCAACAATACAAATTGCATGGGCAATATCTGGTTGACTATGAACAACATAGTCTAATTTTCCAATCATTGATCTGTATTCCTTTTCATCTACAGACTTAGATGCATCTTCCTTGGACAATTTACAACCTGTAACCATTGGGGTTCCAACTGGTTTACAGTCACTCATATCAAAATTCTTCAAAACCTCCTTCACATACTTGGATTGAGTAATGAAAATACCATTCTTCATCTGTTGTATCTATAAGCCTATGAAATTTTTTATTTCCCCTATTAGTGACATTTCAAATCCATTCTTCATTTCATCTGCAAAACAATTACTCATATCATCATTTCCTCCAAATATAATGTCATCTACAAATACTTCATTGACCAGTATATCATCTCTTTCAGACTTGAGATAAATGTTGTTGTCATCACTGGTTCTAGCAAAGCCTATCTTCATCAGATGAGTATGAATTCATTCATACCGTGCTTTGGGTGCCTTCTTTAATCCATACAAAGCTTTATGCAGTTTGCATACCATGTCTTCCTTATCTATCAATGTATAACCATCAGGCTGCTCTATATAAACCTCTTCTTCCAGTATCCCATTCAAGAATACAGAATTGACATCCATTTGGCATAACCTTTGCATACTAGTCTTTCCTTATTGTGAACTACAACACCATCTTCATTTAACTTGTTTTTGAATACCCATTTAGTACCTATAACATTCTTGTTTACCGATTGGGGTACTAGGGTCCAAGTGTTGTTCTTCTCAATTTGTTCCTACTCCTCCTCCATAGCTTTCACCCAATGATCATCACCAAATGTCTCCTTAGCTTTTCTAGGTTCAAAGGTGGATATCATGTAAGAGTTCTCTCTTATTCTCCTTCTAGTTAGTACTACAACATCCTAATCCCCAATTATCTATTCAAGACTGTGATTTAGTCTCACATACCTAGGAATAACATGGTCATTCTCTTTAGGTTCAGCTTCTTCATTGTCATCTTCTTCTATATTTATTTGTTCCGGTTGAACAAGTACATCAGGATTTTCTTTACCAGTTTATGATTTAACAGTTTCAGTTTCTAAAAGAAAAATTCAAGGATCTTCATCCTTCTTCTTAGAACTGGTTCCCTCTGATATTTCAAGACATTCATCTACATGAACATCAACACTCTCAACAATTTTATGCATCTGGTTGAAGCATTTATAGGCCTTACTCTTGGTGGAATAGCCAAGAAATATGCCTTCATCACTCTTAGCTTCAAACTTGCTTATGTAGTCACCTCTTTTAATAAAACATTTGCTACCAAATATTTTAAAATAGCTAACATCAGGTGATCTCCCATACCAGTACTCATATGGGGTCTTATCCTTACCAGTTTTTACCATAACTCGGTTCATTATGTAGACAGTTGTACTTACAACTTCTTTCCAAATTTCTTTTGATACACCTCCTAGTATCAACATAGTTCTAGTAGCTTCAACCACTGATTGGTTGTTTCTCTCTACTATACTATTCTGCTGTTGTGTCCTTGGTGTAGAAAGTTGTCGCTTGATACCATTATCATCACAATATTTAGTGAACTATGCAGAAGTAAATTCACTGCCTTGATTTGTTCTTAGACATTCTATCATTTTTCCACTCTCTTTCTCAGCTAAGCCTCTGAATGCCTTGAATTTTCCAAAAGCTTCATTATTATCCTTCAAGAATGTGACTCACATCATCCTTGAATAATCATCAGTGAAGATCATGAAGTATCTATCACCTTGAATGCTTCTTGTTCTTATTGGTCCACATAGGTCTGTATGAACCAAATCTAACAAGTGCTCTACTAAGAACGACTTGCTCTTGAAAGTTGAAGAAGTCATCTTTCCTAGTTGACATACTTTACAAAGAGCATTAACCAGTTTGTCTAGCTCAGACCTCTTACTATCTTAGACTTGCTTAATTTAATAATATTATCAAAATTTATATGAAAAAATATCCTATGCCAAAGCCAGCTATCATCTATTTTTGCAATCAAACAGTTGCTAACTTTAGGATTTAGATGAAATAGATTACCTCTTTTTTGTTTCCTAGTTGCAATCAATTCACCTCTGTTGTCAAAGATTTTGCATATACCATTTCTAAACTCTAGTGGGTAACCTCTGTCATTAAGTTGTGCACTTAACAGATTGTTCTTTAGGCCTTCAACCCAGTAGACATCATCACCACTGCTCTTCCCATTAAGAGAAATAACTCCTTACCTTTTACCATACAGGGTGAGTCATTGCCAAATCTGACAACACTGCCATCAAATTCCTTCAGGGAAATAAATTTTCTCTGATCATCGATCATGTGACGTGAAAAACCACTATCAATGATCCAATCATCAGAGTTATCCATTCTGGATACTAGTGCCTTCTGATCTGATACTTCTTCCTTAATTGCTACAAACACAATATCTTCACTAGCATCATCATCAGTAATACCACTATCAATAGATACAAGACAATCTCTCTTGCCTTTACCCTTGTACTTCTTAAATTTGTCTCTCTTGTAATCATTTTCACCATTAGGGTATTTTGTTGCTATATGACCAATCTTGTTGCATGCAAAACATTTTAAAGGTAGCTTACCTCTATATTTACTAGTGCCTCTAGGCAATCATTTTTCCAACAATGCTTCAAGTTCCACTAAGCTGTCTTCATCATCAGCATCTATGCTGGATCTAGATTCATAACTATGGCTGGTATCTCTACTTCTTCTCATAGATGGGTTAGAGACAGAAGCTCTGAATGCAGATTCTGATTTCTATACACTACCATCATAGCCATTTAGTTCAAAAGCAGTAAGTTTTCCAATAATAGAGTCAAGAGTTACCTTTGTCTTGTCAATGGATTTCAGCTCCTGAATAGCTACAACTTAGATAGCATAGAACAGTAGTAGGGGTCTCATTACCTTACTGATTACAGTGGCATCTTCACTTTCCCTCCTGCACTCTTTATCTCTCCAACTATCTCTTTGATCCTTTGACCATACTACTGGATGTTCTCACCTTCAGACATTCTCATGTCGTCAAACTTGCCTCTTAAACTCTCTTCTTTAGCAATCTTGACATGCTCATCACCACTATAGATATCTTCAAGTTTCTTCCCAATATTGACTACCAAGACTCTTAATGTAAATATTAATTCTATCACTCCATATTCTATAGTTATATTTGTTAAAATTCGGACCTTCTTTCTTCATCATGATCTACAAGATCTTTTCCTCAAGCTATTAGGCTTTTAGACTAAGAGGACCTGAGATGCTCTGATACCAATTGATGGTATGATGAAAGAATAAGTATCTAGTAGAATACTGAGAGGGGGGGGGGGGTGAATCAATATATAGAAAAACTGATACAAAGTTCCCAAACTCAAACTTAGTCAAACAAAGTAATCATATCTCAGTCAAGAACAATATTCTTTGGAATACTTGACATTAACCAATTTAACTGTTATGACAACTTTAATAGTAAACACCTTCAATCTTGTAAACATCAACAATGTTTAATCTTAACTCAACATATTCATCTCTCAATGTTTTTACTTAACATGCCTTATTAGAAGTTAATCAAATCAACAAATAAGATCACAACCACAAAAGCATTCACCACTTGACATAAATGTTTATACGTGGAAAACCCAAATAGGTAAAAACCACAGTGAGATGAGACTCACAAGGATAGCTATCTGAACTCTTTTGAAGTTCACCCTATTAGGAGCCAAAGCATGTTAGAGCTTTATAATAAGTCATGTTAAGAACTAATTTCAGTTAGGAATCACCCAGTTAAGGGATTTACAAATATGCCTTGTTAGAAGTAGAATACCCAATTAGGAGTAACCTCGCTGGAGGATTTAAGAATCTAAGCTAATGGACCACCTTGTTAGAGGATTTAATGAGTAACCAAGCTTGTTAGAGCTTACCTAGTTAAGGGATTTTACTTCTGCTATAATTGTTAGGAAACAATAGGTTTTCTTGATCTGTCTGAGTAGCACTATCTTTGCTTGATCAGATCCTTCTAAGTTTCAATCTGCCTTCACTCAATGTATAGATCTATTCACTGGTTGAGCAACTGCACACTCAACAAGTTTTCTATCAATCTTGCCAACAACCTTTACAAACAACTTCATCGACCTTAAACACAAATCAATTAGGTTGGTACTACAACAAAAACCTAATTCTCATCATTGAGATTACAAAAAAGTCGATTCAATCTCGACCGTTAGAAATCATGACAATCTCTTCACATTCTTCAAGACACTTCCAACCACTCCATGATCACCGCTCCATTGGACTTTGTAACTCATCACACATTGTGCATTAAATGCAATCCACTTTGGTCCTTCCCTAGACAATAAGAAAATATGCCAAACTAATTTGAATTTATCCTCATACAATGATCACACATGTCTCCATCATTACCGCTCATTAGATAATAAACCAACAAACTTAATCGGTTAGGGTTTAATAGCTGATAGGGTTTACCAGTTACATTACATAGAAAAGTTTAACCCTTTACATTGGTTCACTGGTTCAACTCACAAACTTTACATAGCGGTTACAACATCTTCCACAACTCTCTTCTACCAGTTACTAGCCAATATAAAAAACAACAATATCAACAATAACATGAATACCATTTACTAGTTCAATTGACATCAATGACAACATATCATTAATGCAATCTCTATGCAAAATGCCAATAGGCAAGGTATATCCTTAACCTTCGTAACTATGTATAAAGGGCCATCGGGTTCTCTAATGGTCTCACTAGTGTCAAATTTAATACAAGACTCCTTAGGCATATCTTGTTTTTCTACCATATTTACCAAGTTCAGAGCGATAGAAGTGAATTCCTCATAGGAGAAAGAAGTATACTTAGTCTCAATCATGTTAGAGGTATGAGAAGGCAAAGGATCAGTAAAAAGTTTAAGATTTTGATTAGGAGGAGCTACTGATTCATTTCCCTTATCATTCAAAACGACCACAAATATAGTATTGTTATCAATCAAGTCTTGAATCTTACTTTTCAATGCAAAACATTTCTCTGTATCATGACAAGGCTGACAATGAAATTGACAAAAGGAATTGTTATCAAAATAAGGGGATGCAAGTTTAGAAGGATCAACTTGTTTTATAGGAGGAAGTTTGATAACATTTCTTTGCAACAACTGAGACATAATACTATGTAAAGATTCATTCAAAGGAGTAAATTGTCTTTCTCTTTTGAAAAATTTAGAAAAAGAAGGCATGCTTGTTGTAGCATTCACATTGTTGTTATTGATTGTATCATTGAACTTGATGAAGCCTTTTGTTGGTTTGAACTTTGTAAATGGTTGTGGAATGTTCTCCCCTTTATCACTCAGAGCCATAGGAGTGGATTACTCCATTTGACTCACAACCAGTTGATAATTGTGGAGTGTTGCACACAACTGTGGAAAGGAAGTAAACTCAGACAAAAGACGTTTTTCCCTAATATCTTTTTGTAAATTAGAAATGAAAATTATTTGAATATCATTATCAGGTACATGAAAAGAAATTTGAGTACACAAATGGTTATATCTACCAATGAAATCAGTCACATTTTCTTTAACACCTTGTTTACAATGCATTAAATTAGTCAAAGTGATTTTAGGACCAATGTTATTTTGAAATTGTTGGATGAAAAAATTTGATAGTTTTTGAATCTAAGTGATGGAATAATAAGGCAACAAGAAATACCATTGTAAAGCCTTATCTCTTAATGTTCTTGTAAATAGTTTTGCAAGCAATCTTTGATCATAAGCAAAATCAGTACACAAGGTTTGAAATGTTTTAACATGTGTGAGAGGATCACCCTTTCCATTATAGAGCTCCAATTGAGGGAACTCCACATGCTTAGGTGGGATGACTTTAACAATATTAAGAGAAAGTGGGCTCGCAACATCAAAGGTAGGCACACTAAACTTGGATTGACTCATAGAAGCAATTTGTTGTTGTAAGGAAGACACGGTTTGAGAAAGATTGTTAATGGTTTCTTCGGTAGAAGAATTGATGTTAGACATGGTTGATTGAGAAGGTAGCGTGATGTTATTGAAGGAAGGAATGGATTGAGAATAAGGTGGTGTGACATTATGATAAGTAGGCATAGGTGATAATTGAGTAGGAAACGAGACACTTAAAGGAGGAACAAAATTGTTGAATGAACTGCCCCCTTGTGTCACATTAATTGGTTGAGAGATAATAGGAATACTTATGGAAGATATAGGTAAAGATGGAGGATTAAATGAAGAAAAGGGATTTCCCCCATGACCAATGGTTGTAGGAATGAAATTTTGAGTTGATGTAGCCATGATGTTTGAAGTGAAAGTAGGAATACTAGCCATTGAAGTGGTAAAAGGATTAGAAGAATTGATTTGATTTGAAGGTTGTGAATAACCTAAGTTCTCAGCACAACTCTTGATAGGAATGAAATTAGAATCAACAATATGAGAAATGCCATGCAATATATCAATTTTATTCTTATTACTTTGAATCATGCATTTAAGGCCTTGAATTAATGGAAGAGCTTCACTATTAGGGTATTCTTGGGACATCCATTGTTGAAAGTTATCAAATCGATTGTCCAATTATAAAAGTTGATCTATGGAGACCCTAGTTAAAGCTTCTTCATCATCATGGGATTCATCAATGGCATAAATGGCCTCATGATTAGGATGGGAATCATTAGCATTATCCTCATTAAATAAATCACCTAAATTAGGCTCCATGTCCTCAGTAATTAAACCTTGGGAAGCCTTAATTCTAATGCTTCATCTAATGGGGATATTATAGGTAGGACTAATAGTGGTAGAACTCATACACTAGAGGGAAAATTGAAATTTTGAATTTTGAACAAAGCTTACAAAATTGAGTATTGCAAAATTTAAGAAACTAATGATTAAACAATTTGAACTTTGTCAGAGGAAGATAATGACACAATTTCCAAAATAATAAATCAAAGGAAATTGGAATTTGAAAATTATTTTTAAATATTTTAAAAAAAACATAATTTTTACAATTAGGGTAGATTTTAATTAACCTCTTAATTTAAAAAAATTTCTTAAAATTTGAAATGTTGAATTTTAGAGATATTTTTTTATTTTAGAGGTATCAAAAATTGACAAAAGCAGCCGATGTTCTGGATTTGGGCTATTAAACACAGTCATAACAGTTTCGTGAAATTTTAAGAAAAAAACTGAGGATAGTGGTGAAAATGCACACGGTCTAGCCAACTTTTTTCAAAATTTTCAGGGATGAATATTACGATGATTTTAAAGCCAATCCCAAAAAATTGGCAGATTTTACGATTTCTAGGTAGGCAAAATTAATGTTCAAATGTGAAAATAGGACCCTAATAGGGTTTTGAAGAAAAAATAAAATTGGACTGCAAATTTTAAAAGGGTCAAACCTAAAGGGGAGGGACACCTTGGAGAATGTTTAGAAATATGAATTTGAATGAAATTGATTGAAATTTGTACAAAATCCAATTAATTTTGAAAATTAGGGTTTTATGACCTAACCACTTAATTTTTGAAATTTGAATTTTGAAAAGAAGAGGGAAATTAAAATTTTGAATTGTAGGAATGAAGACTAATCTAAAAATAGTCACAAATCTGAAAATTGAATGGAAATTGAATTTTTGCACAAGTTCAAGATAATTTTTGAAAATTAGGGTTTGAACAATTAACCATTTAATTTTGTAAAGTTGATTTTGCAAATTGAACAAGACGAGGAAATTTAATTTGACAAACAAAGCAATTTTTCAGATCTAAGACAATAGCAAGCAAAACACAAGTTCAATTTCAATTTTAAAACTAGGGTTTCGAATGAATTAACCACTAAGTGTGCAGAAAAATTAAACTTGCAATTTTGTTCAAAGGAAAGCATGCAAGACGTCAGATTCACCAAAATGTAATGTTGGAAAAAATGAACGAATTAAAGATCTAGAGGAAAGCTTTTCTTCCCTCTGAGGAGAGATGATTGTTTCACTTCAGATTTCCCTTCAAACACTTTTCATGCATTACATTAGAAGAGGGGGGAAAATGCCCTAGATTCAACCTCCAGAGAAGGAGATTGAATTATGAGTGATATAAGAATGGTAAGTTAATCCCCTCTTCTAGAATGAGATTTTAATTGATTGAATTGTGTACTTATGACCAATGGAAAAAGCGACAAAGAAATGATTATAACTCAAGAACGAAGCGTAGGATGAAGCTGTGCACGTAGATTTGACAATAATATGTCAAGACAAAGTTGGCCTGTGAATTTCAAAAAAAGTTGCCCAGACCGTGCTAAAAGTGTACACGGTCCTCTGAAAAACCCACAAAATGAAAAGGGTTTTTCCGCCTTTGTAAATAGAGTGCAAATCTGAAAGTATAGCTATGCACCTACAACCTACACACAGAAAACAAAGGAAAAGGGGTTAGGAATGGGGGTTTTCCTTCAGGTCAAACCCTAGTTTTGGAATTAGCCAAATGATGAAAGAATGCACTTACAAGTAAATGTAAATGAAAGACATAAATATAAATCACCTCAAGGGAGGTTGTGATAGAGATGTTGATAGAATTGTTTGTATGAAGTTGAATGTTGGAATGAATCTCCTCTTCAATGGTTGAATCCTTGACTTGAATGCAACGCCTAGCCTTGAAAGGAGACTTGAGAATGCTTAATGCTAGAAAGGAATGCTTGAATTCTCTTGTATTCTTGAATGCGTGATCTCATGTATCTATCCTATATCAAAATAGGAGGGCAAATATGACTTATATACTTGTCAATTAGGGTTAACTGACTGATTTTCTGTCACAGGCCGACACTAGGGGAGTTTTCCCGCTCAATGCACAACCACCAAATCATAATTTGAAAGGGTCCTACCCCAAAATAGGGTAGGGATAGGGGTTCTATGCCCCTTTCCCAGGGGGAGAGGGGTACCACGCCGCTATCCTACCCTTTTTTCTAGGACAGGATGCAGTTTGGGTAGTGTGGAGGGCAATAAAGATGTAGTTTTCAAGTGTCAAGCAAGTCTCCGATCTCCGATTAGGCCTAGGGATTCGATTCACATGCGTGAGGACCCTAATGTGGTCAAAAATTGCAAGGGTCACAATTTTATGATGCTACAAGATTATTATAAGGTTTAATTATGGATGTTCAGAACATATGTAAGTTAAATCATGATATACATCTAATCTAATAATCCATCACATGAACATACATAATGAGCATAAAATAGAAAAACATCCATCCATGATAACACAAGATATGGTCAAATTGAAAAATCATGTATATGTATGTCAATATCCACTATCAATCTACATGTATCACACAACTACAAAACATGTGATGCTAACATATGTGTCTATGAAACTACATCAATACATCTATATATATATATATATATATATATATATATATATATATATATATATATATATATATATATATATATATATATATATATAATGTTGTACAAAAAAATATGTATCTATACAATGTCAAAACTATGCCCCGGACCCTCTAAGGGCATGAGTCCCTAAACCCGCTAGTGCTAGAGGATCCTAATCTCGGTGTGAAGGCTACTAAACAAATCTCAAGTGTGACTTCACAACTATGGTGATCCATGAGAAGATTCCTCTTAGCTCTACTCATAGCTTCATAACAATCTCTCTCTAGGTCATCAACTCCTCCCATAATGTAGGCTCCCTATGTCATGCTATATCTAGATCTACCATCAATTGGTGCACTCTAGGATGATTATATCACCAGTTGTCTCATATTATGTCACCACAACCTATCGATAGAGGTCATTGACTTATGTTAGCATAGAATCATGTGCCTTCTTAGCACTTTAAACTCATGCCACAACGTGGTCTCTATCCTTGATGACAGTTTGCAACTCTAGTTGGGAGTGGTCTCTCTATCCTGTCACTATGGCTAGCTATTTTACTCCTGCCACCAGCTCCACTCATCCTTCCTCATACATTGTCCTGAATCATGCTACAAGATCGAACAGGTGTCCATGCCTTCTTTTTGACTAGGGTAGCTAGAATGCATCTAGGATTCGACCATGGATCTAGATAGATGGGAAAATATCTGAGAGTGCCTGGTGGATGAAGCTCAACCACTTAACAATGCCCTCTATAATCAAAAACAATATATCAATGTGATAATCTCTACCATATTAGATCTATATCACATATGAAATCAAAAGTAAGGAACTATATCATACAATCTTAAATCACAAATAATACCAAGATTACCCCTCTGTCAATCAAGACCTCATGAAGGCACCCTACTCGAGGAAACCCTCATGATCCCTACTACAATTTTTGCTAGTGATGCTAGAGGTGCAATAAGTGATTGCAAAAACCGCCTAGATAGAAAATATCATGTAACACTCATCGAACTTTGACTAACTACTTGTTGCCTCTATGTTGGTCTCTCATCCTCACCACTTGAAGATGACCCCTCCTCAATGTCTCCTCCCAAGGCTCTGGCACCTCCTCCCTCTGTATCAACCTAACCTACATGTCAACGATGGTAGGCCAGGGTACGTCTTGTAGCCGCTTAGTGCTCTTTGTCTATCAGAAATGGGTGGGTGTGGCAAGTGGAGTCATTTGAACCTACCCAAACTACCACATGCACCACCGCCAATAGTAGGGGATGATTATATGATCCTATTGCCCAAGAAAAAACCTATCTCTCTGCATCCGTGGTAGTTGTGTCTATTGTCTAGCCTAGACTACCATTTCCCAAAATAGCTACTAGACAATGTCTCTGATCCTAATCCCATCAACCGTGATCTGCTAGTGTGTTAGATCTCTAGTCTTGTAATCAGCTCATTTAAGTGGGTGCACATGTTCTTAATGCATATCCATGGCTATCGGACATGGGAACCCCATGGGCCTCGTAGAGGTGATGTGCTCAAACATCCATGCCTATAATAATGTACATGCCATCAAGCTCTAAAACTCATGATGGACGTAGTAGGATAGTTCATAGTAGAGATGCGTGGACATGGTCCATCACCATGCAAAAATAGTACCCACATGTTGGCAACAACAGTGAAGGAAAACAGAGAGGGTGGGTGAATCAGATTTCACTGAAATTAACAATTTAAGCATAACTTCATATCTAATCAATTTCAACAAGAACAAAGATAACCACAAAAACAAAAACACACTTAACACCAAGATTTTAATGTGGAAAAATCGGTTAAGGGAAAAACCAGAGTGGGAACCTACCCACAATAAAATGATACTTTGTAGTAGTATGTGAAAATATTACAATGGGGAATGCACATGCATTCAAGCACACTGCTCAAAAACAAGAAGGGCTACAACCTTGAGAAAGGCTCACTACCTTACAAAGATTGGACAACAATCTAGATTAGATGAACTGAAAGAATAGTATCTCCAAATGCCTAATGATAGTTCTGGTTAAGCAAATTTGTCTACTCTGCAACACTCTTTGCTCTACACTTCTCACCAAAAGATGAATTCACTTGTTCAGACATGCACCACTCTCTTATAATGTAGACATGACACCTATATCCAAATTACAAGAACATGACACCTATTTATACAAATCATCAACTTTGACTACAAGGTCGGCTCAACCATTAAGACCTTATTACAAAATTACATCACACGATATATAGATCAACCACTAGACCAATACAATACCATGACGACATATCATGGACCCAAATCAAATCCACAAACATGCAACACCACTAGAAATCTTTCCAAGATCATTAGCAACATGATACACTCCTAAAAATGTTGTATAACATGAAGAACATCACCGTACCCATAAGATCTTCAATAACTCGCACAATGATCAATGTGGACTAGCAAAACAAATAGGACATTATTATAAAACACCAACAAGCATGTTAGAACCATCCACAATAGATGCACCAATGCCACTTAATCAAATCTTCATAGATCAATATGCTAATACTCAAGACCACTCAACATCAACAACTCGGACTAGAAAGATAACTTGTGGAGTACCAAATCATGTTCCATCTGAATTGAAGATACACACGAACATCCCAAATACTCTCCCAAATTTGTAACTCAAGATATAATCATTCTAGAGCACAAAGGATCAAATACCAAAACATAGGAGCACTAAACATTGAAAAACCAATCCTCATACCAGAATCCATAACCTAATCAAATCACTACAAATCATCATGAAACCAACACTCAATCAACTAGAGATGCTTCGTTATTGAAATCACAAATCCACATCAATACATCTGCAACATACCAACTGAACAAGTAAACCAACTCTCTATAATACTAGAACATAGGAATATGTTGACATCAATTACAATAACATATCCTAGCAACAACAATATCCAACAATCTCCTCCTGAGGTCAAGCACACAATGCTTCCAAGATAAGGCCATTTTTCACATGCTTCTTTCCCCCTTTGATATCAATGCAAACATAATATCTCCCTCTAAGAATGTGCAAATTGTGATTCTCCACCCCAAGCACAAACCAGTGAACCACACACTGACTACTCCTGCTAAGTAGCGGCACCTTCTCATCAGTCTAGATAAGAAGATAAGACTATGGAGTCCACTGAATTGATGCATCTCAATGCATCTAGTTCTCATGAGGAGGGGCAAAGACCCCTAACTTATCTCTTAGATATACAAATGTATATGTACACAAAGGCTTACTAAAGATATCTACAATTTGATCCTTTGTAGATACATACTCCAATTTGACTTCTTCCTCACTGACTTTCTCCTTCAAAAAATGATACTTGATTGATATACAATTTGCTTCAGAATGCACTACCAGATTCTTGTAAATATTAATAGCACTTTAATTATCACAATATATAATAATAGGCTCATCATAAAAAATTCTAATATCCTTTAGCATCTACTTCATCCAAACTACCTAAGTTCAGTTGCTAGTAGCAACAATTTATTTAACTTCTGCAACAAATAGAGAAATAGCATCTTGCTTCTTATTTGCCCAAGAAACCAAGTTCCTTCCCAAAAATAATGCACCATTGGAGGCATTCTTCTGGTCATCAATATCACCTACCCAATCAACATCAACATAAGTACATAACATGAAATCATCATTCTTTGAATACCACATACCATAGTCAAGTGTCCCCTTCAAGTATCTGAAAATCCTCTACACAAATTTAACATGACTTTCTTTAAGATCATCTTGAAATCTTGCACAAAGAAAAAAAACATGCATAATATTTGGTCTACTCTAAGTCAAGTATAGCAGTCCACCAACCATAGATCTATACAAGGTTTGATTAACTTTCGGAGATTCATCATGATTAGATAACTTGCATCCAGTCACCATAGGATTTCCAAGAGGTTTGGAGTCATCTAACACAAACTTCTTCAACAATTCCTTCACATATTTCGATTGAGAAATGAAAACTCCTTTATTAGTTTGTGTAAACTATAATCTTAAGAATAATTTCATCTCACCTATCATTGACATCTCAAACTCTTTTTGCATATCATCAACAAACCTCATACTCAAATCATCATCTCCTCCAAAAATAATGTCATCAACAAAAACTTCAACAATCAAAATGTTATCATTATCAACCTTAAAGTATAAATTACTATCAATTGTACCTTTACAAAATACCAACTTCATCAAATTACTATCCAATCTAGCATACCTTTCTCCAGGGTTTTGTTTAAGTCCATACAATGCTTTCTTCAATCTGCATACCATGTCTCCTTCATCTAATAATGAAAAGCCATCTGGTTGCTCAATGTAGACTTCCTCTTGCAAATCACCATTCAAAAAGGTTGACTTCACATCCATCTAATATACCTTGAAATTCATATAAGCAACATATATAAGAAGTAATATAATAGCATCAATTCTAGCTACTGGAGAAAAAGTATCCTCATAATCAATTCCCTCCATCTATGAGCATCCTTTACATAAAAAATCTTTCTTTTTGTCTAACCACTTCACCGGCTTCATTTAATTTATTTATGAATACCCGTTTTGTACCAATCACATTCTTGTCTTTTGGTCTCAAAATAGGTTCCCATGTATTGTTCTTCTCAATATGATTCAACTCTTCTTACATAGCTTTTATCCAATTCTCATCTTTACAAGCTTCTACAACATATTTAGGTTCAATCTTAGAAATCAAACATATCTGTTTAGCAACAATACTTCTCCTAGTCATCACACCTTTATTTTTATCACTAATAATCTAATTTTTTGAATGATTTAATTTCACATACCTCGGAGTCTTTTGATTATTTTGATTCTCAAGTTCTTGAACTTCTTCACCGACAACAACAATATCTGGATTAATTGTCTCTATCGCATCATTCTGCTTTAGGCTCTCAGTATGCACTTGCTTTGAAATAATATCCTAATCATCAAACTCATATCTACATGCTCTAACCTACTTTCCATGACATTCATCAACCTTCACATTTGCACTCTCCACTATCTTTTTCAACCTCTTATTGTAACACTGGTAGGCCTTGCTCTTAGCAGAATATCCCAAGAACATTCCTTCATCACATCTTGCATCAAACTTTCCTATATCCTCATATTATTTAATATACCACTTTTGCTTCAAAAAGCTCTAAAATATCTAATTGTAGGAACATGACCAAACCATAACTCATAAGGAGTCTTATCAAAATCATCTTTTATATCCACCTAGTTGAATGTGTATACAAACATGCTAACAACTTCTCTCCAAAAGGTCTTAGAAACATCCCCTTGAATCAACATAGTCCTAGCAGCATCCAAAATAGTTTTGTTCTTCCTTTAAAAAATTCCATTCTATTGAGGGGTTCTAAGAGAAGACAACTATCTTCTAATTCCATGCTTTCAGAAAATGAATCTAACTCACGGAATGTGAATTCTCCTCCTTTGTCAGATCTCAGACAGTTAAGCTTCTATCCTGTCTCTATCTTGATTTTCTCTAGTACTTCTGGTTTGTCCCTTAGAAAAGTAACCCACGTCATTCTAGAATAGTCATCAATTAACATCATGAAATATCTCTCACCCTACACACTTCTCACTCTTGTAGGACTACACAAATCAGTATGCACAAGATCTAGTAATCCATTATATGTATATTGCTTACTCTTGACTGAAATTCTTGTTTTCTTTCCCAACTAACATTCTTTACATACCAGATTAGAAGGTTTCACAATCTTAGGAAAATCTCTAACAACTTGAGTAGAACTTATCTTAATAATGCAACCAAAATTAACATGGCGCATCCTTCTATACCACAACCAGATTTCATGTATCTGAGCAATCAAACAACTTTTCTCACTAGCATTCAAATGAAAGATATTACCTTTAGTGTTAGCTCTTGATGCTTACCATCAAGAGAAATATAACCTCTACCACTAATTACACAAGCTTTATCATCTCCAAATCTTATTATACAACCATCATAATTATCCATATTCACAAATTTACTTTTATCACCTATCTTATGATGTGAACAAACGCTGCCAATTACCTATTCATCTTTCTCTTCAATCTTAGTATCCAAATATTTCTCCTCAACAATGCAACTTGTATAATTCACTAGTACCGGATTATTTTCATTGATAGCAATAAATACAAATTCATCTTCTGAATTCCCATTCTTTGACTCTCCATCTACCACACCATCAACATCATAATAACATTTCTTTTGATATTTGTACTTCCAATTAGGCTTATAGGGATTATCATACTTTTCATGCCTCTCATATCTATCATTCTTATCATACTTTGACATTATTTTAGGAAACCTAGAGGTAAAATGTTCCATCTTATTACAAGAGAAACATTTCAAAGGTAACTTTGCATCATACTTACTAGCTCCCTTAGGCAATCTCTGAGCAATAATTGCTTCAAGCTCTTCCAACTCTCTTTCCTAGTCTTCCATCTCTCTCATTTCTCTTTCATATCTAGAAACCCTAGATGAACTTTCTCCTGGATCATACTTCTTCTTCTCGGATATAGAGGCTTTAAATGTAGTTTTACATTTACCATGTGATTCTCCAAATTCACTCAACTTAACAGAAACAAGTTTAGCAACCAACATGTCTCTTGTCATAGTGGTCATTGTCTGAATCTCATCAATAGCAACAACTCTAGATTTGTAAGTAGGAGGCAAGGATCTCAACACTTTAGCAACAACCTTATCTTCTTTATGAGTTCCACTAACACATCTGATGTTCATAACAAGTTCATTCAATTTAGCCATAAAGGATGATATATTCTCATCTTCGCCCATCTTCATCATCTCATACTTTCCTTTCAAACTCTATAGTTTAGCAACTTTGACATATTTATCTTCTTCATACAAGGTCTCTAAATTTTCCTAGATCTCACATCCATTCTGCAATCCCATTACATTATTCATCTCTAAATCGGTTAGTGCACTCAGCAATGCTTCTTTATCTCTTATGTTATGTTCAAAATTTTTGATCTCATTCATAGTAACTAGACCATTATGAGGAACCTTGTAGGTATTCTCTGTAATCTTCTAATAATCATCTCCAAGACACTTCAAATGATACTCCATCTGGTCCTTCCATACAGTGTAATTTCTTCCATCAAATCTAAAACTCTCTTTCTTGAAAATATAGGTCACCATCTTGGATCTCCTCAAGCAATCAAGCTTCTTCCAGAGGATCTAGATCTAATACCAATTGTTGGCAACACCAATGAAGGAAAACTGAGTGGCGGGGTAAAACAATATTCATTAGATCTAACAATTTAAGCACAACTTCATGTTTGATCAATTGCAACAAGAATAAAGATAACCACAATAACAACACACTTAACACCAAGATTTTGATGTGGAAAACCCAGTTAAGGGAAAAACCATGGTGGGAATCTGCCCACAATAAAATGATACTCTACAGTGGTATGTTAAAATATTACAATGCAGAATGCACATGCATTTGAGCATAGAGCCTAGAACTCATTGCTCAAAAACTAGAAGGGCTACAACCCTGAGGAAGGATCATTGCCTTACAAAGATCAAACAACAATCCCAATTAGATGAACTAAAAGAATAACATCTCCAAATGCCTGATGATAGTTCTAGTTAAACACATTTGTCTTCTCTGCAACACTCTCTGCTCTACGCTTCTCATTGAAAGATGAATTTTGATGCAGTCATCGGTTGGTAGTGACCTCAAAGAGATCAATCCAGACCAGGAAGCAAGAGTAAACACAATAGAAACAAGAGGATATGATGGAGACAATGTAGAACTGAATGGATTATATCATGAAAACTGTTTACAAGCAACATGAAACATCTGAGCTACATGATTCGGCTCACTAGCCTATTACAAAAATGCTTAATTACAGAACAGAACAACTTTGGACCTCTGAATCTTAAGATATATCTTCTATGTTCTATCTGGCTCTCATTTCTAATGCTCAATTACAATGATTTATATGATCCAAGGAGATCCTATCATCCCAAAATAGATCAAATACCAAAGAACAAGATCAAACATGTAAACCAACAGGTCGGCCTTTGCCAAAGAGAATCCTCTGACAAATCCAAAGGATGAAGTGCGAATCAAAGTGAAGGTCGACCACACATTGAGGAACATCAAAATCAATGAGCTTAGACTTCACAAGCTATGAAAAGGATTTGGTAAATTCACCAATGCAAATAGGTCCAATTCCAAAGCTAGAAAACTATCTTGGAATCCAAAATCGTAGCTTTCCAAAATATGATCCAAATGCTCTGCGGTTTAGGAATAAGGAAGATGATCATGTCCTTAAGAAATATCTAGCTCTGCAAGGTCCAGTGAAAAAAATGAAAGATGAGTTGGTGAGTTTGTGTCCACGCCAAAAAATATGTTGGTAAGGTAAATTTCAGTTATCATGTAGTCAAGCATGATTACCTGCGGAATTTTCGGTTGGCACTTAATTGACTGAACACGACCTAGAAATTACTATATTTGGAGGATGCGATGGTAGAATTTGTTTGAACACTTGGCAAAAATGTCGGAAGGCATGCAGAGAAAGAGTGGGAGATTTTGAATTTTAAATCTTTTGAAATCCATGATTGCTTTGATTGAGGGAATGCTTGAAAGTGTTGGCAAAAAATGTATAAAGTGTTCCTGAGTTCATTCAGAAAGTTTTCATAGTGAAATTTGCAACAAGAAGATCTTGTTGAAGGTGATCCAAAGTTAAGAGCAAAGAGAGAGGAAGTGATAAGAAGTTTTAGCAAAGTAGAGTGTGTTTGAGGTAGATCAACTAAGTGCAGAGTCGAGAGATAGAGAACTATCAGAGTGTAGAACTGAAGCCCAGAGGACTGATAGAGTGTAGAGCCGAAGGACAAAGAACTGATAGAGTGCAGAGTTGAAGGTTAGAGGACTGATAGAGTGCAGTGCCGAGGGACAGTCGACTGACTAAGTGAAGAGTTGAAGGATGTGTAAGAAGAAAATCGGTGCTATGCAGAGAAGACACAACCACTGGAGATTGAGTGTGATGCATATTGAGATCTGATCAAGCTATCAATAGGTAATTCAGTAGATCATCCATCTGTTGCTTTCTAACCACTACAACATAAATCCCTTAATCAGGGGGACTTTAATAGGTCCCTTTTTTAAAATCCCTTAACCAAGTGACATCTTAATTAATGTTCTTAAGTCCTTTAACTAGACTACCTTTAACAGGGTAAAGGCACTAATTGACCTTGAACAAAATCCCTTAATCAGGTGGCACCTAATAGTGTCTTTGTAATCTCCTAACAGGGATTGCTCCTCACCGGACATACTTCAAAAGAGTACAAATTTTGTGAGTTCCTACTCACACCATGGTTTTCTCCCATTTAGGTTTCCACAAGATAACTTATTGTTGTCACTGTCAACTTTTCATGCTTGCATATTTTACTTTAGTGATTAAGTATATTGTTGGATATTAGATGAATGCAGATTTAAGTTAAAAGTTTAATTGTGAAGATTTGATCAAGTGTTGATTCACCCCTCCCCTCTCAACACCAGTTGGGACTAACAATATGATGCTTCTAATGTGGTTGTGAAGTTATTTGATGGCATCTCTTATACTACAATTGGTTATATCACCCTTCATGTTGAAGTTCATACTAAATCCATGGATGTTGACTTTGTTCTGATTTATTAAAAAAATAGGTTTTTAGGACCCGAAACCTTTAACATAAGTATTAAGAAAGGACACCAAAAGGAACAGAGCATAAGAGCCGCATACAAAATGACTGGTAAAAAATCCAGTGACCAAAAAGGACAGCAAAACTAACAATAGCTAAAAAACTGAGAAGGCGCTACACACAAATTTTCTTCAACAAGTCCTCTGCCTTTCTCACTAGCTCATCATAAGAAGCCCTGACAACTTTAAGGTCTTCCAAATCCTTATTGGGTTTTTAGTCCTTCTTTTTGCCCTTGGTGCGGGTTCTAGGGCCTTGAACTTCCCCTGTACCTTTCATTTCCGAGTCAATGTCCATGATTTCCTTTTCATCATCTAGCTTATTGATGAGAGTGTTGGTGTGGTTGGCTGAAATCTTCAGGATGCTAAGGCTCTATTTAGCAATGTTCTTCAGGCACTCCTCAATTTTACCAATTTTTCCAACAATTTCTATGAGGGTGTGGTCATTAGTGTCAGCAAGATTCTTTCTTTCCAGCAAATCCTTCTCAATTTTTTCGAACCTTGGGTTGAAAGAATCTCTTATGTCTTCAGCTTTGGCGATGGTACTTTTCAGGTCCTCTATGAAGTTGGTCATGGTTTTCCCTTCCCCTATATTGATGGTTTCCAGAATCAAGATTTTTTTACAAAGTTTTTTATTTTCATCCACAACTTTCTTGTAACCATTGATGAGCCACTCCATAGTTTCCATGAAACCTTGCAAACCCTCGAGGGGAGGGTTAGAGGGGGGGTCAGCTTTTCTAGGGGTTGTCTTTTCCTCTTTAGGAGTGTGCTGGATGATTGTGTCAACAACCCTAAGAACCTCTTCCATGGTCTCCTTTTCCAGATTTTGGTCATCTTCCAGGGCCTTAACCTATTTGTGAGCTTCTAGTTCCTTAATAGTCTCCTCTTTCTTCTTGAGATTTTTCCTTGCTTGGATGTGAGCTTTAGTCTTCTTCTTCAGCCGTCCTTGAGGATACTCCTCCCCAGAGTCATCTAAAGTTGCTTCTTTCGAAGAAATGCTAATCAGGGGATTGCCTTTAAAATTTTTACCTTTAGAGGATGAGGGTCTGGCTTTGATGTGTTTCCTCTTCTTCCCACATTCATAGTCCGAGATATCCATGTTGTCCTCAGTATTAGTAGAAGGGTCACTTTCAGACTTCTCTTCCTTAGAGAAGGAAGGGTCAGACCCCTCATCCTCAAAATCTATAGAGGGTTGCATCCAGGCTATCTTCTTTTGAGAAATTCCATGTGAAGTTGGGCTATCCTTGGCTATCTTCCATTAAGGCTATTTCTTATCCTATCCATAAGTGTTTGAAATTTCCTCACAATGGAGAAATCATAATCGTGAACCATAGCTTATTTTGTCCATCCAAAAGAAGCCCCAGTGTTCCTATTGATCTCTTTTGGCCTAAACAATTTCAATCTCTTCCATAAAAGAGCGATGCTCTTTTTCAATAAAAAAAAAAATGGAAGAAAGATATGATCTTATGCTTAAGTCAACCTGTTGCCATTACATGAATATTGCATGAATGATGTATAGTGTTGTCATTGATGTCAATAGTAACCGATAATGGAGTTGTATTACAACCGGTAGTGATGCAGTAATGCAACAGTAGTAAAGCAGTGTTGGAACCCTTATCCTCCTAGGACAGGGGCATGGTGCCCCTGTTCCTACCCTATTTTGGGGCAATACCTTCTTTGAGAATGCATTGTGGGTTGTGCACTAAGTGGGAAATCTCCTTGATGTTCGCCCATGACAAAATTCAAATCCTTTAAACATGTATTTAAGGGAGAATTATCTCTCTCATTTGCATAAGTTCAATAGGTGGAATTTCGATAAGGTCATAAGCAATCAAGAGCATTCAAGCATTCTTTTCCAACATTGAGCATTCTCAAGTCTCCCTTCAAGGATAGGTGTTACATTCAAGTCAAGGATTCAACCATTGAAGAGGAGATTGATTTCAATGTACAATTATATACAATCATTTCTATCAACATTTCTACAACAACCTCCCTTGAGGTGATTTAGAATTCAGCCTTTCATTTACATTTACTTGCAAGTACTTTATTTCATTACTTGGTTAATTCCAAAACTAGGGTTTGACATAAAGGCAAACCCCCAATCTCAACACATTTCCCTCTCTTTTTTTTGTGTAGGTTGCAGGTGCGCAACTATACTTTCAAATTTTGGCTTTATTTTGCAGAGGCAAAAAAACATTTTTTTTTTCGCTGATTTTTCAGAGGACTATGTACATTCCCACCATAATCTGGACAACTTTTCTTCAAATTCAGAGGGCAACTTTGTCTTGACATTTAACTGCCAAATCAAGGTGCACAGCTTCATCCCATATTCTGATCTCAAGCTATAATCAATTCTTTGTCACTTTTGCACTACACAATTCAATCAATTCCTTTCCAAATCAAACAAAGGAAGAAGGGATCATCCTAACATTCTTAATTGATTCAGAATTCAATCTATCATCTTTGTGTGGGGATTGAATCTAGTTAATTATCCCTTATCTTCCTAATGTAATGGTGAAAAGTGCTTGAAGGATAACCAATAGTGAAATTCTCATCTCTCTTTGAGGGAAAGGGTTAGTTTTCCTCTTGATCTATCACTCATCATTTTCCCACCATTACATCAGTACTTTAAAGTTATTGATCTTTACCATGCTATCAAGGTTAACATGTCCCATCCTCTTATTCCATAACCAACAATCATTTCTCCGACTTAGATATCATTTTTTTCATTGTTGTCCTTTACAAAATAAACATTTTCACTTCTCCTAATTCCTTCAGCTACCAACTTTTTGGTTTTTCCTTTTCTAATTATAGTTCAGGTTTCTATGAAAACTTCATAACTTCTATTACACATCTGACTAACACTCAACAAACTAGATCTCAAATATTCTACATAATAAACATGATCAACTTTATGCTTACCATCAATTGGGATACTTCATATTCCACAAATTGGTGTAGCTTCCTCTCTTGCAAATTTCACTGATCCGGCATCATAATTCTTTGGAGTAATAAATGTATCTTTGTCTTTGGTCATGTGATGCAAGCATCCAAAATCAATGATCTGTGGTCTTGGTTCAACTTTAGTATGCAGTGCAGTCTTCTCTTCCAATCTTCTGGACCTATCTTGATTATTCTCTTCTATAGCTAGAAATAAGGATCCTTCATTCAATTCTTCAACATCTTCTTCTTTAGATGAATATTCCTCCATAGAACAAAAGCTCTTTTTCACTTTATCTCTATCATCCACTCTCTAAAAATCATGTCATCTATATCTACTCTTAGTTTCATCATTGAATAATATTTTCTAGTCTTCTTTATATAAGAAATCATATGTCTATCTTGTAAAGAATTCTTTTTATATAGTAGGTCCACCTTCCTAAACTTGGTAAAGCTTCAAAAGTAGGGTAGAAAACCTTCTCCCATTGTTATATTTTTAACTCATCACATTTGGCATTTTTTCTTAAAATTTGACAAATTTCTATAGATATTTGAAATAAAATTATTTGATAAATTATTGTAGAATGTTGATCATTAAAAGAAAATGTAACACATAAAAATTTTAAAATCTTTTTATTGTGCAAACATACATCATACCTCTAAAACCTTGCTAAAGAAAAGAAAATACAATGAAAATTGTGTCATAATATGAAACTATGAAGACATGCTTCAATAATGATAATCACATGCATTATAGCTTGTTCAATTATATGATTTTAAATTAAATATATTTTTTAATTCCTTTACTTTAAAGGAACCCATGTTTTCTCAACATATTAAATGCTTATTTTTATGGGCCAGGATATAATTATAATCATGATCCTTAACATAAATCTGAAACTTAATGTGTTTCCCTTTGTTGTTGAGATGAGTAAGACAAATTCCTAAGTTGTTGTGAGTGATATATAGATAAAAAAAATAATTTTAAATGTTGAAAAAATATTGTTGAAAACTCTCTAATGTACTATTTTTCTATATAGGTTTTCAATGTGTCCAAAAATTAATTAACTTTTTACTTGTGGATCTTAATACTTCATTTTACTATTGATTAATTAAAATAAGTAATTCATCAAATGTATCAGGTATTACAGGTTATGAGGGTTCTATGCACTTAATTTATACATGTATAAGGAAATCACTACATCATTCTTCATTAATAACTATCCTCAAAATCATATACCTTTTTTTTCTACCAAATTATGTATAAAATAACTAAACAATGATCTTTTACAAATATCTAATCTCTTTTAGATGAATTTTTTTATCCCTACAAGTAGCTTCATTTTCTCTTTTTGTGTAAAGTCCCCATTTTAAAGTAGAATTTAACAATAAATACTAATAATAAAATTAAAATATTAAAGATTAGAACTATATAATGAAAATTTAGTTAAGTTTAATTAATAGTCAAAAGAGATAAAATGAAAATTTGTGACTCTCTCAAACATGAGGTATAAGGGGAGAAGATAACTTCATTCAAAGGGGGACTTTTAGTCAAGAGTGAGAAGTACATATCTGATTTGAATAATAACACAACAATGAGGAGACATGATCCTTTAAAGGGATGTGTCATTCCAAACAGATGTATCTCCTCAATGAGATATGAAGGTATAAAAAAGAGTAAGCAATTAATATGAAGAGGAAGGAATATGAATTTTGATTCTAAGTTAATATAGAGATGTGTAGGTATTGATTAAAGAATGGAATTAAGGGAGGAAGAAATAATGAAGCATAGGGAGTAAGGAAGGATTAATGGAAGAAGAAAGGAACGATCAAAATATAAGGAAGTGAATTTTCAAGGATAGGAATGATGAAAGGTTGTGACCCTTTGAAAGGGTTGTAGCTATTAAAGGTTGTGACCCTTGCAAAGGGAAGACATTGCCAAGAGATGTGAATCTCCCTCACTTTGGAAGTTATAAAGTGGGGAAGGGTTCAATTGAAGAGGGGATGGAAGAAAGATCAATTTGGAGAATAATTTATTATTCTCAATGGAAACAATGAAAAGTGGTGACTCAATTATTATGAAAGGTGGTGATTGTTTCACCATTAAGATATCAGGGAGAATTCATTCCAATAATTGAAGGATCAATCACTCAATCATCAATCATCACTCGTGAATCCTTAAAATAAATCATCAACAAAATAATTCTATCAAAATCAGCATTTATTCAATCATATATCAAACTAGCATTTATTACATAATCACTCATCAATTATCTAATAAAAGATCACTTAGTCATCACTCACCAATACCTCAAATCATCTAATCAAAGGAATTATTTAAATTGATCAATTAATCATTCATATGAATATCAATAAAAAAAGATTAGATTCGATATGAGATAGCTAGATTCAGATATATACAAATTTAGCTTTATAATTGTGATTTGGTATACACTAATAATTCTTGTGGTAGATAGCATAATAAATCTTATGTGTAACTATTCACTTATGAATAATGTGTATGCAATCTAAGGATATTACATTATTATATGATGTTTTATATGTACACTATAGACAATAATATGCACTCTTTATATATCTATCTAAATGTTATAGTCAACTATGATAGGGATATTAAAGGAATATAAGGAGGGCATATAGTTATCAGGTCAAATTCTAAGAGCCCCACCTCATGGTAGTGACAAATAGTCCCATGAGGCCAAAGAGGGTGCAAGGAGCTCCCCACCCTTTAGCTTAGAAGGGAACATTTTTTTAGACACCCTATTGTAGTTTCACCTTTAACCTCTATCATGGTTGACAATTGGATTAGGAAACCCTAATCATTGGGAGGAGAATAAGGGTGACATGAAGATGTAGATTCCTATAGCATTCCTTACTAGGTACACTCCCTCATATGGATGGCAAGGGCTACATGATGTCAAAAGGTATAAATATCTGCTCTTGGGCCCAGTGTAGAGAATTGTTTTGGCACCCTAACATAACTAATTGTCCTAACTCCCCTATGGTTGAATTCCATTTATGATAATATGACTAGAATAATATTCTTAAAAATAGTAGGAAAGATCTAGTTTTTGGATTACGCTTTCAATAAGCTTGGAATTGTGATCTAGGGAATTTACAAAAAGCGAATATTATGTTTTGGATTCCTTTTTCGTTTTAAAGTACTTAAATATTTGAATAAAATAAGATTATATTTAAAATTATATCTCATAATTGGACTTTATAAAGTTAGGTTTTATGCTTGAAAATATCTATTTATTACTAGTTCATAAATTTTAAAAGTAATAAATAGTTTGGATTAGTTTATAAATGTATATTAGATTTTAAAATACTAATCAATTGAAAAACTAAACTATCTAGTGAATCAACACTACAACATCATTATGATGATGATGAATGTGAGAGTGGTGTTAGGGTTTCGAAAGGTGAGGGTGTTGTAGGGGAAGATGTAGGGGATGAAGGGGAGGATACAAAAGATAATTGTTGGGGGATTTTAGTGGCTATGTCCATTGTTAATGAATGGACTAAGCATGGAGCTTCTACCCTACTCTCAGTTTGGGCTTCTAAGTGGAGTGAAGATGGAAAATTTTTTATTTCATCCTTACTCCTACTCATTTTGGGGTGTTGCATTATGTTTCTCTTCTCCTTTTTTGTGGCCTTAGTGGATGCCCTTTAAGGCTTCTTTACATTGGTCTATGTCTTTGTGGTGGTATGCTTCCTATGGTTTTGACCTATTTGGGGTATCCTTGCCCTATTTTCTATTTCATGGCCCTTGAATATAATTTTTTGGTCCTTGAGTCATTGTGCTTTGTAGATGACCTAGGTCTATGATAGCACTTTTATTGAGGTTCTGGGTGTTGTTGGGGTTCCTTGCAGGGAGTCCTTTCTATGGCTAGGATTTTGTCCCCTCTGTCTCATTCCCCTCTACTTCCATTTACTTGTTGTTTGTGTTGGATTCTACAAAGGATGTCTTTAGTTGGAATGTGTAGGAAATTCTCATCATCTTCATCCCATGGTGCTCCTCTTCAAAGTGGTTGTTTCCTATGTTGTGTTTGGTGGTTGGTTTTTAAGATTTGGGTTGCCTTTAGGCCGTATTCTTGTGGATATATGATGGTAGTCCCTCCTCTCTGTATGGATTCTAGTGTTGGTTTATTTTCTTGGTACAAGGGTGTGGGGATTTATGCATTACTCTCCTTGGGTTGATGCTATGGGGGATTCAAATTTTAAAGGTTTGGGGATGGGTTTAGTTTAATTTATTTTCTCTACCTCGATACCTATGACATTGGCTCTACCTTCGAGGTTGTGACATCCTTTGCACCTTTAGTGGAGCTCTCTCTGCATACATAATCTCTCTCTATTATGTCTTCTTTTGAGTTGGATAGTACTTTGTGGGGGTTAGTTGAAGTCTTTGGGGTTTTTGTGGCTACACATTTTATCATGGGAGATGGAATTCACTACGGAGTTAGATTTTTATTGGTAGCTACAAATTGTCTTTGGTTGTGTGTTGAGGGCTAGTTACCCTATGGGAGAATAATCAAATAAGGATTTTCTTCCTTTGTTCCTACTCCTATGGTGGCCTATGGTTTATTTAGTAAACTGCCACATGGCAAAAATCCAATATCCGATTAAATTGGATATCGGATTTTATTAGTCATATTTTAGAGGAGAGAGAGAGAGAGAGAGAGAGAGAGAGAGAGAGAGAGAGAGAGAGATTAGGGGAGAGAGAGACATAGAGATAGAGAGACAGAGGGAGAGAGATGGGGAGGGGGAAGGGAGAGAGAGAGAGAGATAGAGAGAGATTAGGGGAGAGAGAGATAGATGGAGAGATTAGGAGAGAGGGATAGAGAGAGATTAGGGGAGAGAGAGATAGATGGAGAGATTAGGGGAGAGGGATAGAGAGAGATTAGGGGAGAGAGAGAGAGAAGGAGAGAAGGAGAGGGAGAGGGAGAGAGAGATTAGGGGAGAGGGGGAGAGAGAGAGATTAAGACACCATAGGACATCATGAACCCTTATGACATTAAGACATCATGAACCCTTATGAGATTAGGGGAGAGAGAGAGAGAGATTAAGACATCATGAACCCTTATGACCTCTTAGGACACCATATGACCCCTAATGACACCATATTGGGTCACTTTGGGTAATATTGTGTCCTAAGGGGTCATATAAGGGGTCCTATGGTGTCCGAAGACACCATATGACCCCTATGGACACCATATGATCCCTAACGACACCATAGGACCTCTTAAGACACCAAATCATGTCGTTAGGGGTCATATTATGTCTTACGGCCCCTTACGAACAACACCATATGACCCCTAACGACATGATTTGGTGTCTTCAAGGGTCCTATGGTGTCGTTAGGGGTCATATGGTGTCGTTAGGGGTCATATGGTGTCCATAGGGGTCATATGATGTCCTAAGGGGTCGTAAGACACAATATGACCCCTAATGACATGATTTGGTGTCTTAAGGGGTCCTATGGTGTTGTTAGGGGTCATATGGTGTCCATAGGGGTCATATGGTGTCTTGGGACACCATAGGACCCTTTAGGACACAATATGACCCCTTAGGACATAATATGACCGAAAGCGACCCAATATGGTGTCATTAGGGGTCATATGGTGTCTTAAGTGGTCATAAGGGTTCATGATGTCTTAATCTCTCTCTCTCTCCCCTAATCTCGTAAGGGTTCATGATGTCTTAATGTCATAAGGGTTCATGATGTCCTATGATGTCTTAATCTCTCTCTCTCCCCCTCTCCCCTAATCTCTCTCTTTCCCTTAATCTCTCTCCCTCTCCCTCTCCTTCTCTCTCTCTCTCTCTCTCTCTCTCTCTCTCTCTCTCTCTCTCTCTCCCTCTCCCCTAATCTCTCTCTATCCCTCTCCCTTAATCTCTCTATTTATCTCTCTCTCCCCTAATCTCTCTTTATCTCTCTCTCCCTTCCCCCTCCCCATCTCTCTCTCTCTCTTTGCTAATCTCTTTATCTCTCTCTACCTTCCCTCCCCCCTCTCTCTCTCTCTCTCTCTCTCTCTCTCCCTCCCCCTACCCATCTCTCCCTTCCCCCTCCCCATCTCTCTCTCTCCCCTAAGCTCTCTCTATCCCTCCCCCTCCCTCCCTCTCTCTCTCTCCCCCCACTCCCCTCCTCTCTCTCTCTCCCCTCTCTCTCTCTCTCTCTCTCTCCTCTCTCTCTCTCTCTCTCCCTCTCCTCCTCTCTCTCTTTCTCTCTCTCTGTCACCCCTAATCTCTAATCTCTCTCTCTCTCCCCTAATATCTCTCTCTCCCTCTCTCTCCCTCTCTCTCTCCCTCTCCCCTAATCTCTCTCTTTCTCTCTCTCTCTCTCTCTCCCCCCTAATCTCTCTCTCTCTCTCTCTCTCTCTCACCCTCTCTCTCTCTCTCTCTCCCTCTCTCTCTCTCCCCTAATCTCTCTCTCTCCCTTTCTCTCCCTCTCCCCTCTCTCTGTCTCTCTCACTCTCCTCCTCTCTCTTTCTCCCTCTCTCCCTCTCCTTCTCTCTCCCTCTCTCTAAAATATGACTAATAAAATCCAATATCAAATTTTATCGGATATCTGATTTCTGCCATCACCATTAATGTGGCAGTTCAGTAAATAAAAGGCAGCAATGGGAAATTTTTTGGGGACCACAAATTTATATATTAAAATCGGATATCCGATTTTTGTAGTCAAATTTTCAAATTTCAAATTTTAGCTCGGGAATGCTTTGGTATTTGGCTTGGAAGTGACAAGCCTGGAAAGTCAACTGAAAAAATGTGTTTTTTAGTATTCCTTGATTTTCCAAACTTTACATTGGTGGCTGACGACTTTTTTTGTAGCTAAAATTGATAAAACGAAAAGTGTTTTTTAAGGACGTTCCCAACTTTCCAACAATACAAGGCTTGTCTTATTTCGACTTTAATAAATAATAATTATTTATTTTCTAATTGAATTCTAACAATAGTCCTGATTGATATACTGATTGAAAAGCACTCATAACTTTCAAACAGTATAACATTTTTTGAATCCGAAACATGTGTCACATCCTATGCTTCGTCTACTATAGGGAAATTTTTTTTAAAAAAAATTCATAAGGTTTTGACCAAGTTAAGGTGGTCAGACGTAGGAGTTTCTAAATTTCTGAAAAGTTGTAGTGAAAAATTCATAAATAATTATTTACTTTATAAAAAAAAATTTTAAAATATGTGTCACATCCGAACATGAGTCTAATACTTATATTATAAATATTATAAAAAAAATATTATGATTTGATTGTGATTAGGGTGGTCAGACATACATCTACTTCTTTTTTTTTCCTAAAATTTTAGTACCACTGCATTGAAATTTGAAATTTTCATCAAATAGGATTTATTTTTTCCAAAAAACAACTATTGGCTTAGAAACTACATTCAATTTTCTATATATTCTCGTTTTACATATTTTAAAAATAATGTTCACAACTTATTCAAATTTTCATGTCAAGTTGCATAACTCTGATTATCTAAAACTTCATTTCCACTTAAGGGCCTATTTTGGCACACCATGATCCTGCACATACCCTAGAGAAGGGCTTGGAATGGCTTCCACCAATCTTGTCTCCTCGATAGGTTGGTGTAGTCCACTAGTGAATGTATGGGGGTCGAGGGTTGGTAGAGGTTACTAGGGTAACCCAGGATGGGGGTCGGGACCTAGTGAAGATCTACCAAGGTAACCCATGACGTCCTAGTGATGACACTCTTCCCTTGCAACCTAGTGGTAACCCACATCTTTATCCTTATGTGTGTTGTTGATTTTATGGAAGTGGTTGGTTATCTCATGCTTGTTGCCCTTTGTGATTGTGTTTGAGCCTCTGATGTTTTGTTGCTATTCATTTGTATTTGTGGTGTTCTCTTGTGAGCCTCTACATGGTTAGTTTAATTGATTCCTTGATGGTATTATAATGTTGATTTTCCTGTGAGCCATGTTGGTACCCGTGTATGTCTTTCTTTCGCTTAGTGGATCTGTCTAGTACCTCCTAGCACAGGGGGTGGACGGTTTTGGTGCCACATGGTTGGGTGGAGTGCTTTTCACGCCCATTGAGTTTGGCTCTTTCATCTTGATGTTCATGTTGGCTCAAAGAAGATTTGAAGACTACAATTATTGTATCAGATTCATGTATTCATCTCTGCATGGGACTTTTGGAGATTTATGTATTGATGATCCATCATTATGTGTATGAATTTTTATGTAAATTCTCAAGCAATGTAATGAGAATATTGTATCCATGTAATGTTTATATTTTAATTTGTTTAGTAGTTCCTTGTAATTATTTCAGATGATGTATAACCTTGTGTATCATCGTTATGGGGTCTTGAGGACATTTGATAGTTGAATCATTATGTATCTTGTTAAATGTATCTTTACCATTTGTATATGTTATATTAAATTATAAAAAAAAATTGTATTTTCATGTTCTTGGTTGTTATGTCCTCTAGACCTCATGACATGGCATGGCATATATATTAATTAGAAAAATAGTATTATAAAATTTAAATTAATTAACAATAAGAGTTAGATATATATATTTCACCACCTTAAATAAATGTACTTATCTTTATAAATGAGTTAAACAAGCTTACTTTAAAATGATTATTTAAGAAAGTTTAGAATATTTTAAATATATATTTTTAATAGTTTTACTTTCTTTTTCTAAATGTCTTAACATTTTTACATAATCAAATCAATTTAAAAAATATTTAGTATTTATTTCAAAGCGAAATTTTGGTCTAAAAAGTGTTGATTTCAATGTTCCACTTTGATGCAAAAATGGGATGTACTATTGTGGGATCACCCTTTTCATTTAATATTTTTTTAATATATTTTTTTAACTATTTAGACAGAGGCATATTCCAGTAGCATTGGGGAAGGAGAAGAAAGCGAGTTCACTACTGTTCGCATGGATGGCCTCTCTCTTGGAGACGATCGAGTGCAGAGGAGGGAAATCTCTATCACTTTCTCAATTTCTTCTCCCCATTTTTCGTAATCATTTAGCAGCTCTGGATCTATTAAATCCAGGACAACGTTGCCCTTATTCTTTTTAATCATAGCAACCCATTCAGCCAAACCTCTGCTTTCTCCTCTCCTCCTTCCGCATCCACGACGGCTGCTTTGCCAGTAACAAGCTCCAACAGTACAACTCCAAAGCTGAACACATCTTGCTTCGGGGAAGACCTAACTCCATAACCGCATTCTACAACAAAATAACCCACAAATTTTTATTAACATTAAAGACCCACGAATTTATAAAAAGAAGAAAACCCCACAAACCATAGAGATAAATCCATGTAAAAAAAATGTATGGACCTGGAGCCATATAGCCATGACTGCCAACATAAACGGAGGAGCTAGTGCTTTGGCCATCTGAATAGATCAATTTTGCAAGGCCGAAGTCTGCCACATGTGCTACGTACTCATCGTCCAGCAAAATATTTGCCGATTTCAGGTCGCGGTGTACAATTTGAGGTGTGCAGTCGTGATGTAAATATTTCAGAGCCTGGGCCACTCCCAAAGCTATGTTCAATCGAATCTTCCACCCCAAGTTTTGTGATTTTAATGCTTCCCCTAAGGAACCCTTTGCCATGTATTCGAAGAGCAGAACGTCCATGTTGATGCTGCTCCCATACACGAACCCAAGAAAACCTACAATGTTTCTGTGGCGGACGAACTTGAGAGCTTCTATCTCGCGTATCAAACTACTTTTCCCTTCCTCTTGCAATCTCAAGACCTTTGCAGCAATTGCCAAGCTTTTCTCAGCTTCTCTCAGAAGAACCTTGTACACTCTGCCAAAGCTGCCAGAGCCGATTAGATATTATCACTGAATTCCTCCGTCGCGGTCAAAATTTCTTGATATGAAATCCTGTGTTTATAAGCTCCGCCAATATCTACCTCAGCTTCGGGGAATGATCCACTAAGCATATCCTCCTCTTTCTTTAGTTCTTCACCTTGTGCAGCTACCTGGCTCCTGCTCCGTTAATACACACGTCCTATTATGACAAGCGTAATAGCAGCGACCCCGGCAATAACAATTCCAACCATGCTGCCTGTCCCCTCGCTCTTGTTATTACTAATACTATTTCTGGTTTCCAAGCAGGAATTGGGAGTGGGTGGGCCGCACAGAGCATCGTTACCATCAAAGGAGCTTGTGGCGCCCCCAGCGAAAGCTTTCAGAGCAGGAATTCGCCCCGTGAATCGATTGAATGAAAAATTGAATTTGGAAAGAAGTTTCAAGCCTGAGAAAGCAGGAGGAATCTGACCAGATAGTTGGTTGTAGGAGACGTCCAATGATTCAAGCACCACCAGATTTCCAATCTCCGGTGGAAGAGAACCAGATAGCCTGTTCCAACTGAGATCCAGCGCAGTTTGCAGATTCACTAGCTTTCCTATTTCCCTTGGAATCGGTCCCTCAAGTTGGTTTCGAGACAGGTCTAACTCTATCAAACTCGAGCAATCTCCCAGAGATGCCGGGATATTTCCACTCAAATTGTTGGAGCTTAACTTTAAGATGAACAGGTCGGAAAAAATGTTGCCTAGGTTTTGAGGAATAGAACCGTCAAGTGAGTTCCGACTAAGATCCAAATCTTCTAAATTCATGAGAGTTCTGACTTGGGAAGGAATATTTCCGCTAAGCTTGTTGTTACTCAAATTGAGCCTACCCAGGTTTGTGAGATCCCCAATTTGAGGAGGAATAGCTCCAGTTAAGTTGTCCCCTGAAAGAATAAGATAAGTGAGGTTCTCAAGTTGACCCAGCTCGGCAGGTATTTCTCCATGAATGCTGTTGAAGGACAGCTCCAGGTAATACAGAGCTGACAGTTTCGAGATATCTGAAGGAATGTGACCCGTGAACTGGTTATTTTGCAGCCTAACTCTTATCAGTGGAACACAATCGTTCAAAAGCAAGGTAATATTTCCTACGAGAAAATTGCCATAAACATTGAGAGTTTTTAAATGCTTAGACCTACATAGTCCAGGAGGATATTCTCCGCTTAGACGATTGGAATACGCATCCAAGATCTCCAGATCGCTGAAAGTTCCCAGGGCTGCAGGCAACTGACCTTCCAATATGTTTCTGCTGATGTACAGCTCTGTAAGATTTGGTAGGAAACCAATTCCATCCGGCAATGTGCCGCTGAATCGATTTTCTCCCAAATCTAATATTTTTAAGCTTGTAAGATTTCCCAAGGATGCAGGAACCGTGCCAGAAAGATTATTATAGGCAAGGCTTAGAAAACTCAAACTTTTCAACCCACCGACTTCCTCTGGCAATCTTCCAACGAGATCGTTGGAAGATGCGTCTATCTCTTGAAGCATTGACATGTTGCCCAATTCAGCAGGAAGATCGCCTGAAAGAAGATTCTTGTACACCCATAGAAATTGGAGGCGCCGGAGAAGACCAAACTCCCTTGGAATGGGACCTTGTATGTTGTTTTTATAAATAACAAACTTTTGCAGAGCCCTGCAATTCCCAATGCTTGAAGGGATAAAACCAGTCAGTTGGTTATCATAGAGATTTAGCATTTCCAGCCTTTGTAATTTACCAATTTCCCATGGGATTGTGCCTTTCAGATTGCAGGAGGCAAAGCCTATAGACGTAAGCTTTGTGCAGTTGCCAATTTCAGGTGGTAAGAAACTAGTAAAGCTGTTTAAGCCTACTCTTAAAACCTGAAGACTTGCAAGCTTACCAAGAGATGCAGGCACTGCTCCAGAGAGATTGTTAGCATATAAAAGAAGCTCGGACAAATTTGACAACTCCCCCAGCTGTGGAATAATAAAACCAGATATATTATCTGAACTCAGATCAAGGAAAGTAAGTAGGCTGCAGTTGACTAGAGTCAACGGGATAACACCACTGAAAAAGTTATTTGAGAGACGGAGCGTCTGAAGGCGTGTGCAGTTCCCCAATTCAGGAGGAACGTGTCCATGTAGTCTGTTGCCGGAAAGGTCGAGCTCCTCCAACCGGCTGAGCTTCCCAATCATAGAAGAAAGATGACCGGATAGGTTCCGGCTGGGCAGAGCGAGTGATATAACGTTACTGGATGTTGATGTTGAGATGCACTTGACGCCTTGCCATTTACAGAAATCAGATGAAGCCGAGGAGTTGGACCAGTCTGCTAGAAAATCTGTACCTCCGCCACCCTCCAGAGATTCTTTTATTTGTAAGAGTATGCCGGCTTCTTGTGAAAGCCCACATCGGCTACTAATCAGCAAAGCCACTCCATAGAAAAACACACAAAAAGTGGCAGAAGGCACAAACATAATAACTCTCCGACTGGGAGAACTGGTGGCTGAAAGCTTCATCAACATTTTGAACAGGAAAGTAATCAACTCAGTAGCTGCAAAACAATGATTCTACATGAAATATTGTGATTTGGCTCTGTGAGAATGTGCTTAGGAAAAGTTCATGAAGAACTTGTCTATCTGGAATCTAGATGACTTGGAACTGGATTGTACAAGGGGCTTAAGATATTTAACATATGGAGGGACCGATTTCTATTATAACATATATTAACATAATTATAAATTAATTATCTTATATTATCAGTGATATAATATATGATATATAATTTGTTCAATAATAAAAATAATATATAATTTTATTTAATTATCTTAAGTTCTCTTGCATTCTGATTGTGATTCCAAAGATTCATGGTTACAAATTGCTCACACAATCTAATCTAGGAGCTACATAGAAGATTTGAATGGATTGTGGAAATCTTGTAGCTAAGATTTGTTGAAGTGGTTGAACTTTTGAGGGTAGTACAATTGAATTGGGTTAAATTATTTCATTTAATTTTTCACCGAAAAAATGTAGAATTTTATTTATTATATTAATAATTGAAAATAAAAATATCTTTTATATTCAGATTTTTAATTAATAAATAAATATGATATAAATTCTGGTAACAGACAATGCAAAAATACAGTGGACCAAATGAATCTTCAAATAATGACGAACTCCAAAGGGAAGGGTTGTTACAACACGTTAACTAGTCCGGATTCATTTTCACGTGGGTCGAATGGAAAGTTGCCGACCTGGTTTGACTAGTCATTTTCGTGACGACATGCAACTTTGCCGGTCTTCCTAAAAAAGTTAATTATATTTTAATTTTTATTTATTTTAAAAATACGGTCAAATGGTAAGTCCGGGTGCGTTTTCATTTAATGCGAACATGAAATTAAAGCTGCAAAGATATCTTTAACGTGTCCTGCGATCACGTTTCGGGTGTCTACCATTTGTCCCACGTGAAATTGAATCTTCGTTCGCCATGACGGGAAGTTGTGGAAGTCAATCAAGGAAATCTTTGGTTTACTATTTTGCATATATTTGTGTAGTAGATGTGGCCATTGATAGGCCATCTAGCAAATTATATTGTTTATGCAACAAAGGTCTTAATAGAGAAGTGATAGCTCGAATCAGCTATGCATCCATTATCAACAGGCTCATGTTAGGTTTGCAATAGGGAGAGAGAGGGAGCAAGATGGATGGAGAGAGAGAGGTGGACATGTCTAGAGATAGAGGTAGAGATTAAGATAGAGCAAGAGAGGAAGATGTAGACAGATAGATGTAGATAAAGAGATAAAGATATATGGGAAGGGAGGGATACATAATAAAATACACAAGGGGAATTCACAAGTGGGGTCACTAAGTACCAAAGGTGTGACATGGTAGGATCATGAATATTAATACCAAAGGTCACTAAGTACCAAAGGTCACTAAGTTTCGTTCGACACATCCCAAGTCAGAAACGGACTCAATAACCAATTCTCTCCTCCTGTCATTTTCGTTTAAAGGTGTTTAAAGGGCTGCCCCGTAGGAAGAACTCGTAGGAAATATTTTTCGTCGCGTCAAATCAAATAGTTCAATTTTCTATTTGATAAATCATTTTGACTGAAGTTCATTTGAAATTTGAAGTTTCAGAGGTGATGTCCGTTTCAAATGCGATCATGCATTCTTTCATTTAGAAGATAACTGTCACATTGTTAGCATCCAAGATAATAAAATTATAACTAAGGATCAAGATAGAAACAAGGTTACTGCGGGGAGTATCTATCTCAATTTCTATCAAATGATAATAGTAATAATATGAATAATATGTATTTATACTAGCAGTTACATCTTGGTGTGATATGGATATATTGAAGAGTTGTGGAAGTCAATCAAGGAAATCTTTGGTTTACTATTTTGCATATATTTGTGTAGTAGATGTGGCCATTGATAGGCCATCTAGCAAATTATATTGTTTATGCAACAAAGGTCTTAATAGAGAAGTGATAGCTTGAATCAGCTATGCATCCATTATCAATAGGCTCATGTTAGGTTTGCAATAGGGAGAGAGAGGGAGCAAGATGGATGGAGAGAGAGAGGTGGACATGTCTAGAGATAGAGGTAGAGATTAAGATAGAGCAAGAGAGGAAGATGTAGACAGATAGATGTAGATAAAGAGATAAAGATATATGGGAAGGGAAGGATACATGATAAAATACACAAGTGGGGTCACTAAGTACCAAAGGTGTGACATGGTAGGATCATGAATATTAATACTAAATTGTATGCAAGTTACAATCATTGTAAATGCACAGCCACGGTTTTGCATAAGTTTAATGTTGGAGAAATGGTCTAAGTGTAGCTGGGTAAAGAGAAACAACAATAGTCTCCACATAAGATAAAAAGTCCATAATATGGTTCATTTTAGATCATTGAGTAAATAGGAAAGAATTGTTTTGGTTGTGATTGTCCAAATATGTGATGATATTTAAATTAGTGATAAATGTCAAATGACTAAGCTTTCTATGTTGAATGAATAATAAGAGGATATTATTCTTCCTTTCCAATTTGAAAAAGGAAACTCCAAAAAATCAAAATTGTAGTGGTGTAGTCACAGACGGAGGGTCTAGAGAGGACTATCCATCTATGTAACATAGACTTCAACACAATGGAAACAACATAAGAAAATGTTGAACAAGAAGGTTATTATCTTCTTCAATTGCAACATTCATTACGTCATATGCCTTCATTATATTAATCACAATCTTGTGGATTGGAAAATTAAAAATTCAACTTCTTATAGTTTACCTAACTTCTTAACTTCCTATGGATTTATTACAAATGCTATTATATATGCTCCTCTATCTTTGGCAAAGATCCACATCAAACTTAAGGGTCACAAAGCCGAAGGAATGATGAAACATGTAGGTCGGTCCCAAAATATGAGACATCTGATACATTGTCGAAGATGAAAAAATGGTGCAGACCATGGGAAAGGTTTCCCTAGGACCCTAAATACCTTGAATGATGGTTTTTATAGATCCACACAAAATGATGGTCCACAAGCGGAATGTCACAAGACCAGAATGCTCAGATAGAGAAAATGACTAAACTTTAGGGAGCAATAACTTAGCAATGACAAATGCAAATCACAATATTTCTTGATATGATGCAAATGACCTCGTGCTAAGTGCAAATCCAGATCTACAAGGTATGAAGAGAAGGATGTAGTTCAATGTGGAAGAAAGTGTTGAGACAGCTACAAACTAAAAACAAGAAAAGAAACTAAAAGATTTTTATTTTTTTCAGGATGAATGAAATAAAATATTATCAATTGTGCCAATTTGGCATTGTTTTCCACTAATAGTTTTTGCAAGAATGCATTTGATGTTGCCATAATCAAATAGAAAAATCAAGAGAGGTTGGTTTGGAGGTATATTTTATCCACTTGTAGGTCTACGCAAATCATTTCTATGTGTCACAAGCTAAGAGAACTAATTTGTCCTATTTTGGCAATTTTTTGACCTTAGGGCTCTTTAGAGACTACCTTAGAATTATGTAATCTTAATTGATTGACTGACCTAGGAAATGAATATAGGCCTTATCTGGTGTTAAATTGTCCATCTTAGCAATTTTTGTTGTCGATTTATCAAGTCTAATAAATTTTTTTACAATTTTATCATTTGCCAACCTTTTCTCAAACAATCATTCTCCCATGGGAACCCTAGGACTGTCATTATTTTCTTACTTTGGAGGTCATAATGATAGCATACCTAGATGTTAGTTTGAAATACCTTATTTAACCAATATCTTTATTTTTTTTAATATTAATTTATGACATTCGATAATCTTGTGAGTTGCTATGATTGTCCAAACATGAAAATGTATTTTTATGTTGATTATCATAGTCCTAAACTCCATGAAACAACCCTTTTTAAGGAAGTTATATTTTTCATTACTCAAAATACATGTTATGATTGATAACATTAAAAAAATGATCATCAAATTTGGTAAAGCTGTCTAAGACAGCCAAATTTAACACTTATAATATGGATGGTTTACCAATTGTAATCTATAAGCTCTATTAAAATGTGACATCATTAATCTGTAATATGCTATTGTTCATAACTTAATCATTATAAAGTAATTATACATTCAAATTTTAAGTATAAATGTAAGAATACATGCACACAAGGAAAAATTAGATCAAATGTCAAATTTTATATATCAAATTGTAGCATAATTGTGTATGGACATATACAAAAATGGCATTTATGTAACCTTAATAAAAGTTTTAAAAATTGTGGCATATGTCATTTTGAGATCTATATACAATATACATATCAAATAACTATGTATTGATCCCTAAATGTCCACAAGTGATAGTTTATGTCTCTACCAAATCATAAAGTTGTGGTGCACCATAAAAATCAAGCTCCTTTGAAGTATTTCATGGCTTTGAAGATGGATGCACAATAAAAATTAAAATCACAAATTAGATTAATTATATACTCTAAATTAGAAATTTTAAATTCAAATCAAAATTAATATATATTCAACTATAATTCCTCTAAAATTGAATTCTTGATTACCTCACCTCTTGGTCTTTTCCTAAGAAGGCATTGTACATATGATGCTCCTATACGTTGATAAGGAGTCTAAGCATATGCCAATGGTAGAGGCTCCATAACATTGCCAAATTGTGTAAAAGACTATGACAAATTAATATATAATTGTTGACAAAGAAACATTACTTAACATATATAGATACTTATATCCAATCATATGTATCTAAAATATTAAATAAACCAAATATAATAGTTTTCGATACAAAAAGTGATACGAATATAAGACTACAAATGTATGTGTTCATATAATCATAATATCAAGAATATAAAATTATCTACATACCTCTTGTGATGGTTCCTCAAATTTTTCTAGGGTAGTCATGATCAATGTAAAGACAACAGGTTTCTACATATAAATGAAAAAGGTGTTGGACTATCAGTTTATGTACATGTATAATCATTTAATACATTTAGAAAGTTAACATCTAAATCATGTTACAATAAGTTATATAAGTTCTTTAAACTATTAATTCAATTAACATTGCATTCAATAACCTTTCCTCAATTAGGTGTTGTTATGTCAAAGGTTCAAAATGTTGCACCTCATCCACACTTGACTTGGAGTATCCTATAAGAGTAAAATAAGATCAACATATGAATTAATATTAAATGATATGCATATATAATTAATAAATTGTAAATGTCTATGTGAAGAAAACTATACCATATAACTCTGCAGGCCAAATGAAATGGTCAAAACGGTGTCATGTTGAACTTATGTCATATCATCCCTAATCCTCAACTGTTAAATGGACCACATAAATATACATTAGTACTAGTATCTCTTATAAATATTAGTTTAAGATAAAATACAACATGGAATTATTATAAGACTTACCACTACTTCATGTTGATAAGATCTAACATCCTCCTCATCTCTATCATCAAATGACTCTTTGTAAAATTCGATTTCCTCTATTGTGTCGTGTGGTACATCTAACATAAGATAGACCTCATAATCAATTATATTGATGGAAGGCTCAATAGTGTATCCAAGAAGACCTAAACATGTGTATTTGCACATAGTGGAAGTATGGGACATGCATATATGTGAAGATGTTGAAGATATAGAAGGACCTTCTTCATCCATTTCTAGAGGGTGTAAGAGATAAATAACAAAAGAAAAATAGAAGGAGATAATTTAAGTATCTTAAGGATATTGTAAGAAAAGCAAGTCAACAATTTAAGAAGGCCTCAATTTTGTCTAAAGAAGTTGAAATAGGAAAATTACTACTAATTTAAGTGCAATCCCTATAGCTCACATTGTTCCACCAACGATAGCAATTGCTTTAGTTTTGGGGGAAGGAGAATAACTAGAGCAGAACCAAGGACTAGATGAAAGAGATTTAACATACCTTCTCCCCATCCAACACAAACAAAAAATCATGATCACCTCCATAAGACTCATGTAAATCAATAAAATAGAGTGATTATGTGGATATAGGACTAGATACAATGATGTATTTTAGTTATCAAGAAGTTGTACAAGAGTTGTTAATAAGATTAGGGTCTTATAGCTAGTGATGTCAAACATTTGGAATAGCCACCATGAGATTCTAAAAGAAAATGCCTAGGGGAAGAATTATCAATCTCAACACTAACTCATAAAATGCATGTGATTTCAACAATAAATCAAGTGTGACCAAGGGTCAAAAATTAGACAGATAGAAGAGTTTGGTGACTAAACAAGTCATAAGAAAATTCAAACTGCAATGGTAGTCCTTACAACACTAGGAAAATTTTCATGAATTTAACCAAAATAATTCACCAATATTAAAATACTTTCACATAATAGAGTGCCTCATATTAGCCACATTTAAAGGAATAATCTACTACATGACACCTAAGAATACAATAACTAGGGGGTGTTAGAGAACATAACCAAGAAATCCACAAAAATGGCTTGTCTACAATACATGTAACAATGCAGCAATTTAAGTAACAATACATGAAACTATGCACTCACTCAACTTGTAGAAATTTACAATTTTGATGCAATGCAGTCACTCTATTATGTGAAAAGAGATATGAAGGGGTAATTCTACTACATCCACATGAAATGATTTAATGAAAGGATTGGGCTCACTTAAAGCACCACATCCATAAGAAAGTTACAATCATTAAGATATGATACACATGAGCACCTTTATCAGAGTTGCAAAAAACAAAGCCAAGAAATGTACACTATAATTCTAATACAAGGGTACTTTAAAAATTAATTTATATAGGGGATGACTAAACTATTCAACCATGGCAAAACTATCGACACAAGGGACTTACATAATCTTACATCATGAATCACTATCACGGGCTATGGTACAGTGGTATTCACATACTTAACTAAGATAACACAATAGAGGCAATAGGCTATATGAACACAATACCATCATGATACAAGATTTACATTATGAACTCAATTACACCCACTATGTAGAGTATGGTTGATGCGAAAAATATGGATGATGATTGTAGGATACACATTATGCAGAAGGGGTTGAATGGACTTCTTCATAATGCAATAGGACAATCAGCCACATAGGTTCTCACATGAATATAATGAAAAAATAAATCTGAGGATATAAGTTATTGATGCAAATCATCTATTATGACAACTCTATATATGCACTATGTATTCTTATAGAGAAAGTTGTATAATGCACTCATTGAAAGTACAATAACACTAATATATCATAGACATGAATTATTTAATCTCTTTCACATTTATATGCAACACTCATTCCATATAGCTTATAATATATCACGGACATGAATTTCTATAAGTACTTACACACACATGTGCTAATTAGTATTTGATTGAAGAGTTCTACAATCAATCATCAGCAAGTGAACTCAAGGCCCTAGTGTTGAACCTATAGCTTTGATACCAAATGTAAGGGATAGACCTTGAAATTATGTCAAAAAATCAACTAAATAACTCAATTACACATTAAAAACAAAATATAATGAAACAACATCAATATTTGAGTACATATTACATCATTACATGAAGTAATGTTAAATTAAGAATATAGAGTATAATAACATATTGTGCAAATGTATGTTACCTAGGCTCTCATGCCCATCTTGTCATAATAGTACAATAAGAATACAAATCACTAGAATCTCTGGCCTACACTAACTTAGTGATCATCTAAAAACTAAGAGATGAGACCATAGTTCAAGTGCTTTTACACCAAACCAAGGAGCTTACACTTCCCCAAAATGATCCTAGTCTAAGAATGCCCAACCCTACAAGGAAAGCCTAGCAATATGGAAATGACATTTAGGATGAAATTTGATGCAACTTGATATATATACATTCATTTAACATATGAACATACTATGTCATACTATCAAGATATGGAAAAGAGAGTAAATCATAAAATAACATTAATCTATTTTAGTTGTACACATAGGTTTGGTCAAATCATTTGAACCATTTCAACTATAGCTTTGGTCAAATCATTAGAAAGGAGAAAGATTAGTTAGAACATGTCCTTGATAAGATAGAGGAAAGCGGTAAAGGCATATACAATTAAGAATAAAATAAAGGCGTATAGAATTAAGAACAAAAGCATGAAATCCTCTTACACCTCCTGGGATGATTGTGTTCTTAAGGATTGGCCAAGAATAAGTTTTTTCCTTCAAAGGTAGTCTTCTCATGAATTCAATCAAGAATAGGAATAGGAAAGACATCAAGTAGGAACCACCAGACAAATCTCAATGTAAGCTCAACTTTGATGGAGCAGCAAAAGGCAACCATGACATTTCGAGAGTTGGATATGTCATTTGGGATGAAGGGGTGCTATTCTTTAGGTAGGTTTTGTATGTATCCCAGATAGAGCTAATAATGTTGCAAAAGCCACACCATTACTGATTTAGTTATAGATTAGATATAATCGATCACTGACTCACTTATTGACCATGACTTGTTTATTGACTCGTGAGTAGAGATGATTACTGACTGTAAGTTTCGTTATGACGTTTTCCAATTGTATATAATTACTCCGAATTTCACCGTGAAATAGTGAATATTTCTAAGTTTGTTTTCAATTTTCTTTTTTTTACAAATAATTCTCCTCTGAAGTTAGTCTGAAATTTGAACTTTTAGAGTGACGTATTTTTATTTACAAATAAATGCAAGAAAATGATATAGTTTGGCATTAAAACACGACAAAGAATTTCAAAGTTTGAAATCTTTTAAATAGCTGAAAGTCATGGTGTTGAACTTTCTACGCAGAGAGATAAATGTTATAATCAAGATGATCTACTTCACAGTTGAAGTGATTTTAAACAACCTACTTTCCTTTTAAGTTCACACCATCATCCATTTCAAGATATTGAAAAATAATGAAAATTTCAACTACCACTCTCGTGAGCATAGAACAGAAACATTAGGTTCGTTTTTTGGGTTACTTTGAACATTATACCTAGTCAATGAAATAAAAGTAAACTCAATGGCTTGTAAAAATCAAAGCGCGTGCTTGACATCTATAATACAAACACGGAGTCCCCTGCAGTAAAAACACGGGAAAAAATAAATCCGAGTTTGAAATCTTCGAAATAGTTGAAAGTCACGATGATGAACTTTATATATACTCTTCTCCATTCAAATAACAAATAATAACAAATAACAATTCTCATATCTCCTGTATTTCTTTCGGACTGAGATCATGGGCAGACAGTCGGCCATCATTGTTTTACTAATGTTGGTCGTCTCCTTGGTAATTTTCTCTTTCGTTTCCAATTTGTAATTTCACAAGCATTTAAAGGTTATTATTGATACCATTTTGACGATTGGCAGACGCTCATAATAGAGATGAAAGGAAAATGGGCGTAAGAGCGGAGTACAACACCGAGGTATAAAATATCTTTTAAACAGAGACATATTATTGGCCTGCTGGTATCCGTCACTGTAAATGTATTATTTTTTATAATTAATTTATTAAATAAAGAAAATAATTTATATTATCAATGTGCATCTGGAAAGCCTTATTAATGCAGTTTTAAATGGGATTCATCGGTCGTATTGATGATTAAACAGATTGAAAGGAGAAACACCGAAGAAGTAGAAGATTATAATCCCCATCATAGTTCACCAGGCCGTGGACATTAAAGAATTTACTTTAGTTATATTGATTATGGATTCCAGTCTCATTCAGTTTTTAGAAAATGATTTCTCTTATTTTAGAGATAATGACCACTTTGTATCATGGGACACCTACAAATTTTCAAATCATGTATTTTTATCAATTGGTTAGATTGATTTGTCTTGGTTTTTCAAGAGACATCTAATGCATATTTAGCAAAGAAGGAATAACCCTCTAAGCATTCACCCTAAGTTTGTTAGCGGCAAAGGCAAAGTATCGTGTAAGTTCCCCAGCAATAGCCTTACTATTTCCCCCTCCCTAACTGTTATACTTCTGATAGTGAACTGGCTATGGATGTTACAACTCTATATTGGTGCTAAAATTTGTTGAGGCCATAGAGAACCACCCCAATGATGATAAATCTAAGGAAGAATAATATTTAAGACAATATTTGAACAAATTGTCTTAACTTGAGACAAAAAAAAAAGTTGTGTATTGTCTTAAATATAGGCTTTAACCGAGTGTCTCATATTATCGTCTTAAAAAATTGTTTCTATGAAGACAATATAAAACAGAAATATTTTTGTCTTTGTAGAGACAATTTTATATTTGTTGGCTTTTAAAGATATATTGTCTCTAGAGAGACAATAGTTTCAATTAAAATCATATCGTCTTTTGAGAGACAATATATCTTAAGATCTCAACTATTGTCTCTCTAGAGATAATATTAAAAAATGTATTAAAAAAATAAACAATTTATTTCCTGTGAATCACGATCAGCTGCTTCAGTCACTATGGACCTCTGAAGGTTTTTCCACCATTGCATAACTTTTTGGTCTGCTACCCTAGTAAAAATAGAGATAAGACTGCAATTTCTTGCTCGGTATGGATGAAACTAGGGTTATCAGCGAGTGGGATGATGTGGGCTAGGATGATCCACCGCATGTCCCACAGCTGGTCTTCACGAAGGGCAAATGGGTAGATATGGTGGTGCAGAATTGGTTGAGGGCAGACTTAAGAAATTTCAGACCGGTCTCCAAGTATTTTCAGGGTTTTTTTAGAGGTCCAAGCAATGGAAATTGGCGGAGTATGGACAAATCTGGTGAAGGGCATCAACGATTTTTCGATCGTAGGCATTTTGGTTAGGGCCCACAACAAAAGTTTATCCCAAATCATTTAAAGGGGCTTCCGGGTAGATGATCTATGTAGTTGGGAGGAAAACCATCCTATGCGAAAAGTTTTGAAGTTTTCATCTATAAATGAGGCAATTAGGGTTTCTTGGTTGAACGCTGGTGAAAAGATGATGGACAAACAGTCTAATAGTAACCCGCTTGAGTTATCTTCATCACATCAAAAGGGGGATAAGGTAAGGGAATCTTCGACATCAGGAAAAGACAATAAGGCAAGTGAAAATCAAACCGGCTCTAATTTAGGAGGTGGGTCTTCACAGGTATGGGCTCCTGTTCCATGTATTGATTTACTTGATTCTGTTGTGGATTTGAAAGCTCGTTGTTTGCATACACATGCTATTTCTAGGGAAATATGGGGGGATGCAACTAGTTTATCTAAATTTCATCATAAATTGCAGAAAAAGTGGTCTGATTGTATTTATGTATTGTCATATAATTTATGATTGTAGTTTAATTATAAATTCTAACAAGTTTTATTTCTACATGTACATAAATTTGCTTTCTAGTACATGTGTATGTTGTTGTTGCACCTGAGGATAATGATGAGCATGTTGAGTATTGGCTAGCTAGGTGTGTAGAACCTAAGAAAAAGTTGATATGTGATCAAGTAGATGATGATGGTTTTTCAGTATCTAGTTGGGTCTGCTATGGTAGCTGGCACATGGCTACGCAAATACTTAACAAGAAGGAATGACTTACCAGTTTATGAAGGCTACCAATCAGAAAAGAAGATTATACACTATTCTCATTTGGTGGTGGCAACAAACATAAAATTAGAAAGATACAAAGGTAGACCTGCTAATAAGGTATTGTGGACACTTTTAGTAGAAGAGCATGAGGCAATCATAGATGCATTGCAGAAGAGAGAGGATGTAAATGGTACATTAGGTTGAATCAAATTTATATGCATGTAAGTTTGTGTTAATTGTGTGAACTCTTTTATATTTACTTATGATAATTTTTTTTCTTTGTCCCTTTAAATTTGTATTTGTCTACATTTGATACAATTTTGGTTTCATAAACAACATTGTATTAGTTATCTTCTTCTTAATGTTATTTTGTGCACATTGTAATTGTGTTACAATCATTCTAATTTTTTATTGTGTTACATTGTATTTGTCTAGTTTAGATACAATTTTGGTTTGATAATAATTTAATGCTATTTTGTACACATTGTAATTGTGTTACAATCATTCTAATTTTTTATGATATATTTATTTTATTACAATCTCTTCATAGATTAAATGTAAGTTCTTGATTTTATTATTATTTTAAGAATAGGATGTTATTGTAAATTGGGATAATTATTTTATTGAATTATAAACTGTTGCACTATAAGATGATCAATCATAATGTTAAAATATAAAGTCATAAATAGAGCATATATAATCACTAGAAGGCACCAAATCACATAACAACATCACATATATAATCACTAGAGGGCGCCAAATCACATAACAAGATCTGATATCCTAATAGAAAGGAAATGACATAATAAAAAGTCCTATATATAATCACATAACAATTCCTGATGACATAACAACAAGTCCTAGAAAAATAATAACAAGGAAATAACATTAAAAAAAGTCCAAATAAGATAATAACAAGTCCCAAGATAACATAACAAGTGTCATCATAAAAAGTCCATAATACAATAACATGACATGATCTAAAATATATAATCTAAGAACTCTCGTGAATCTCATATGCAGTCCTCTTCACTCCATGTTAAGGTGGCTGAGATGAATCATCCTACTGCACGTGGTCCTGAGATGCACCATCCTATGTGTGTGTGCAGTATCAGTGTCTCCACGCTCTTGTACATTATTAAAAGATTTTACATGAGAATAAGATTTAACATGAGAATAAGTTACTTGCCTAATTCACTTATAAAGTAATAAAATTATGAAAATTTAAAATAAATTACCATACGACCGTGCTCTACAATGCCCTCACTGGTATGTGGAGGTCCACTATCATGAACAAGAAATGTGGTTGTAGTGAAATCCTGTAAAAAAACATTGTACATCAATTTTGATAATCCCTATAAAAGGCAAGTACACAGTATAAATAAATTAGAAATTATTTTTCTAATCATCACCGCAAATGACAATGTCGATGGTTGCATCTGGCTCAATCACATAGCTATACCAATACTGGTAGTGGTATCGAGCTGAACAACATATATAAAGCATGAATCAAACTTGTATATATACATAAATTATAAAGTATATATATATATATAGACTAAAATTTTATCACATAAAAGCATACATATGGTGTATCATGTGCAACCAAAGTAACTAATGGGTGAAGGCGTACATGTGGGCAAGTGCAAGGTAATGAGTCACAAATTCGTGGAAGTCCGCACATTGGAAAATGCGCTCTTATAAACGGGGGCCCGTTTTCAAAAAATGGGGGCCCGTTTGTGCTTCGGGCTCCTGAGCCGAAAGGTTACGGGGGCCCGTTTTGTTTAAAAATGGGCCTCCATTTTTCTATAAAACGGGGGCCCGCTTTTAAACAAAACGGGGGCCCGTTTTTTAGAAACGGGCCCCCGTTTTGTTTAAAAGCGGGCCCCCGTTTCTAAATGGCATTTTTCCTTTTTTTCCACAATCCGCCCTTGTTTGAAAACGGGGGCCCGTTTTGTGGAAGTTGATTCCACAACCCGCCACTTGGCTCGGGATTAGGCCCGGGATAGGCCTGGGATGGCCACACCTGAGACATGGATCTGCAAATTCAAATCTCCATGAATGAAAGCACAAATATGAACTTCAAAAATAGTTTACACGCCTCTAATTAGAGAATTTTTATACGAAATTAAAACCCATTTCAGATTATACTGTCTAGATTCTAAATATGTAAATTTATTTAAAAATTGATTATTTTAACTATTTTTCATTTAATTTATACTAAATCAGGTCCATAAATTTGAAATATTAACTAATTTTGTTAATTTAATAACTTTTTTATTTTAAAGAATTTTGGAAAAAAAATTATGTCATCAATCTACACAAAATTCTTTTGTATTTAAAAAAAATAAAAATAAAAAAATGTTAAGTTTACATCAAATTATGTGGGTCGTACACGTCAAATTTTTAAAAAGATAATTACGGCAATTAAAAAATTAATTAAAAAAAAAATATTAGAAAAAAAAATACAAAAAAATATGCTCATCAATCTTCAGTGTGTTACAAACCATTTCCCAAAACGGTTTGAGAAAATAATTTTAATTGTGTCAAAAAGTGTGGGTCGTACACATGCATGGTATGGTTCTGAAACAGGCATTTTTAAAACATAGTTTTCAGAACTCCATTTAAAAAGTTATTTTTTATTATGTGGGTATTAAAATAAATTATATATTTGGAAACTACACTCAGAGAGCTATCTTTTATATTACTGACTTTTTCCAAGATTCAATCTCTAAGTGTTTCAAAATTTAAGCTCAAATGAGACAAAATCTGAAAATCAGGGAAAACACTTCCACTTTTTGGCCAAAAAGTGGACTCATCTTCTTGCACTGACCCATGTGATGCACCATCAAACAATCTAGAAGCCTTCAATTGCAAAAAATAAGAACATGAATCAGAGTTGTACATAGATTAGTAAGCATATAAACACTTCAAATTAATGGATGAAAAACATACTAGTGGTATATGAGGCTAAGCTTCAGTGGTCGACGGGTCACATGAAGAACTACCCACCTCGGTGCTACATGAAGCACCCTACAAAATTGAAAAAACATATCATACACATCATTACATTAAAAGATTTATTGTTTATTTTAAATCTACATATCAATACAATGTATCTAGATGAAAGTGCATACCGTAAATGGGGCACCAAAATCTCTAGGTATCGAGGTAACATGATGTCGGTCCCTCAATGACGTGGTATGATCCACCCTCTGTTCAGAAAAATTGACTTATGTTATGGCTCATATGTGTATATATAAGGAATTTAATATTGCACTATAAATTATATAAATAAATTTGTACCTCTATAGGCTGATCATCATCTGCCCACAGGAGATCAACATATGAAGAGATGGTATCAACATGTGTAGCCTCCTCCTCATCATCATAATCACCATGGGCAGCATCAGCATTATCAAAATCACCATCTCCTCTGGGGGCAGCCTCAGTCTATGGACCCATACATAGATTCTCGCAGCTTGTGCAAACATGTGCTAAGGTGGGGGTAACCCTCACCTTGCACAACTATTGTACCATATTTCCCGATAGGGCACTCAACGAACCAAGAGAAAAACCCATTGCTCGATGATGAGAGGTGCTGGAACAATTGGCGTAGGAAGAGGAACCAAGGGATCATCGTGCACATGATTTCTAACTTTGTCACTCAATTTGGCCCCTAGCCTATCTTGGGGCATGCCTCTCCTGACCCCCTGAGATGATCTAATATCAAAGTAACTGGGTTTTTTACCCAATTCAAATTCGGCCCATAATTTTTTCAAAAAACACATGGGAACCTCATGATTGGAGTGTGGTGAATAATCAAAGACCATCCACCACCACTCCCAAAAGTGTCTAGCTATGCTAGGGTGCCTACACCATTGAATAGGGATTTGTGGCTTCTTCAAATCTATCTCTTCACCAGTCTTAGGGTTCACAAAATATTGTTTTAAATCCAATTTTTTTTATTTTTAATTCATTGAATTGTTTGTATGATAGGCCATCAGTGTAAAAAGAATGCAATCCCTCCCTCCAACTATGATAGCTATCCAACTCACTATCTAAAGCTTGTATAGACTAAATAATCCCTTTCATACTATCTGCAAGGCGTAACAACTGTGGAGGAGGATGAGGTTCGCATCTAATGGTGTGGATATCTCTAATCAAAGAATCAATATTCTTTCTAATGGTTTGTCTCAACTGATCGGGTGGAGATGGAGGTGGAGGTCGAGGGGGTGGAGGTGGAGGTGGCGCTAGACCTAATAGCTCATCTATTTCAAACTCATCCATTATGTGAAAATAATCTGCATATATATAAAAACATGAAAATTTACAATTACTATTTAATTTACATTTCACCTTCCAAAAAAACTTATAATTAAATACAATTTACCAACTTGAATATAAAAAAAGGAAACTCACATGGATCTATATTATTAATGGGTGGGTCTATTTTAATAATAACCAGCATTTAAGAAATATTATCCACTTAAATCAAAGTATAAGAAATAATCTACAAAATAAAACATCATAATGCCCATGCAACTCAAACAATACCTTTTTACCTATTTTTCTTAATATATATCATTTTTTAATAATCATTATATAAATCATTTTTAATATGGAAAATAAATTTGATTTACCATAAGGAACATGAATTTGATAAATTATTTTGATTTAAGATAGATTAATATTATACAAGGAACATGAATTTGATTTAACATCTAAAGATGCATTAGTATAAATTCCATCAAAATCATAAAAATAGTCATGAAAGAGAGAGATAATAGATAATGAATAAAATGACTCCACTGATTTAGATAATGAATAATCATCTCCTCTAGACTCCACCGAAGGCTCATTCTCAATTAAGATTTTTTTTTAGTTGGCATGTTGGGCCATCATGGTGCATTCATATGTTTGTTATAGAGAGATGGATGGTTACAATACCTATGATAGTTGTACTTTGGGACCCATAATAGTTGACCATCTTGTCATGAGAGGATTCTAACCATAGTTTAATGGTAGCGTTATGTAGTTCATCTTTTCAAAGAAGGTAACCTCCATGGAATTACAATTTAGTACCCTTGCAATATTTAACCATTATATTCAATTAGGCTACCACTTTATATTTTCAACTTGATAGTAATCGATTCAATTACTCTCTTTTGGTTTTAACTAAATCCATTAAAGTCATAAGTTATATCTATGAACTTGTCAATATATGTATTGCTTTGTTGTGTTCTTTGCTAGAATCATGGGATGATTTAGTGATCGCAACTAGTAGTACTACACTAAGTTGAAGCTTGAATAAATAGTAGGTTCTCTACTCTTGGAGGAGTTAAAAAATAAAAAAACTCTATATTTTTTTATAGGATGCATTGGTTATTAGAGGAAGATAAAAGGATAAATAAAAGAGAAAAAATAAGAAAAAGGACAAAGCTCAATAAATAAAGTGTGATCTAATTCTCTCAATAAATCCTATGTTAAGCTTTATAATTATGTCAAGAATATCCACATAAAAATGAATGCAAGAAAAATATTACAAGAATGAATTAAATGATGATTTAGATTCAATAAATTATTAGGATGACAATAGTGATATTATTGTTATTATAGGAGTTGAGAAAATACAACACCATAGGAGCCCAAATAATCTTTGTAAGCTGAAAAACCTGTTACAAGGAGAAGCAATGAAGCAAATCACAGAAGGAAAGAATACACAGGAAAAATATGCTCCAAAAGATGAGAGATCAATAATCTCCAAAATGTATTATCAATAATAATCCTTCTTCATACAATTAAAAGAAAGAACTCAACCTTTAATAGGTCAAGAAACCCTAAAAGGGAAAACCTAGGTTTGCACATAATAATTAATTAAAATAATTAATTATATGCACCTAAAGTTAGCTTAAGTGTAAAAGAGATGAAGGGAACTTAAATAATTAAACAAATATTGTTTAATTAATCAAGTAAATACCTGAATACTCTAATACCCCCCCTTAAGCTAGACTTAGGGAGAAGCTAAAACCTAGAATAGCTACTGAAAGCAATAAAGATGGGTCCCAGCAACAAGGCCTGATCAGGTACCTAAATACAATGAAATCTCTATGAACTGGAGAAAAGAGAAAACCACGTGGGAACAAAACTCTACTCCAAAAAGAGATGAAAAAGAATATCACTGAAGCATGAAGAACCTGCAAACTCTGTCGAAGAATAACTGTTGATCTGAAGGACATCCACTTAACTAGAACATGACCAGGTAGAGAAGACTGTAATCTGGATGAGTGCCCTCAAATGACACTACTTGAATTAGGAGGCAAACAAGGCAAAAACAACTGAAATCGAAGATACAGATGGCATGAGAAACTAAAGCCTGAAGAGTTGATCAATCGAACCACGGAAGTAGTAGAACCAATAGGATAAACCTCCCCATAATGCGGAAGTGGGAGAGGGACAGGAACACTGAAAAGGACAGCCAAAAATGACTGCATGATGAAGAACCAAGAACATCAAAGGTGTTGAGACACATCATCATGAGGCAAATTTAATGGAAGGAACACTCACTGGACAAAGGAAGATGGAAAACAATAGGCAAACATCAACCCCCTCATGGCACTTGATAAATAGTGCATGTACAACAAGACACAAGATATGCAAGATTCCAAGTAAACAATGCATGATGGCAGTTTATCTTAGTGCTTTTGCATAAATACAAGCTACAATGATAAGAAGACTGGAAATAGAAATGTGAACCAAAATAGAGACACCCTACTCAGAGAAAAGATCCCAAGACCTAAAACAACCACGATATCCACCAGAGTGCTGAAAAGAAAAAAACTGAATAAAATATGCATGGAGTAGAATCTAGAAATAAAACTTAGATGGCTAGAAAGTACACAACACATGCTTTCCAAAAATATAAAATTTTTGAAAAAAGGAGGTCAGATGCTCATTCTATGGCTCCCAGAGTGCAAAAACTAGACCTCACTTTGACTGGATAAAAACACAGTCAAATAGAAAAATTGGAAAAAATTACCAACACCATGAGGTCGGCCTCAAAACCCACTTTTCTGATGCCTATTCGTTTTAAAAAAAATGACTCCGTATGCCCAAGATACGGCCAAAAAACCAAACCCCCCCTAAAAAAGCCAAAAAAGAGGTGTGGTGGCCAACACCATAGGAGCCCAAATAATCTCTGCAAGCTGAAAAACTTGTTACAAGGAGAAGCAATGAAGCAAATCACAGAAGGAAAGAATACACAGGAAAAATATGCTCCAAAATATGAGAGCTCAATAATCTCCAAAATGTATTATCAATAATAATCTTTCTTCATACAATGAAAAGAAAAAACTCAACCTTTAATATGTCAAGAAACCCTAAAAGGGAAAACCTAGGTTTGCACATAATAATTAATTAAAATAATTAATTATATGCACCTAAAGTTAGCTTAAGTGTAAAAGAGATAAATAGAGCTTAAATAATTAAACAAATATTGTTTAATTAATCAAGTAAATACCCGAATACTCTAACAGTTATATATTTGGAATGCATATATGTGAGGATACATGGATGATTAAATATAGAGATTCTTTCCACATCACATTATATTTCTCATTGAGGCATAATTTTAAATTTAGTGTAAAATTACACTAAATTATACTTCACCAATAATGTCACTTTGATGACAAGTTCAAACTTTGAAAGCTTTTATGACACTTTAACAACACTTAATGTTACTTCAATAAGAGCTAACATTTAGTGGACATCTATCACTTTGGTAGCCATTGGACTTTATGGACATACTTACTCTAGGTTGGAATTTAATATTTAGCAACTCAATGACTCACCCTTACATCTAAGAGTTCCATAACATTCTAAATAAATATACTATGGTGTAGCATGAACACATGGACCACATTAGTGAAAAAGAACTTACATATTTGAAAAATAAAAATATTGTTGAGGGATCAACTGATTATTTTTTATTTTCACTTTTGTGATAATTGTATATATGAAAAAAATTGTTTCTAGTTTTATTTGAGATATACTTAGAGATATGTCTACACCTATAAATATGGAAAAAATATAAACTAACTAGAAACAACATTTTGCTACACCTAGAATTATGAAAAAACATGAATTATTTGAGCAATATTTGTCTGCACTTAAAGATTTGGAGGACATGAGTCATGTGCTTTGTGATAGTGTGATTGGGAGCCTCATATATGCTATGACCTACACTGGACAATAAATTACCAAACAATTGGGGTTTTGAGTTGGTTTATGGCTAATCTTAAAAAGAATCACAAGGTTGCATTCAAGAGATTTTTAAGATATCTTTATGGTACTTTGGATTTCTCTATTTGTTATCAAGGATCTTTAATAGAAAAAATGCTTTCAACAACCATGTTTTCAAAGCACAAAGTTTGGAAAGAAGAAAGTTTAGTAGTAGGATTGTTCCACATGTTATTAAAAATATAGGGACTTGTAAACTCAAATTTGATATGGCATGTTGACATTAGGAAGTCTAACATTGACTATGTATTTAGTCTATGTGGTGGTGCAATTAGTTGGATGAGTAGGTGATAGGTTGTGGTTTCTCTTTCCACTATAATGTCAAAGTATATGACATGTTATCATGTTTGTAAATATATATTATATCTTTAGAGATTGGGCTACATTAGGAAGTAGTGAGGATTAATAGTGATAGTTAGAGTATTATCAAATTTAAGAACCCTATTTTTCACACACACAAAAAAGCACATTCATGTTCATTATCATTTTAAAGTTCAATTTAAACATAAATTAGACATCAAAACATAAATTAAACATCTAACTTTAAGAAAAGAGTCCTATAATTAAATACAACATTTAGAAATATAAATTTAAACATTCAAACTTTTATACACGAATAAAATAGAGAGAGAGAGAGAGAGAGGGAGAGTAGGTAATTTGAGATACAATGAGTTACAGAGAGAATAGATAATGAGAGATAGAGAGTAGGTAATGATAGAGAGAAGGTAACGTGTACGTGTTTGTGAGAGAGATAAGGCGGGTTTATTGTTTGTTAATTTTTTAGGGTTTTTTGTTCATTTATTTTCTAGGGTTTATTGTTCGTTTTTTTAATCTAGGGTTTATTGTTCATTTTTTTGTCCAAGGTTTATTGTCTTTTTTTTGTGTCTAGTGTTTATTGTTCGTTTATGTTTTTGTTTTTTGTTTTTTTCCTACGGTTTTAAGTTTTAACTATTTTTTACTTTTCATGTTTTTTGCAATATTTAAAAACTAAAAACTATTTTAAACATGAAATTAAATAAAATTAAAAAAAGATTTTTCAAACTTTAAAACACTACAATTAAAAAATAACAATAAATTAACATTTTTTTATGAAAAATAATAACAATAAATTAAATTTTACAATGAAAAATAATAAAAATAAATAAAGAAGAATATAAAAAACAAAAATACGTACCTGGAAGGAGGTAAAAAATGGTCTGGGGGGGTCAGCTGGGATGAAAAAAGGGGTACCTGTGCTTCTCTGAAACGTTTACCCATTTTTGAAACAGTGAAAATGATGGAAAATGGTTTAAAAAGTAAAAATAAATACATTCAAGAAACGGGCACCCATTTAGCTTCGAGCACCCGAACCAAAAAAGGCACATGTTTCTGAAAAACGTGCACCCATTTTTGAATGCCTTGGGCACCAGAAGTGAAATGGGTGCCCGATTTGTAAAAATCGGGCTCCTGTTTCCAGCGAGCTTTTTTCCCAACCCACGGAGTTCCTCAAGATTGGGACCCAACTTTGTGCATTTACCCAAAAGATTTTAATTGCTGGTTTTTGAATTCTTTGTCTGAGGGGGAGCCTTAGAAATTCTTTTGATCTGGTGTATAGTTCTCAATTCATCCATTTTTCACGAGTGTTGCCATCAATGCCAAAAGGGGAGATTGTTGACAATTGACACACATCAAGTGACTTTTGGTGATTGATTAGTGGTTTAGGGTTGTCATTGATGGAAAATCTTAATGAGATTCCTATTTGGTAATCACGGATCTTGATTTTTGAAAGAGGATGTCAACCAATAGCTAGTTAACCGGTATTTAAGGAAGAACAGAGCAGTTCTAGTCCAGAAGTTTTATGGTAATTGCATTGTATTCAATTGTGTACAGGATGATTGAGTTGACATAGAAACATTATTTTATCATTGTTTTGGTGATTTGCATTTATCTTTGGTGATCCGGTCAAGTCGACATGAGACTACACATTACGTTAGCAAGCAAACATGATGTATGATCTATTTTGTGATTGTGGGTATATAAGTTCAGTGTGGATGATCTTTTTATGGTATGTTATGACTGTATGCGAGAAAGTGGTGATCGAGAATTAGTTTTGGTGTAGTTTCACATGCACATTCTTGATCCAGTAGTTGACTAAGACAGTGAATAGGGTAGAACAGAGCCAAACAACAAAGGTGATTCAGTCAGTGTATTTAGCACTCAACCAGAACTCATCCAGGCATTGTAGATGTTATTTTGGAGTTTATTTTGTTGTTGATCATCATTGTAATCAATTAGTAAGGCAGTGAGCCTTCTGGGGTTATAGCCCTTTTATATTCAAGAAGTAAGCTTTAGGCAGTGTGCCTGAATGCCTATGTATTCACCATATTATAATATTATTTTGCCACTAGCCATAATGGAATAATATTGTGGGTTCAAATCCCACTGTGGTTTTTCCCATTTGGGTTTCCATGTAAAAAATCTGGTGTTATGATCTTATGGTTGATTGTTTTATGTTTCTTCATTTTAGTTTCATGTCCTTTCTTCCAGTGGTTTAAAGTTAAGTCCTAAAATTTCCTAACCAGTAGATCACTGATTCATGCCCCCCTCTTAGTGATCCCTGATTCCAACAATGGAAGAGAGGATGAATAGAACTTTAATGAATAGAGTTTGAAGCATGTTAAGAAGTACAAATCTTGAAAAACATTTTTGAGTTGAAGTGGTTCACACTAGTTATCTAGTTAACATATCAGCCAATTCTACTCTTGTTGGTAAAACTCCCTACAAGGTATGGATAGCTAAACAACCATCAGTTTCTCATTTTAGAGTTTTTGGCAATGAGGCCTATGTTCTTGTTCCTAAAGAAAAATATTCTAAGATTGATTTTAGAGGTAATAGGTGTGTTTATGTGGGTTATAGAAAGAATATTAAGCGTTAGAAGCTTTGGAATCCTGTGGCAATGAAAATAGTATATTCTAAGGATGTAAATTTTAGCAATCTAAAGGACTTTAAAAATGATGAACAACCTGAGGTGTAAGCTAACAAAATAATGCATTTTGATATTAAGGTTGAACCATAGAAAGATACATAGGCTGAAATAACCTAAACACGATGCACATGTAGAAGAACTTGATGAACATGAAGGTGAAGAAGAAGGATTAGAAGAGAATCGTGAAGATGAAGAACCACAACACCTTGTTACACTTGAAAGAAGATCCACTAGACAATGTAAACCTATTGATAGGTATGGATATAGTCCATTTGGTTTTCGTTGCACTTTTGCTTTGTCTTGTATCGACAATGAACGTAGATTTATAAAAGAGGTCTTATCTTCACATGAACATGACTCTTGGTTAGAGGCAATGAAAGATGAAATAAAGGCTTTGGACAAATACGACACATGGGATCTAGTTGAGCTACCTAAGGGATGCAAAGCCATTGGATGCAAATGGTACTCACAAGTTGACGGAATGGATTTTGGTGAAATTTTTTCTCCCATGGCTAAACTAACCTCCATTAGATTTTTTTAATCCATCATTACTACTTTTGATTTAGAAGTGGAGCAAATGGATGTTAAAATAGCTTTCTTACATGGGGATCTTGATGAGAAAATATTTATGAAATAGGTTGATACTTTTATTGTGAAGAGATAAGAACAATTGGTTTGCAAGTTAAAGAGATCTTTGTATGGTTTGAAGTAGACAGCATGAATGTGGTATTAAAAATTTGAATCTTTTGCATTGAATCATGACTTTATTAGAAGTAAAGATCATTTCATTTACTTCAACTAGATTAATATGAAAGATTTAGGGGTTACAAAATATATCTTGGGTATGAAAAACAATATGGATTGGGTTAACAAAAAATTATGATTGTCTAAAAAAGTATGTTAACACTACTTTGCAAAGAATTTCATGCATGACTGTGAACCGGTTAATATTTCCTTTCTAATTGACACTAAGATATCTCTAGAACAATGTCCTAAAGCAGATGATGAGCTTGAAGAGATATGTAAATTTCCATATGCTAGTACTATAAGAAGCCTTATGTATGCTATGGTCTATACAAGGCTAGATAAATTGCCCAAGCACTAGGAATCCTTAGTAGATTTATAGAAAGTTCTGGTAAAGGACATTGGAGTTATGTGAAAAGAGTTTTTAGATATTTACCTATGACTTCTAATCATTGCATTTGTTATCATGGATCTAATTATATGAGTAGGGTGACTGATTTGCAAGGCTTTGTTTATTCAGATTTTGCTGGTGATCTAGATTGCAGAAGATCAATAAGTGGTTAAGTTTCCACTTTGTTTAGAGGAGTAGTTAGTTGGATGAGCAAATGGAAGAATGTTGAGAAAATGTTGCAACCTTCCTACTACTATTTTTGAATTAAATAATTAATTTTAAAAAAAATAATTATCTTTTAGTTGTCCTAAAAATTGCTAAATGCAATTGTGACAACTTGCAAGAAGTTTTTTAATTCTCAAAATAGTATAAGCATGAAAAAGGGGAAAGATAAATGAAAGCTTTGTAAGATAAGAAAAATCTTTCAAAAGACATATAAAAATACAAGTTAAAAGAGGAAGCTTTCTGTTTTTATGTGATTTGTGCATAAGTTTTTTTGAAACCATTTTGTGATTTATGGTTTCTCTCATTTTGTTTATTGAGTGCTTGAGTTGAAGGAGATATATATGTTATTGACAAAAGCAAAGAAGTGTTGCACAAATTGAGAGAGAGGAATTGTATTGATGTAACTCATTTAAAGGATTAATACAAGTATTGGATCTCTTTGAGTGTGGAGTATTTTTCCCGAAAGAATTCCTCGACATAATTCTTGACTTATAGTTTGTATCTATTTTGTTATCCATTTCCATCTTTGATTTATTGTTATTTCTTTATTTGAATGCATAAAATTATCAATTTAACACTTATAAATCCCATACATTTAATTATTGACTTAGTTATAGATTGGATATAATCGATCACTCACTCGCTTATTGAGCATAGACAATTCAATATTGACCTGTTTATTGACTCGTGAGTAGAGATGATTACTGATTGTAAGTTTCGTTATGACATTTTTCAATTGTATATAATTACTCTGAATTTCACCGTGAAATAGTGAATATTTCTAAGTTGTTTTCAATTTTCTTTTTCACAAATAATTTTCCTCTGAAGTTAGTCTGAAATTTGAACTTTTATAGTGACATATTTTAGTTTACAAATATATGCAAGAAAATAATGTAGTTTGGTGTTGAAACACGGCAAAGAAATTCAAAGTTTGAAATCTTTTAAATAGCTGAAAGTCACGATGATGAACATTACACGTAGAGAGATAAATGTTATAATCAAGATGACCTCCTTCACAGTTCAAGTGATTTTTAGCAGCCAACTTTCTTTGCAAGTTCACACCATCATCCATTTCAAGATCTGTCCTTAATTTGCAGATTTGACATTTCGCTATTGACAAACAAATGACATTTGGCGGATGACTTTCATTTTAACTACCACTCTCGTGAGCATAGAACAGAAACATTAGGTTCGTTTTTTGGGTTTCTTTGAACATTATACCTAGTCAATGAAATAAAAGTAAACTCAATGGCTTGTAAAAATCATAAAATAACATTAATCTATTTTAGTTGTACACATAGGTTTGGTCAAATCATTTGAACCATTTCAACCATAGCTTTGGTCAAATCATTAGAAAGGAGAAAGATTAGTTAGAACATGTCCTTGATAAGATAGAGGAAAGCGGTAAAGGCATATACAATTAAGAACAAAATAAAGGCGTATACAATTAAGAACAAAAGCATGAAATCCTCTTACACCTCCTCGGATGATTGTGTTCTTAAGGATTGGCCAAGAATAAGTTTTTTCCTTCAAAGGTAGGTAGTCTTCTTATGAATTCAATCAAGAAATAGGAATAGGAAAGACATCAAGTGGGAACCACCAAACAAATCTCAATGTAAGCTCAACTTTGATGGAGCAGCAAAAGGCAACCGTGACATTTCGAGAGTTGGATATGTCATTTGGGATGCAGGGGTGCTATTCTTCAGGTAGGTTTTGCATGCATCCCAGATAGAGCTAATAATGTTGCAATGATTTAATTATAGATTAGATAAAATCGATCACTGACTCACTTATTGACCATGACTTGTTTATTGACTCGTGAATAGAGATGATTACTGACTGTAAGATATTGAAAAATAATGAAAATTTCAACTACCACTCTCGTGAGCATAGAACAGAAACATTAGGTTCGTTTTTTGGGTTACTTTGAAATAAAAGTAAACTCAATGGCTTGTAAAAGTCAAAGCGCGTGCTTGACATCTATAATATAAACACGGAGTCCCCTCCACGAAGACTATGCATCCGAGACTGAAATCTTCCAAATAGTTGAAATCCTTGGAACACGGCAAATAAAGCTATATATACGCTTCTCCATTCACAGAATGAATAACAAATAACAAGCCTCATATCTCCTGTATTTCCTTCAGACTGGGATCATGGGCAGACACTCGGCCATCATTGTTTTACTAATGTTGGTCTTAATATTTCAATCACACTGTCGTCTACTTGGTCTTAGTAATTTCATAAGCATTCAAAGGTTATTATTGATACCTATTTTGACGATTGGCAGACACTCATAATAGAGATGAAAGGAAAATGGGCGTAAGAGCGGAGTACAACACGGAGGTATAAAATATCTTTTAAACAGAGACATTTTACTGCCCTGCTGGTATCGGTCAGCGTAAATGCTTTTTTTTTAATAATTGATTTATTAAATACAGCAAATACTTTGTATTATAAAAGTACATTTGGAAAGCCATATTATCGCAGTTTTAAATAGGATTCATTGGTCGTATTGATGATTAATAAACAGATTGAAAAGAGAAACACCGAAGAAGTAGAAGATTATGGTGGTGGTCATAGTTCGCCGGCGCCAGGTCGTGGAAATTAGAGAATTTACATTCGTATAGGTACTGAATGATTACCACTGGCTGAATGAATAGACATATTCGCATCACCTTGTATCATGGCAATTGCCAAGCCTACAAATTTTTAAATCATGTAATTTTAATTGGTTATATTGCTTTTTGTTGGTTTTTTAATAGACATCTAATGAATATTTAGTAGAGAAAGAATAACCCTGGAAGCTTTTTGTTGAGAGCTGATGCATGAGCCTCACCGCTATGCATTTCATTTTGACTACCATGCGTAGTTTGACTGCAAGCTTAGATTTAATCTGGAATTATTTATTTTTAGAAATTTCAGTTAAAAGTGTTGCTAGAATAATGCATATTGGTGCATGTTCTATTTTTAGTTGCATGAATATAATTAATTGTAAGGGGCTATGAGCTCTATAAAGGACAGGCTTATTACTATTTGTGAATTGAGTGATAAAAGAATTTATCTTTTAAAATATTATTTCATGTTTTGTCTATTTTTTATGCTTGTGTTTATTTATTTTGAATGTTTCTGATTTCACATATGGTATCAGAGCAGCGTTCACCTTAAGTTTGTTAGCGGCAAAGGCAAAGCAGCGTGTTTCCTCCTCCCTTACTATTATATTTTTGATAATGAACTGGTCAAGGTTGTTACAACTACTTCTTGTAGAGGGCTTGCTAAGCCTTCGAGTGGGCTAAAATTTGTTGAGGCCACAGAGAATCCTAATGTCAAGGACGACAAACCACTCAAATTCATAGGCGATGGCTATGAAAGTTGAGGATCTTAATGTCAAGGATGACAAACCACTCAAATTCATTTGGACTGTGAGAGAAACAGAGAATGGATTGAACTCTTGGAATCAACAAAAGCTTTATGTAGAAGTGAGTGATGTAGGTTATGATTGTGGATAAGAAAATTGAGAAGAAGAAGAAAATCAAGGCTCCTGCAGAAACCAAGAACGAGGGAAAGACTAGGAACACCTCACTCCTGTGTGAGGAGGAGTTCAACGACATGATGGATGGATGTGGCTATGTTTCTTAATTTCCATGAATGTTTTTTTTTTTTTTGTTGTTTTTAGTCTTACATATTTTTAGTTGGTTATCTCATAACTTCTATGTTTTTGTTTATATTTATATGAACGTTTTATTAAATTTTCATTGCTTTTATTGGGCTTCACCTAGAAGCCTTGAACTTTTTTTATAGATAGTTTTTTATTTGGATGTGCAACCAGTTAAGGCACTTCCCCCTAATAAAAAGCAAATAAAGAATAAAAGAAAATGAGAGTTTAAATGGTGTAAAGTAACAATTTGTTTGAGTTATTTTAGGTATAAGAGTAATTTATTTAGTAGCTAATATAGATTATAAGGGATAGACATGTACAAAATATTTAGTTTATATGTTTTAGATTTGACTTTAGTTTTATGAAAATCTAAAGAATATTTGTGCATAAATTATTATTTTGATTAATTTGATAAATTAGTTCTAATTTTTAAAATTTTATTTAAAACAAATTTAAATTTATTTTGAATAAGTTAGAGTTTGTGAGAATGTAATAATATATCAAATTATATTATGTTATTTTGTATTAGTTAATCTTATTTTTAGAGAACCTGGATCTTATATAGGGAAAATAATTGTACGCTCATGCAAGATTTTTAAAAGGAAAGCATGTAAAAAATGACAACTTAAGACAGAAGAGTAGGATAAATGTCAATGATCTTGATTGGTAAATTTATGTAAACATATACATTTATACTGTAAGGTAAATTCATTTTTATCTTAAAATGCACAATATTATGTGAACATATACTAATTATGATTTCTTAATTAACACAAGGTATTATGTGCAATATTACACTTAGGACAAATATTTCCAAATTATAAATAAAACACCACAACCCCCAATAAGTGCAACTTAGAAAGGGTATACAATCAATCTAAAAATAATGATGGGTTCATTTGATTAGGTACCCATTTACAAAGTAATCTCTCATAAATTGGGAAAGATATAAAATCCAATAGAAAGAGTACCCCAAGAGGGAGAAATGAATGACTCTCCAAATGCTAAGAATAAAAAAATCTATATAATAAAATCTTCCTACTATAAGATAAAAGAGGAAGATAGACTGTGTAGCCCTCGCAATGTAGATCCTCATGTAATGATGGTAGATGCCGAGGACTAAATGTTGAGAATCATGCAACCTTGTCAAACAATATTCAACCCTGAGGAAGAAACATAATCACAAAAAGTATAAAAAAATATTCACATTCCTAAAAGGAATATTAAGGAAGAATGCTAAAAAATTATGGAGTTTTTGAACTATGCTATATTTATCTAAAAAAATTCTAATTTTGATTGATTCATAAAAAAAGTTGAGAATAGTGATCATTAAGGTGTGATATATGTTTAGATATGTAAATTAGGTTGTTTCAAGAATATCAACTAGAAAAGAAAGATCTTGAGGAACTTATTTCTAAAGACAAGTGTAAATTTTCTAGAGATAACCCAAAGTAGCATAAAAATAAGTCAAGAACTTTGTCAAAATAGTAGGTGATGACACAATAGCTACTAATGTTGGAGGTGTGGACATCTAAAACTGACCATTGATATTTGGCTAATTTTCCCCTTTATACTATCCTAGTTCTATTCTCTTATTAATTATTAATTTATTATTATTTAATTAATTAACCCTCATTATTCTATTTTCTTAACTAATCCACATAAGGTAAATAATTATATTAATTTATCTAGATAACTATAGTCTATATTCAACTATTAAATTAAATAAATCCCCTTGTTAATTTAATTAAATTTATTTTTCCTTTTCTTGTCCGAGTGGAATTGAAATGAATGTTTAATTCCCTTTTTAAAAGAAAAATTAAAACCAAATTTTGAATTTTTCCCTACTCATTCTCTCTCCAAAAGTCAAATCCTCCTAGATTTCCCACTTGCCACTTAATATTATTTTTAATCACACCTAATCTCCACCTACCTCTCTTCTAATCATTTGCAAATTCCTTAATATATCTATTAACGAATAAACCACCTACTTGCCATAACTAGCCCCCTTTGTTGTCCTCTTAAGCCTTACATGTTGTCTCCATTTGTAAGGAGAACCAACATGGGCTTCTCGCCAAAGTAATCACAAAGTACATGCAACTAATTTTTAATTACTTTATTCCAATCATTCTTATTCTTTCATTTGCAAATGACACAAGACTTACCTTTGTGACAATATGTTTCAAATTTGATATATCTCTCTCTCAAGATTTCCTATGATGACACTTAGTATCATCTTAGGACTTGGGACATCCTTAATCCATGTCAACTCTTCCATTTGAAGCCTATCCATTAGTTCAAATTTGAACCTTAGCTATTGATCTTCTTATTCTAAAATCTATAAATTGAAATCTCCACCCACTCATTGCTCATCACTTGCAAATCATACTTCCATTATATTGAAATCTCTAAATGAAATATTTATTGTTATGCTACTTGGAGAGAAATCCACATATCTATGATCAAAAGAGAAAATCGAGTCAAATGGGGGCATCACTTTAGCTCAATCCTAGATGAGGAGGGATACTTTAATTTGTGTTCAAATTTATGTTTTTCATGCTTTTGAATTCATACTTTCCTCATCCATATTTTGGCATATGCCCAATGGGACCCACATCCTTAAGATACTAAGAATAATTTTGGAGCATTATGTAGTTTTTACATCATAGGTTTTAGTTTGTTGCATTAACTTTGTATTTGAATGCATTTGTTGTTTGAAGCATATGCTCTTGGATCAGTGCCTCTGCTCCAGTTAGAATCTAGCACATTTTGGTTATAGGGTTTTTGATAATTTGGATTTAAATCAACTTACATGACTAACCCTTTTTGTATGTATTTGATTTTTTTGAATATTTAATTAAAGTAACAAGTGGTTTTCATTGAAAAATTAATTACTAATAGTGTAGATTTAATATTTCAGTGCCTACAGTTTGCACATTGTCACATGTGCTTTTTAGTGCCTATACCTCTGTTTTGACACCTCCATAACAATTTAACTTATTTTTAATTTTGATCATTTTGTTACTTTCATAGCTAACTCCTTTTGGCTTTCTAATATTTTTTCTTGCTAGTGAGTCTCTATCCAATATTCTATGGTTGTATGCTTTAATATTTTTTTTTCTGTATTAACCCCTGTATGTTATATGTCTATACAAGTAAGCACCTCTACTTGCTATTCAGTTTTTGTGCATTAGATTTTACTCTTGTGACTATGTCATACTTCACTTGCCATTTGTTTCATTCATAATTTATTAATTTCCAATGTATCATCACAAAAAGGCATAAAAATATTTTTAAAATTACAATATAAAAAATCTTAGACTATCATTATATTTTGTAGAGTTTGATGCATTCTTCTATCTATTTTTGTTAGTTATTATTTTTTGTTAACCATAATTATTTATGTTCTATTTTGTTGCATATGTCTGTGAATCAATGTGTGCACTTTTTCAGTGTCCACATTTGTAAATCATTGCCTACATTATATATTAGTTAGTTTTTCATTTTTATGATTTCTAATAGTTTGTGTAGAGTAACTATGCCTCTCTAAAACCTTTTTGGTAAACTACTAACTTATTGTCTACATGTTATACTATTGGAATCCAAGAACACTGAGAGGGGGGGGGAGGGGTGAATTAGTGTTCTACCAGAATGATCAATTTTAACCTTATTGAAACATGCATACACCAATCGGTATACTGGTACATATAGAATTGGAAGAAGTAAAGCAACCAATAAGCCAATCACATAAATGAGTTCCATAACACACAAAATTATACGTGGAAAACCTCAAAGAGGAAAAACCACGATGGGATTTGTGACCTAGAATATCAATCCACTAGCCATATGAAGAGATATTATAAAATATAGGGGCCTGCACTTGCAGAAAGGCTTACAGCCTAGAGCACTCTGCTTAATCACAAAAGCAGCCTCACTGAATACATGCAAATCCAAACTACAATCCCGAGAAATGATTAAACTACAAAGATAGTATCTTCTATGCATGAATATAGTTCCGGTTAAGCTCTGTCTGTTCTGGTCTGAAACCCTAAACCCTTTACCAAAATAACCCTTTACAAAAATATCCTCACATACATGATCTCTCTCATATGTTTCGCATTACATAACATTATCCTATTCACCTATCCATCCATATTCACATTCATATAATATATCAAAATGATCTAACCAACTTACCTATATACCCTTTACAATTTATGATGCCTTATGCCAGCTTACAAAGATAATTACACTATCAATATACATGTCGGCTAGATAACATAAATACATGAATATCAAAAAAAAATTCCGATGTTGGATCCAAAAGATGTTGGCCTCCAATACCGATAACCTAATTCTAAACTATGTCGGTCTGTATTGTTGGTAACCAAAGAATTCTATCCAACCCATCGGTGTCGGTGTAGTGTTTGTGAAGTGCCTGCCGATACACAACTGACCCAAAATATGAAGCCATAATGAATTACCATGTTTCCATCAATGACAACATAGTAAAACCAACCAATTGAGTGTCAAGTGCCAACAATCTCCCCCTTTGGCATTGATGACAACACTCATGTGAAAAATGGTCATGGTTTCCAACTGCCCATTTCATCTATACTCCATACTTCCATAGTTTTCACCTATACTCCCCTTAACGTATACAACTCCCTTTTTTTTCACATCTATATCACTCCCCCTTTGACACCAATGCCATCAAAAATACCAAAATGTACCAAAAAGCCAAAAACCGGAATGAAGAATGAAAGGTTGTACAATGAATATGTCCCAAAATACCTTATTGGAGCTGAATGTATTTGAAAATATCCCAATAGGCCTTCTCCAATAGCTCAAGATAGGTATCCCAAATTGATTAGAAAGTGTTGGAAATAGATACAAGTCCATTTAACATATGGGCAAATGACTCTTTCCCATTAAGCTCTGTCAGTGTGGGCTTACCAACTAGATCTATACACTCCTTCTTATGTAAACTAAGTGAATCCAATCAGGGACTCACCAATCCTCTAAGACTTCTGGCTCTTCTTATGATTTTGTCTTTTTCCCTCTCAGGAGGAAAAATTTGGGCTTCCAAAACCAAAATTTTACCATGTATATAGATGTAGTTAATGAATTCAATCCATCAAAAGAATTGGCTATACCTGCAATCTCCTCTTGAATATCCTTAATATTTTTATCTGTCTCAGCTATGAGAAAACATGTATTACAGAATACTCTGTAGATATTATTACACTACCTCAATGCATTATCCGTCAATTTCAATTTATCATTAATCTTCTTCCTTTCAAACTAAATCACTTGATCAAATGTAGCTCTTTTTGCCTGTGTAAACCTCTCTAGTGCTTGCCGATTTGATAGCCACTGCAAGGATTGAAAATCCTTTGAAATGTGCTCTTTGATTGTCTTAAGCTTGCCGGATGGTCTTGCATCTCTATCAAACTTGCACTCCGGGACCAGTCTATGCAAAACAGTGATATACTGATCAATAACCCATTTATCCATAGATCCTTCCTTTAACATTTTCTATGCAACCATCATCATGAGTTTAGTAGAACTCATCTCGGTTATTCTTTTCTTTTCAACCTGCGAGATGTCAATTGACAACAATGATGGACTCACTACTGTTTCCCTGTCGGATTCCCCTTACTTCTCCTCTGATGTTTTAAACTTTATAGCTTCCTCACTTGCATCGGTGGCTTCGCCACTTGGTGCAGTCTCAGTAACTATCGGTTCCTCCCTAGGAACTATAACCTCATCCTGTACATCTATATCTGGAGGACTGTTGTCCTCAACATTAGTAAACTGTACATTATCAACCTTTACACTCTCTATATTTGCTGGTATCTCAACATTTATCTTTACATTTGAATCTACCGGGGGCTCAATATCCACTATCTTAATGTTCTTCAAAATTGAGGGTGAAGTACCCATAATACCCTTTCCTTTCCCTTCAATCGGGATGTTTGCAGTATCTGTCTTAGATTTAGATGAAGTATAAAAACCATGGTTCTCTTCAAAGAACTTAACCCATGCCTTTTGGGTCTCTTTGATTATCTCATTTACCCTACCTAACATAAGACTGATTATTCTATGTTTGTTGTTAAAGATTTTCCTATCTACAACTTCAAGTGTCTTATCCATCTCCTCTGGAGAAATAGAAACACAAACAGATAAAAAATATTGAATCTTTATATGCTTGTCCTCTTACATTGCTGATAGTCTTCTAGCATCTAACATATCATACAATTGTGTTGGTATTTGGTCTTCAATTTCTAACAAGGCTTTCTTATAAATATCCAAATATAACAAAACTGCTTCCTCTACTTCTCTTTGTTCATCATCCTCTAAATGTTCATAATAAAACTATACATTCTTTAACATACCTTCTTTAGTAATTTCATCAACTAACTCTGCACAAGTATTTGGTGGAAAGGTAGTTAAATTACCAGATTCAATTGCCAGATCAATGTCGTCCCTCATCTTTCTCCTTCGAGTACTGGATGGGGCTGAAGGTGTTACTTTTGGTGCTTTCTTCTGTGTCGGTACCTTGATAGTAACTTTTCTAACTAGTTGATTCTTAGTCTCTACCTTAGTTTCTTCAGTTCTCTTCCTTATTACCCTTTTGAATGCCAAGGGTATGTCATCATCAAATGTAGACTCTACTGCAATAGGTTAATGAATATTTATGGTTCTTTTCTCTTCCTACCTTTCTCCAGGATAGCGTCAATCAATGCTTTGATATTCTAAGAAGCCTTTTTAACAAACTTACTCTCCTTTCCTTCCTACTTCTCTCTCTTCTTTCGGTTGAACTCAGTTTCAATCTCTTGTGTCTTCTTCTTAGTAGTGCCAAAGGTTGTTACAGTTCCATCTACCAGTGCATCAATTAGTATTTGTGCATAAGAATCAAGAATCTGTGCATCAACTTCATTACCCATTTCCTTAATCCAAATCTTCTAGGACCTAACAACTTCCATCAAAGTTTCATCTTTCTTGACCACGAAGCATATGTCAGTAGAGTACTTCTCAACAATGTGCTTAGGAACCCTCATCCTATAATTCATACCCTTTTGAAATTCTTTAAAATAACCCCACACTTTGTCATCTCTTTGACTACCCAATGTAGCAATAGACTGTTTTAATTGTCTCCCTACCGGGATATCGAATGCCCATTTTCTCTTCCCAAAACTAGGAGTCTCATTGATGAAAAATAACATTAAATAGACAATTAGGTTACCATACCGGAAAGTTCCTTTCTCCTTTCCTTTAATCTTTTCAAGGTTAATCAATAGTTCATCCAACATCCAACCACATAGATCCAACTTCTCATTCTCCCTCATCATTTTATGAGCTGCATAAATGAGAGACCTAGAAACAGAATTTAGTCAGTTTGATTGAGTTACCTTGTAATCGATGACCATGCTACCAGATTTGAGGTCTTTTTTGGTGATAGTATTGATTCTCATTGATCATCTGTCTGATGTTGCATCAGTAATCTTGTTAACCTGATCATTTGAAACTTTCTTCTCCAGATATTGTCCAACCTGTGGTAAACCGATGATTGCCCTGATGGCCTCCTTCGTAATCTTATATGGTCTATCCAACCAGATAAAATTTCCATGCACCTTGCTCAAAACATACCTAATAATTTCATCTTCGAATTCCAGAATATCCAAAATGTCAGTAAACCCTCAATCAACAATATGTTGGTATTCAGACTTAATCTTTCCAGAATCTCTCATTGGCTCATTCACATACATGCTCTTGATATCAGTCATTCCCAAATCCTCAGTATGACAGTGAATGTATTCTCTTACATCTTTGACATACATGACTCCTTCTCGGACATGGGAAAAAGCTCCAACTGAATCATCCAGGGTAGAAACATGCGGATATCGCTTGAAATTGGCTTGGGATGGTCCTTGACCTCAATTATGATTGAGTTTGCAATAAATGTAGGTACATATGATGATCCTGCTTCCATGATTGAAGATAAATACCTTTGAATCACTGTCGGTGAAAAATCCAAAAGACCTCTTCCAATTGCTGGTGAAATCGCTCAAGATGATATCAATCTCGTTGATTTGCCTTAGACTTCATCTGAATCTCTCTGAATCGCTCCGAATGCAAAGTGATTAGAAATGAAGTGAATTCAACCTTTTATTCTCCAAGAAACCTTAATCTTTTATTGATATAAATGACTTCCAGTGAAAGATACCAGATCTCGATAAAACATTTCCATGTTGGATAAGAATCTCCAATATCTAGAACATCTCCAGAACCTCTTCCCAGGGCATATGCAACATCTTCATGAATTTTTCCTACCCCTAAGGCATTTACCTCAATTACCGGTTGGGCTTCCTGTCAGTGCAGGAGCAACCTCCTTTGTCGGATAAGTAACCAGTGCATTCCCATTTGCAGATTGATCTTCAAACTTCCCGACCCATCTCTGGGTATGATCTTGCCAAATTTCATTAACCTTTTCTTTCCCTTTCTCATTTGATCATCCATTACCAATCGACGAATTTCTGCTTTTACAAAAATTAGCAATATGTCTAATCTCATTACATGCATAACATGTAACATTGTTCTTTTGAACTTCTTTGCTAGAACCGGTGTAATTTCTTGACCTACACTAATTAGCCATATGTCCAAACTTTCCACATGCATAACACTTAACATTCATTCTTCAATCTTCTATCTTGTGTCCATACTTATTACGTTTAGAAAATTGACCGGGAGCAGAATCAGAGTTCTGATTTGCTCTATTTCTACATGTTGCCTAGCCATGTGACCAAATTTATTACATGTTATAGCTTGAATTTCATTTCTTATAACCATTTTCTCCTAACTCAGCTTCTAACACTGTTCCTTAAGTGTATCTTTCTCATCATCATCCTTATTCTTCAAAATTTCCTTCCTCCTAGCTTGAACAGATTACAACCTCTCCTATAGGACAAGAATGAATTCCTGAGCATAATTCAATTCATTTTGTAGCTTCAAGTTCTTTATCTTTTTAGTATCATAATCTTCAAGTGCCACCTCAAGTGGATTTTCCAAACTCATATCCATGGATTTCGGATTCAGGATCTTCCTCAAGCTATTAAACTTCCTCCAAGGCACAAGGCTCTGATACTAATTGTTGGAATCCAAGAACATTGAGAAGGGGGGGGTGAATCAGTGTTCTACCAGAATGATCAATTTTAACCTTATTAAACATGCATACACCAACCGGTATACCGGTACATATAGAATTGAAAGAAGTGAAGCAACCAATAAGCCAATCACATAAATGAGTACCATAGCACACACAATTATACATGGAAAACCTCAAAGAGGAAAAACCACGATGGGATTTGTGACCCATAATATCAATCCACTAGCCATATGAAGAGAGATTACAAAATATAGGGGTCCGCACTTGCAGGAAGGCTTATAGCATAGAGCACACTTCTCAATCACAAAAGGAGCCTCACTGACTACATACAAATCTAGACTACAATCCGAAAAACTGATTGAACTGCAAAGATAGCATCTTCTATGCCTGAATACAGTGTCGATTAAGCTCTGTCTATTCCGGTCTGAAACCCTAAACCCTTTACCGGAATAACCCTTTACAAAAATATCCTCACATACATGATCTCTCTCATATATTTCGCATTACATAACATTATCCTATTTTTTGGTTAACAGATTGGATTTCGTAAAATTTATAAATAAATACTCCTGTTGCCCAAATAGAAAACCAATGAGAACCAACAGTTGGGTAAATAATTATTATTTTACCCTCTGTATAAAGGTATAGCTCCCTATATGATATTCAATGAATTTTGACTAAATTTTATCATGTAATTCACTTTTAACCGGAAAGCAAACAAAAGGCTTCAACATTCACTAGTCAACACAATGTGAATGCTTAATGATAGATAATGAAATTCATAGTAAGATATTTGGTCTCAAATGAAAATTAACTCACAGGATGATCAAAAATATTTGAATTCTGATTGATACTCACTCATAACTCATAGGACAAGGGAAATCAGAATATTCAAATGCTTTCAGCTAATTTAATTTATCAAATTGATTCACAGACTTCGAATGAAAAATCAGAGAAAGGAATCAGATACATGTACATATAATCATTCCAACAGAAATTTTTACACATTCAAAACACACAAGTTTTTTTTTTAAAGTTGTATCATATATTCCATTCCATTCAAAGATTGGTATTTCACTGAAATTACAAGTAAGACCAGTTTGTTCCTCCAATTTTTTTCCAAAATTTTAGTTATATCCTGTGCCAAAACATCATTACTAATATATATAGCGACCAGGCTAAATTGTTTTTTTAACAAATGAAACTATGAAATTCAAGAAACAACCACCTGTAACTGAGATTAACTAAATGACCACAAGCCGTAAATAGAGCTATAATGATAAGAATAGAAAATAACTTAAATTGTCTCTGGGGTGTGCGTGGTGCCATGTATATTTCACCACTCCATATGAGCCATGGAGAAGTTATGAACAACCTGGTAATGTGGGAGCCCAATGTGCAGGGTGCGTTGCTTCCAAACTTCTTTGTCCATACCCACTTGCGTAACTTTAATTTTGTGCACTTCTAAGTGATCTGAACAGACAACCAACATAGATTCAACTCGAGCTACCCTAGTGAAGTCATCTCTGGTAAAAGATTTTGATTCTTTAACCGAGTTTATTTTCCCTTTGAAACTCTGCACCATATTTACTACTTGCTCGATAGTCTGTCCATCTTCCTTTAGAAGTTGTACATCAATGCACTTTAAGTCTTTCTGCATCACAGCAATGAGTTCTTTCAATTCTTTCAATAGCTTAATGTACTCTTCGTGACCTTTCTTTATGATTGAATTTCTCCATTCAATCTTTTCCTTGGCCACATGCAGTACCTTGTCATCCAAATCATTTACTACCTTTTCTGTGAGGAAGTTCATGACACCATATTTCTACACATCTTTCATCTGAATCAATACTGCAGCCTATTTTTTCCTTTCCTTTTCCCACGCTGACACCTTCGTTTCAAGCTCTTGAGTTATAGTTACAGCATCCTCGTAAACCTTGACCACATTAGCAATATATTATGTTCCTTGCTGAATTATGAATTCAAGCCACTCCTCAAAGGTTTCCGCCAACACATGATTTCTCTAAACCTTATCCAACAAATTTTGGTTCATGGGTGATTTAGGATCAAAACTTCGAGAAACCTATGACAGGGGCTGTGGACTGGGATGATGTATGGCATTGATGTACTCTACCATCTGCTTAATAGTTTGTTTCAACTCCCGTTTGTCCTTCTCATCCTTCCATGTTCTAGACAACATTCGTTTAGCGGAGGACACTAGTTGTTTTGCATCAGTAGCCCTTGAAGTAGTTCCTAAATCAACCTTTTCAACAACAAAATCTTGCTCAGTTGCATTCTCTGGATCTTTGTCTAAAATCGGCCTAGCCACTTCAACTACCCAGTGCCCTGTATTCTCATCCACTTCCAGCATAGCTTCTTCTTTTAGCTTTTTAGACTTAGGTGTTTTCCCGAGGCATTTAATCACCATATCCTCCATGGGTACACTGATAGGGACTACATTATGTTTCTTACTAATTGATGCTCCCAACCACCTTGAAACATTTGGGGATACCTTTGCTGGCAGCGTCTGATATTTAGATGAATCCATGGTAGCCAAAGTAGTCACTTGATTGGGGCTTTCCTCAAGTTGCTCCTTTTCTTTACCTACATCTTGAGCTACAGGGATATTTGCTTCTGGTTCACCCATAATCACTTGTGCCTCTTCACTATCAAGAACTATGATAGTTTCTTTTCCTGAAATTTTTGCACCATTCTTTTTACTTCTGGAATGGGTGACTCGAACTATTGAGGGGCCAAATAGTAGTTCTTTAAATCTTCTAGTTTGAACCTTCTCACCTTGAGTACCAGTGACACCTGCAATATCAACAATAATGTTAGAAGAAGAAATTGGTACAACAGCATGAGATTGCTCAACTGATTTCTCGGCTGAGGTAGTGGTTAGTCTTATTCCAAACCTACGGTCTCTTAACCATTTCTTTGTTCTCCTTATAACATTAAAGGTTTTAGATTGAATATTTTCTTCTTCTCTCCTATCCCAGTCAATTTCAGGAATAGGTTGCTCATGAACTCTTTCATTGAACTCTAGGTCCAATACATCTTCACCTTCCTCTTCTTGTACTTCTGCAATGTTCATTGGCAATTTCAAAGTAATGATTTGTCATAAAGTGAACCTTGACCATAATCTTCTCTGGACTTCAAATTCATGACAACAATCTTCCCAGTAGTCTTCTAACTGGGGTATATGTGAAAAATTCACATCAACATTTAGGTGCTTCATTGCATATTCTTTGCTGTCAAACCCCTGCCGAGCAACATATGGTGGCAAATTCATCTTCTTGAGCTCCAATTCTAAGTTCAATGCATTAGAAATAGTTTTGCAGCTATAATATCCGAGTTCAACTGGGAAAATTGCTTCAGACTCACTTTTCATCCCGAATTTCTTATCAACATGAGCTAACTGTCTGCAAACTTCTAAAAGTACATAACTATCGAGAGCATATCTAGGCAATTTGAAAGGTTCATCTTCAAAGCCACCAATTCTAATATGAGTAAATCTAGGAAATTGAATAAAACAACTCCCATATGTGCTGACCAACTTTAATGCCTTAGGTGACATTCTATTATTCAAATTTTCCTGCAGTTCAAAAGTTAATCTTCCCACAGAGACATCATTCCATCTCAAGAAGTTTTTTGTGTACCTCTATATCTGAAAATGTGGATAGCACTCATAGACCTTCATTCCATTAACCCAAGGTTCTTGATATAATCCTAGCCATTCTCTGATACAGGCTAAAATATAAAACAGGTAAGAAGTCATATGAAAATTAGCTGTTCCAACAAAATTACTCAAACCTTCATGCAATCTTTTAGCAATTACTTGCGCCCAGTCAAGGTATTTCTCACTAGCTAATAATTCCTGAATGTAAAAATACATCCAGTCCTCCCAATAGAAGGCATGTGAATTCCCCTTAAGCCTATTCAAAAGAATCACGATATCCCTAACTTCTATGATGAAATGCTATCTTGTCAAGGGTCTAGGAAACCTAGAAACCTTCTTCTGTATTTTAAGGAGCCAGTTTCTAGCAATGATGCTCCGATAAACACTTTTCTTCTCAGAGAAAAATGCGTATGAGGTTCCTATGGACCAACCTTCATACAACTCTTTGTGAGGAATTCCAATTGCAGCCATTATTGTTTCTCTGTCAATCCGTACTAGCATGTCTCCATTATAGGCTCTAATACACCTATTACTAGCATCATATCTATTCATGCATGCATATACTAATTCTGGGCAAGGAGCAGCAATTGGGAATGCGGCGGCCTCAACAAGACCACTGTGAACTATCTTTTCCATCGTGGAATTGGTTGTTGGGTTCTTAGCCCTCTCTAGAAAATTATCTAACTCATCTTGAATGAAGGTTGTATCATCTAACTCTAGGAGGGTACTAATCAAGCATGATGTTTGACCCAATTTTGGAAGAGTCGGTCTCATTTTTGCTTAAAATTGCATCAATCAGACAGCATTCAACTCCGAGGCAAAGAATTACACTTTTCCAATTTAAGAACTAAAACAGAGCATGGGAAAATAAGCAATTGAACTCACTTGTCTTCAACATCAAACTGTGAAACCCTCGGAAAAACTGAGCTAAATTACCTTCCGCATCTCCACTCTTCGCCAACGGCAACAATAATTGTCTTACCTGAGATGCCTCATATTTAAAGACAGAAAAGACTAAAAAGAACCAACACACCCTTTGTCCTAGCTCATTCATCTGTGTAAAACCACTTGTGATTTGATATAGTTCTGACATGCTTATTAATTAGAAATCAACTCCACACAGTTGACATGCCTTCTCATGATTGTTTCCATAGTTGCAATTTGAAAACAGGAAAACCAAGGAAAATTTTGTTTCGATCGCACCACCTTTTCTTCCTAAACACCATCGGGCTGATTTGAAAACACCGCTTTGAACCTTGAACTATTTTAAAAGAAGTTCATTGGTTCAAAGTTCAATGACAAAAGATCAACATTTGCGAACAAGCAAAAAGAGACAAAAGGAACATTCAATGACATGGGAATGAACCTTGAACCTTGAACCATTTTAAAAAAAGGTTCAATGGTTCAGGTTCAAAGTGACCACAAGACTAGTACTAAAGAGATAGCCGCAAAACACAAGACAAAAGACCAATTGAACCTTGAACCTTCAACCGAAAAGGTTCAAAGTTCAAGTTCAATGACTATGCTAATGAAGACTTAGAACTTAATGGATCGCATTTCCTTTGAACCTGAATTTTGAACTTTATAAAAGGTTCAACAAATGAGTACGAAACTCGATTGCTGAAGACTTAAGTTCTATGAAAATGATGACCCTTATTTTTGATGGGCTATAAGAGGAAAAATAAAAAGGGGGTAACACTATTCACCTATCCATCCATATTCACATCCATATCACATATCAAAAGGATCTAACCAACTGACCTATATATCCTTCACAATTTATCATGCCTTATGTCGGCTTACAGAGATAATTACACTATCAATATACATGTCGGCTAGATAACATAAATACATGAATATCAAAAACAATTGCTGATGCCAGATCCAAAAGATGTCGACCTCCAATACCGATAACCTAATTCTAAATCATGTCGGCTTGCATTGCCGATAACCAAAGAATTCTATCCAACCTACCGGTGCCAGTGTAGTGTCTGTGAAGTGTCTGCCAGTACACAACTAACCCAAAATATGAACCCAGAATAAATTACCATGTTGCCATCAATGAAGACATAGTGAAGCCAACCAATTTAGAGTCAATTGCCAACATATGCTTGGCAAATTATTTATCTTTTTGTAGTTTAGTTGCACTAAATTAGTTTAATTGTTAATTTCACTTGTGTATCATGTTTGGAGAGTTTTATGTGGTCTATATTCTCCCCTTGTAGAAACTTGGGTGATAAAAATCCAATACATTCAATTTATTTACATTTGACTCAAAACACAAAACCAAGTACAAATATCAACCAATATGGTTAAATTTTATACAACATAAATGCCTGTTTTTAGTTGAATATTATCAACATTATGTTCCTAGATAAATGGATATGTAACATGAATTCACTATAAAACTTTAATTAACAATATTTCCAAGAATTGAAAAACTAGTAACAACTAACATCTTTTAAGATTGCATCATTGAAACTGAAACCATAAACTTTTTTTTTTTTAATTCGAAGAATTAAACTAGGAAAGATGTAATCTAAAGCATAAGCATATTCCATTAATTTTAACAATACGACATGAGAAAAAAAGAGAGGTTTAGAGTTTACAACTTCTTGGATTCATTTTGAACCTTCAAGTAATCTTTGCAATCCTATTAAGAGGGAAAATATCATTAGGGTGCTTTTTTATCCAACCATGGACTCACTAGTCCGTCATGCCTTTTCTAATCAGAAAGGTCCATCCTTTCATAGGAAAATTTAAGAAGTTGATTCAAATGCCATTTGAGTTTAGTGTTTGTCCCTACAAAATGTTAGGTGGTCTCACCCCATAGGTGGCTCCTAACTAGTATGACCTTTGACTGGGTTGCATATTTGGACCAAAAGAACTGATTGACACATACTTATTACAGTATCACCTTGGCTGAAGGTTTTACATATTTGCATACATAGATGCATGTAGTCATTGATCAACACCCTACTCAATTGAAACAAAAACAAGTGGTAGAACTCCAAATCATCAAGACTGTCTCTTATGCTACTTGTACACTAACTCTATTTTAGGCTTACTAGGATTACATATATGTGTCTGACTTAGAAGAAAACAAATTTGTAATAATAAGCATCACTAGCTATTAATCCTACTTTAAGAAACACTTTAATTCTATTTTTATCTTCTTTGTTCATGATACCTTTTGGTTCCATACTTGAGCTCATGAGCTAGCTAACATTCTCTCTCCTATCCTTTGATATAGGAACTTAGTTTACCTTATTGTATCATCTTACAATTGTTAATTGTACCAAGACTCTCTCTCAACTCTAGAAATTTGCTAATTGGAGAAAAGATAGAACTTGCACGCTTATCCTTTCTAGGAATATAGTTATACCAATATTCAGATTTCTAACTTTAGATTTTGTGTTTGGTTCTACTGACCATCTCAAATATTTATGCTATATTATAATTGTGTCTATACTTCCAAGTCTACTTTTGGCTAGCCACTTTGGCTTCCTATCCAGTTGTAGCTTATCATTACAACATTGTTGCTTGTAATTTGTGTTTCAATTCTAGGATAGTTTAGAGTTTTAAAATGTATTTGATACCACTATATAGTATCATACCATGCTTCTCGTCATTATTTCCATACATTTAATCACACTTAAAGGATTAGGTACACAACTAGTTGTTGTGAAGGTAATTCTACGTTAACATTCATAGTTCGTTCTCCTCATGAACTCTTTAGGACATATTCTTTTGCCAGGAAAACTTAACTCGTGGATGACCACTTATCTTTCAACTTGGTAACTAATTACAACACACATGAATCAATTATAAGAAAATATTTCTCTACCTAGTGTTATAGCTTGCTCATCTTGATTGGATTATCTGCCTCTTCTTGAGGTTTGAAGACCTTAATTCATTTAATTGGTGTGAAGTATACAACTTGTTGTTTATTAAGGTTTAACCCTCCTAGTTCACTGCTTAATTCTTCTAGTCTTATGTTAATACCTATGCATGAAGGAAACTAGATAGGCAGTCCTTTAATTAACTTTCATGTCTGAACTATGTTGGACTATACACTATGTATAATTGTGCAACTCTTCTTGAATGTATGTATTTATAAACAAATCTTCTTATTACAAGGCACAAAATAAGTTGACACCGCCTAAGAAGTCCTCTTCATGCTAAAGTTGAGTTCATTCACATAGACTCAGTTAAAGAGTAGAGATCATTTAAAAAAGAAGACTTTATCTTTTCCACATTAAATGAAATGGTAACTTAATTTATGCTCAGGAAAATCCCTAAATCTTTCTGTAAATAATTATATGGAAAGAGCAATACATTTTGAGGAATCCCTTTGAGTCAAAGATATTTTATTTGTAGAAATAATTTCCAAGTTCTAGTACTAAAAACTTGTCCAAATCTTGTTTATGTCACTATCTTCCTTGATATATCTCAGCAATTCAATTCAATTCTTTATTCAGCTATGTGAAGCTATGACTAATTGTGTATAAGAAATGCATTTCCCTTTTATACTATTCAGAGCTTCTTTTAAAAGCTTCAGCTCCATAGAAATAGATGCTTAATTCAAAACAACAAAAGGGTTCTTTCCTTCCATAATTAAGAAACAAGGTAAAGAATGCTACAAAGCCATTTCAATTTATATGCTACATGACCTGGTTAAGTAGATAAAGGTATGACTTGTTGTAGCTTTCTTTCCAGCAAATACAAAACCCTCGATTTTCTTCACAACTCCCATGAGTTTAGCTATGCAATGGTGCCACTCTACCACTAAATTCCAACATACATGCAAGCAAAACTACAATTAATGCCATGTACACTTCCTGAAAAAGAGATCTAACATATATTACTTCTATTACTTGTTCAATGATGACTGTGATTTTCCTCTAAGATCTAATGAGGTGAAATGAGTTGTTTATTGCCCCAAAGTGAATGACTCTTTGCATTAATTATTATTTTAAATTACTATCCATTGATTAAGAACTTCTCTTCTCATCTTTCTTGATTATTCAAACAAGAAATTATGTGATTATGAGAAGGGTGAATGCAGCAAGTGGAAATATGATAAATGTGTATAGTGAATCTATATAGTAGATGCAAAAAATATAGAATCTCGTAAGTTACACGTGTATAGAGAATGAATAGGGCTACAAATTTTTTAGCTATCTTTAGGGTCAATCAAAGCAATGGAGAGAGTTCTATAATTATGTTCAACTATTGGCTAGATTTGGATAAATTAATTGTAATGGATAGAGAAATAGAGGGGCATGACCATCAGTTTCATATTGGATAATCCAAGACTACCTAAGATATTCTTTTCATAGCCAAGAAAAATGTCTTGGTTCCAAAGAACATAGTGTACAAAGTATGTGGGGATGTATAGTGGACAACCATGTAAGGTTTGATAGAGCTGGACTTGATGAAATTTGGAAAGTGATCAACAGAATATTTGAATGTCAAGATTCGATACATCTTGATATTCGATATGGATAAGGCACTATCAAATCGAGATCCACTTTGGGAAGGGATTGGCAAAGCTTTAAATTTCCTTTTTCATGTCTATTGTATTTATTCTCATATGGATCCGAACTCATGCTCACATAGGGGTGCAGAGTGGAGAGGATGAATAAGGACTTTATTTTCATTGGATTTAAGTTTGGGCTTTGTTCTTGTTTCATTGGGTAGTGGTGCATAAAAAATCATAGATTGAGTGGTGTTTTATTCTCATATGGATCCGAACTCATGCACACATAGGGGTGCAGAGTGGAGAGGACGAATAAGGACTTTATTCTCTTTGGATTTAAGTTTGGGCTTTGTTATTGTTTCATTGGGTAGCGGTGCATAAAAAATCATAGATTGAGTGGCGTTTTATTCTCATATGGATCCGAACTCATCCACACATAGGGGTGCAAAGTGGAGAGGATGAATAAGGACTTTATTCTCATTGGATTTAAGTTTGGGCTTTGTTCTTGTTTCATTGGGTAGCGGTGCATAAAAAATCAGAGATTGAGTGGCATTTTAATCTCATATGGATCTGAACTCATGCACACATAGGCGTGCAGAGTGGAGAGGACGAATAAGGACTTTATTCTCAATGGATTTAAGTTTGGGCTTTGTTCTTGTTTCATTGGGTAGTGGTAAGTAAAACATCATAGATTGAGTGGTGTTTTATTCTCATATGGATCCAAACTCATGCACACATAGGGGTGTAGAGTGGAGAGGATGAATAAGGACTTTATTCTCATTGGATTTAAGTTTGGGATTTGTTCTTGTTTCACTAGGTAGCGGTGCATAAAAAATCCTAGATTGAGTGGTATTTTTTTGGAGTTTATGAGTTAGGATGTTAGGCAAGGCTTCATTTATTATCAGATGAGAATTTCAAAGGCATCACTTTTTTCTGTGTGGAGTTCAGATGAGAGGACATCCTTTTAGGAGCAGAGAATGGTTTTGACCCTTGGGACCATTTGCTTATGTAGATTGAAAACACTAGACATTTAATATAGTTGCAATTTTAAGATTAATATGAAGTTTGTTTTAAATTCTATTAAACTAGTGTTGAGGGAAAGATTTAGAGGGGATTCTCATGTTCATGATGGGTGGGTATACAAAGTCTTCTTTAGCCTGATTAATGAGCTTGTAGTGGAATATAACTTGTAGACATCTAAAATTGATTCGTCATTAACATTGTTAAATATTTTTTATTATTAATTAAATAATTTTAAATTATTTAATTAATTTAATTATGTTCTTCTAAATTAATTTTCATCATTTTTCATATTAAGCTAATTAGTCAATTTCCTTTTAATCGTCTGATCAACTAATCATTCCACCTTTAAAATTAATTAAATAATGATATTATTTAATTAATTATTATTGTTAGAATATTTAATATTTACCTGGCTTAGGTTTATTTGTTTTTAGTTTGGGATATTTCTATGGAATCCCTACATGTAATTTGTCCTTTAGTTCAAGTGTGAGGACAAGTCATTTATTTTATTTTCCTTTATTAAGGAATATTAGTTTATCCTCCTTAAGAGGATGATGACACATTGCACACACATATTGTGAATGGTGGCATTCATAGATTTGGGAGTTACTTTGTATGTCCTCTCCTCATCTCTAATTAAGAGATGCTTATCCTTTCATTCTTCACTTTTGATATAATTTAAATTAGCTTATCTCTCTCTCTCTCTCTCTCTCTCTCTCTCTCTCTCTCTCTCTCTGTGCTTTGCCTTCATTTATAATACATAAGGGTTTTTTCTTTCTTTTCCCCTTTGAAAAGATCTTGTGTCTCCTCTTCAAGTTTTGGGTGAGTGCTCTCAAGTTGCTCTCTACTTTGGTAACATTACCTTAATCAACATACTTACTTTGATTTCTTTTTATTTTCTTGCTCTTGTATTTCTTTTCATGGTATCAGAGCAGGTTACTAATCCTTGTTTAAGTGGAAGCTGATGAAGGTTGCCATAGTTTATTTTGGTGATCACGTTTCTTGGGGGCACTCTTTGAAATAAGAATAGAAGTTTATTCTCTAATTTATTTTGTGCAGTTTTTAATTTTATTTTCAAACTTGCTAACAAGTTTGCATGTAGGATTAATCCACTTATATTCTAGTTTAAAGTATTTATTTTAGTTTTGGAAGGCTTGTCGCCAAAACTCTATTTCTTTTCCTGCATTCTTTAGTCTATATTCATTTTGGAAGACTTTCTGCCAAAACTGATTTATTATTAAGTTGCATCTCTAATTGATTTACATGTTTTAACATTTTTGTGCTTCCATGTTTTCTGATAAAAAGAAATTTCATATTGTTACTATATTTAATTCTACTCAATAAAATATCTTTGGTTTTCATATTATAGTCACCAATTTGTGTATTGCAAAATTTTATTAGCAGAAGTTTAATATTCTAACGTATTCTATTTGTTGTGTGAATTTCTCCTATTTTGTTACATTTTTATTTGCTAGATCCTTCTAATTTCCATTATATCTTTTCTTTTCTCACACTCCTTGTAACGTCTATATCAGTTTAATAAGTTTCAAGTTCAATTTCTGCATCAACGATATTATTGGTGAGAAGCTTTAGTTGTTCGATTCTCCTTTGCGGTCTTCGTTCATCCACTTCCTCACTGAGCTGAAAAAGTTTATTTATGTTTGTTCCCTGTCTTGTAACACCTTTGACCTGCCCTTCTTTCTGCGTGTTCTTTGTTCTTACCTTTGCATTTCCCTACCCTCACAACCTATTGAATTCTCTACGACATAATTTATTTGTTCTCTTTGTTGTTTTTGTAACCTACTTGCTTGATTATAAAGTTTTAAGTTTTATTTTTATTTTTTCCCTTCCTAATGTATATGCTGGTTGCCTAAACCATACTTTATTCATTTCATGTAATAAGCTTTAATTCTTGTTCTATTATTAATCATATGCATATATAAAGAGCTTTAAAAAAACTTTATAAAGTTTTCTAATAGATATAATAAAGTTTCAAAAAAGAGTTATCAAAGTTTACAAGATTCATGTATAATAGAGTATAGTTTATTTTCATTTAAAAAGTTTATAATTTTCATTTTTATACAAAAAGTTATATTAAAATTTTAAAAATTTTATTAAGTTTTTTTCTAATATATAATTTTTTTTAATAAATGGTTTTGTTTTATTATTAAGATTTAAAGTTTGTTTAAATAAAATTAATTTTTAAAATTTAATTTATTATTAAAATATTTTAAAATAATTTTTTTTGATAAATAAATTTAAAACAAAATTGGTTATTTTAAAAAGCTATTATTGAAATTTAGTTCAATTTTATTCAAGAAGGTTACTTTTTGCTTTTTAATCAAAGGGGTATCTTTTTCTTAATCATTATTTTGCTATCACGTCTACTTTACTGCTGAAAATTGAATTAAATAGTTCTAGTTATCATTCATGGAAAAACATTATTTCCTTTAGTTTTTGTTTCAAGCACCTTTTGGATGTTGCTACTACTAAAAACTCATAGCCCGCTTCAACCACTCCTCAAGCTGGTCAAGATAGATGGAAGGCTCAAAATGATGAAGCACTTGACTTAACTGGTATTTCGATAATTCTCAAATTGTATGTTCTCATTAGCAAGTGTACAAAAGCTTATGAAGCTTGGGAAATTAAAAAAAAAAACTTATCGTAGTTCAAATGAATCTCAAAAAATTCACCTTTAAGATCAACTCAAATACCTCAGGTGTACAGATTTTAAAACCATCGATTAATTCTTATTAAAGTTTGATTCTATTAAGTCAATTAACTAGTTTAGGAGTTAAACTAGATGATGTACGTTTAATTCATCTCATTCTTAAAAAATGTCTTTCTAGACAATTCTAGCAGTTTATTACTAATATTCTTACTCAACTTGCTATTCTTAGTTTAGTTACTCGTTTAACTTATGATTTTTTTTGTAATTTATTATGTCAGGATGAAGCTAAATTAATTCAATTTGGTACTCTTAAAAGTAGTTGCTAGAGTAAAGGTATTAGTTTACTTAATTAATTAAATCATATTGATTTAATAATTAAGTCACTTTTTCTCTATTTCACTTAAGCTAAATTTAGGAAGCTAATCTTAGGAATATTAATAATAAAATTATTATTAATTATTAATTTCTATTAGGGTTTTCCATTTTTAAGTTTGATCTCCTTTTATAAGGATTGATCCCTTTTATAATTCAATAACCAGATTACTATTATTGCTTTAGTTTGCTCTAGGTTTTCAAAGCAATCTTTGTGTTTTGTGAATCTTCCATTGTTGTGACAAGTTATTTGCATACAAGTGTTCACTAGGTTCTGTGAGGTTGTATTCTACAACTTTAATATGGTATTAGAGCTTCAAACCTGAGGCTTTCTTGTTCTTCAGATTTGGAGATTCTACCTATAGTAGGTCTTCTATGCAATTTAGGTTGATCTGGACGTCACCATTGAATCTGACACATTTCAAATAGTTAAGATTGACCTTTTCTTTGTCAATTTTTGATTCATGGGGCCAGATCTGTGAGGGTTTGAAAATATTTTTTTTTTTGTGATCCAGGGGCACCTATTTTTTGGAGAAATTTGGGCAAAAAAAGACATCACGGTTGGCTTCTAGAGGCTGATTCCATGAATTTGGATATATAATTTGCCTATTTTCGGTGACGGGCATCTAGGACATGATTTTTTATTGGCTCATTTTTCGAGACACAAAAATCCGTACGAACATACCTGAACATGCATCAAAAATATTTTCAAAAAAAATCAACTAGGTGGTAAAAAAAACAAATTTTGATTGCTTGGTTTTTAATTTTCTTTTGTTAAAAAAAAAAAAAATCAAGTTGGTGCATGTTGTTAAAAGATTATTTTTTAATTAAAAAAAAAGAGGTCAAACCTTGTGCAACAAAAGTACCATGTGTTACTACTTACTAAGTTGTTGTAATGCCCCGCCAAGAACCCTAAAGGAATGCAGCACTACAAGGCAACTAAAGGGAGAAATAATTTTTTTTTAAAAGATTAAGCGAATTAAACATAACTTTGCACAATTAATAATGAAAGTTGAAGACTAACATTTACATCCTAAAGGGTTACCAACGAAGATTACTTCTAATTAAAACTACAACACAATATTAATCCATTTATCCATCTAAATTAGGGAAAGTCAATTACAATAAATAACTCAAATTCATAATTTGATCTCCAAAAGATAGATTTAAAGAGTTACAACATATATACTTCCAATGATTCATTTATACATAAGATGCAAGATAATAGAAACAACATATATCCCCTGAACTTAAATTACAACCTTTCATAAATTACATGGCTTCCATAGAATAATAAGGTACAAAGGTTACAAAGTTGCTAATACAATGACCACACGGGCCTCAATGGTACAATATCGAGAACATGAGTTGCTACACGAAGCAAGAACCAAGATACACCGGCGAAGCCAATCCTCACATGAAAGTAGGAACAAGATATCCAATGGGAAGTGGCACTACCACCCGACCATGTGATCCCATAATGGAACCACCCAACCATGCTAGGAGATAACAGAAGACCCTCAAGCAAGCAAGATAAGTACAACAATTTACATGACTCCGCAGTACACAAGTGACTCAACCCACAAAACACTAGCGACCCTAAAGAGAGAGTGTCATCACATGGCTTAAGATGGTTACCCTAGGTAGGTCTCCATAGGTCCCGGCCCCCATCTTGGGTTATCCTGGTAACCTCTCCCGAACCCCGGCTCCATCTAAGCATCATGCGGACCCTACCATCCTTTCGTGAGGACAAGGTGATAGGTTTTCCATTCCAAGCCTTCCCAAACACCTTGAGCCTATACAAGCACTCAACCGTGTACGGGGTATATTATCTTAATTAAATTAATAACTACCCACCCCCTAATCAAATTATTAGGTTTTCACTTAATAGTTGACTTTCGAGGGGTTATCCTGCCTTCCACTTCGGGTGCGGCCCCCGCTTGAAAGCCACTCTCTCTACTAGGACACTAACTAGATAAGACTCTCTATGAGAACTCTATGGTGGGGCTAACAACCATAAATAATCCAGACATAACACAGGTGAAGGACTCACAGTCACAAACCCAGGGTTGACCATTAGGGACATAACACATGATGGCTCACATCCTCAAGGTTTAAACATCGACACCTGACCAAGGGGTAACATCAACGATATAATGACAATCTTAACCATAATGCAACGACATTTAAACAACTAGACTGCAAATATTAAAACACAAGATCCTAGACAAGCAATCTTTCTTTAAAGCAGTCAGCAACATAAAATGCTCGCAATAAGGATTTCTGGAATTAAAGAAATTGCATCCATTTAACATAAAGAAATGATGAAGTCACATGTCTAATAAGGTTGAATTGGAACCACATTTACGATTTAAACCCCCAAACAGTTGATGATGATAAAATTACAATTACCCAAATCGACTATAACCAAGTCAACATGTAAATCAAATTAAACAGATATATATAAGCTAATATAAAATCATTCTAATATAATACATATTCATCGAATACAATATCATATGATTATATTACATTACTTGGATAACGAAAATCAATATTAAATTTAACCAAATTTCTCCTTTATTCCAAAGATTAATAATAACCTCCATATCATTTTTATATATTTTCAAAATACAAAGAAAATAAATCTAATCACTAAATAGAAGAATTATTAATTAACATTAATGTCTTTATAACTAGCAATTAACTTTAATATTATTATTTAATATTAAATAATAATGATATTATTATTATTGTTTAAATAACAATATATTATTATTAATTATTAAAAAAAACTTTATTGATTGTATTTTTACATCCATCAATTACCATATTATTATTTTTTTTTTTTAAACTTAAAAAAAAATATTAAAAAAATTACAAATAATCTACATGGGGCCCAAAGCTCCCACGGCAGCAAGTGCTCCTATCCCCAAGTATGAGGAAGCAGCGCTTGTTGCATCCTCAGACTTGGGGAAGCAGCGCTGCTACTAACCCCAAGCTGGGGAAGCAGCGCTTGCTACAGGGAGAGGGGGTGCGTGGGCTGGGTTGAGCCCAGCTCCCCGCCACCGCCCCCAATCCCAAACTAAAAAGATTTTTTTTTGTTTTTAAATTTTTTTTTTGTTTTAATAAAATTAAATTCCGTTTTTAATAAAAAAAAGTTTGAGACAAAACAGAAGATATCAACAGAGATACAGAGATGAAAATCTCTGTTAAGAAATAACAAATAATTCCCCAGCCAATTCCTTTTTTTTTTTACAAACATTCAAACAAATAGATAAATTATAAAAATCACTGGTAATAACAATTTTACCAGCAATAAAACATCTGAGACAAAACAGAGGCAAGAAAAATTCACCCAAATTAGCCCAATTCATTCTTGAAATTAAATTGAATGGGAATAAGCTTGACCTCTATTCCCCCAATTGATTTTCTTTGCTCCAAACAAGAATGGACAAGAGACATTTAACTCATAATTATTATTTTTAAACTGAAAATTACCAGGAAGAACTATTTTATAAATGCTTGGCAAAATTTTGCCAGCATAACACTACTAAAACCCAAAACAATATTTCCAACTAAAAACAGCAAAAGCCATGAATTTCTTGCACAAGCAAAAATGAAGAACATAAATTAAATTATAAAACTACTTGGAGAGAGTTTGAGTTTGAAATTTGATAACAAAATTGATGGAATTCTTCTTCAACAATCTCATGGCAAGCAAAGACTCAACACACAAAACTCATAAACCAAGCTTTAAACAATAAACAGAGAATTGGAAGAAAGCATGGATTTTTAAAAAAAATAGAGAAGAAGGATTCAACCAACCTCTAGAGTTCCCAAGAAGAAGTTGTATGCTTCAGCAGAATTCCAAGCTAGTTCAAGACCCAAATCCACCTTTCAAGAAATTTTTCCAGAATTTCTTTTTCTCCTCCAAAGAAGCATATCTTCTCAGAAAATCTTCCTCAAGGTAAAATAGTAAAACAATGTTTTAACCTAATTTTCTAGGTTGCAATATTTTTCTATTTAAAACCATTAAAATAAAACAATTGACTTTTTTTTTTTTCTTTTTCATATTCCTCTAAAAATAAATGAGAATTCCCTTTTTTTTTGAAAATTACATTTCTCATATTTAGCAATTAAATCAACGTTTCAACTAAAATGGAAATCAATAAGTTAGCTTTATTTGTATTTATTAAAAGCAATTAACTCTATTTATTTTACTTCTTCTGTTGGATTTAGGCATGATTACTTTTCCAAAATAAACAACTATAGGTTTAATTCTAATAAATTAATCAATTAAGCTTGGTTCAAGACATAAAGGCATAATAATGAAAAAAAAATCGCTTATACCAACAAAGAATGACAACTTAAACTTAAATAAATAACTGAACCACTATGGCATGCAAATCGAGGAAAAGTAAAAAGATTCAAAATTTGAACAAAAGGGATGGACGACCGACTGACGACACTCACAAGAATAAACTAAGGTAAGGACTAGGGTCAACAGCTATCTCCTCCACTCCCATCGGACATAGAAGGCACGCTCAGACCTGTGAAGCCAGGTGGAGATGATACCCCATACCTACCCGGTACTTGTACCTGCAATATCCTGCATCATCGAATCACACATGCATGCATATAAATATAGAATACATGGCATGCACACCGATGAAGGAGAATCACGACGTTCCCTGTCTCATCGAAATGAGTGAAGGAAAATCATCCCCTTGCATCCAATACAATTGCAGACATGCAACATATATATGACACATCGCCTAGATAGAGTAAGGTGTCAGTACAAAGCAATAATCCATGAAATACTAGAAATCACCAGTACTGAAATACTAAAAATAACTCATGCATCTAATATCCAGATAAACAGGAAATAATATCAAATACGTCTGCAAAATGTCGAGCAATAAAGTGTCAACTGAATAGTAAACTACAACTTAAAATCAGTCTAATAAGTCCGATCGAGAAGGGGTACTACATTCTCCCCCACAAAACTGGGCTTACTCCTGGAAGCCTAAAACAGATAAGAATAGAGCTCTCTCATCTTCACTGCATCCTCCCATGTCACCGAGGTCTTATCATTTGGGTCCCATAGGACCCTTACCTGGTCGATGGTGCAACCCCTGAGGGTCAAATCCCGACGCTGAAGAATGCGCATGGGCTCCATGGAAAGCTGCCCGTCCTCGACCTGCAAAGCGTTCCAATCAAGAACATGAGTCACATCAGGGTGATAAGGTCGGAGGACTAAAACATGAAAGACATCGTGGATGTGGGATAGACTCGGTGGTAAGGCAAGACGGTAGGCAACAGGTCCTATCCTCTCAAGGATTTCAAACGGGCCAACAAAATGAGGTGCCAACTTAGAACCCTTTCCATAACGGATCGGACTCTTTCGTGGACGCACTCTCAAGAAAACACGGTCGTCAATAGAAAACTGATGATCTACCCTATGAGCATCTGCATACTTCTTCTACCTATCCTGTGCAGCTACCAAATGCTCACAAATCTGCTCTACCTACTGCTCCATCTCTCAAAGGATATCCGGGCCTATAAGCACCCTATCCTCTAACCGATCCCAACTCAACGGAGTACGACAAGGACGACCATACAATGCCTGAAAGGGGGACATATCGATGGAGCTATGATATCCATTGTTATAAGCAAACTCCACAAGATAAATATAATCCTCCCAACACGACTGCTGGTCCATAACATACATGCAAAGCATGTCCTCTAAAACCTGATTCACACGCTCAGTCTAACCATCTGTCTCTGGGTGATAAGCTGAACTGAAGTTCAACTGAGTTCCCAAAGCATGCTGAAGTGAGGTCCACAATGCTGAGGTGAAGACTGGATCTCTATCAGAGATTATCCGCCTCAGAATCCCATGCAATCTCACCACATCTTCCAAGAAGACATGAGCCACCACTACTGCTATATAGGAAGCTTGGATAGGAACAAAATGAGCAACCTTTGTCAACCTGTCAACAATGACCATGATGGCATCATGACGACGTGAAGAAACAGGCAACCCAACAGTGAAATCCATGGAAATGATGTCCCATTTCCAATCCGGTACTAAATTAGGTTGTAAAAGCCCTGCCGGGTGCTGATGCTCCGCCTTCACTCGCTGACATTCCAAACACTTTGACACAAAATCGGCAATGTCACGTTTCATACCAGCCCAATGATAAATCTGTCTAAGATCTGCATGCATCTTCTTGACACCTGGATGTCCCGAATAAGGTGCACGATGGGCCTCAGTCATGATCAAAGTGCGAAGACCCTCCAAAGGAGGTATGTAGATCTGGCCAAGATGACGTAGAAGGCCATCCACCTCAAGACTAAACCCAAAAAATCTACCCTCTAAAGGCCTCCCGGACTTCAACACGGCTCTAACATCCTAATACCAAGAGTCCTGAGGAAGAACTCCAAGAATTCTCTGCCTCAAGTCCACTCCAAGGGACAATGCTGAAACTTCATGCCGCCTACAACTCAAAGCATCAGCCACTACATTCTCCTTCCCCTGAATAAATCAAACCTCAAAATCATACTCACAGAGGAATTCCATCCACCTTCGCTGTCGAGCATTCAAGTTTGGCTGCGTGAAGATATATTGCAAACTGCGGTGATCACTATGTAGCTCAAACCGATACCCTAACAGAAAGTGACGCCACCTAACCAATGCATGCACTATAGCTGCCAACTCCAAATCATGAACTAGATAGTTCAACTCATGGTCCTTGAGTTTACGAGACTCATAGGCAACCACACGTCCATCCTGCATAAGCACCACACCTATACCTTCTAAAGAGGCATTTGTGCATACCATAAACTCTCTGGATGGATCAGGGACTGCCAAAATCGGAGCACTGACAAGGAGTTCCTTCAAGGCACGAAACGCTGACTCACACTGCTCTGACCAAACAAACTTCTTCCCTTTCCTCTGAAGAGAAGTAATCAGGTGACCTATACGGAAAAAATCCTTAACAAAGCGACGGTAATATCTGGCCAAACCCATAAAGTTCCAAACCTCTGAAACATTGGTTGGTGCTGGCCAATCCACTATGGCTTGGATCTTTGAAGGATCTACAGATACACCCTCTCCTGAAACCACATAACCAAGATAGTTCACCTCAGTTTGGAAGAAATCACACTTCACCAAATTGGCATAAAGCTAAGTCTCCCTCAAGCATTGCAAAACTTGTCGCAGGTGACCCTCATGCTCTTCCATAGATCTAGAATAAATCAATATATCATCCAAGAACACAAGAACAAAATGATCCAGGTATGCACGAAAAACCCCATTCATGAGGCACATGAAAACTGAAGGCGCATTTGTCAACCCAAATGGTACTACTGTGAACTTGTAGTGACCATAACGAGTGCGAAACGCTGTCTTATGAATGTCTGCATCATGAATGCGCAACTGATGGTACCCAGATTTCAGATCAATCTTAGAGAACACCATGGCTCCCTTCACCTGATCAAAAAGATCATCAATATGAGGCAATGGATATCGATTCTAGATGGTTACCTTATTCAGTTGTCGGTAATCAATGCATAACCGAAGAGAACCATCTTTCTTCTTTACAAAGATAACAGGCGCACCCCAAGGAGAGACACTAGGATGAATGAATCCTTTGGTCAACAATTCCTCCATCTGCAACTTTAACTCACTCAACTCCTGAGTAGTCATCTGATATGGAGCTCTCGAAATAGGTTCTGCACCAGGAACCAAGTCAATGCGAAAGTCTATGTCTTGCTTCGGAGGCATACCAGGAATCTCCAACGGAAAAACATTAGCAAACTCTCGAAGAATAGGGTGACCATCAAGAGCGATTTCTCGACTCTCTCACTCATCCATATCCTCAAGAGTTACTACAAAAAGCTGACATCCTCTATGCATACACCGCTTAAGTTGCATAGCGGAAATCATACGTAAGGATATCGATCTTTGAACTCCAACGATCCCCACTTTCCTGCCATGGTCATCTAAACACTCTACTATCTTCTGACGACAGTCCACATGAGCACTGTGAGATGATAACCAATCCATCCCCAACACTACTCCATAGGATCCCAAAGGAATGACATGAAGGCCAATAGAAGTCACAAAGGGACCTAGATCCAACTCACAACTAGGAACAAAGGCATCTACGAACACGTGCACTCTGGTAGCCAACTCTACTTGCCACCTATCCACCTGCTTAGTAGACGTGAGTCCACACCACTCCACAATGAACAAAGAAATAAAAGAATCCGATGCACCGGAGTCAAAAACCACTGAGATAGGGATATCACACAACACACCTGTGGCCTCAATAACTATCCCCTGATGCTCAGCCTGGCGGTTATCAACTGCTGCAAACACTCTGTGGGACCTACTAGCATCCCCTACTGTAGGCTCTGATGTAGTTGGCCTCTGATTCCCTATCTGGTGGAAACGCTGAGGACACTGCGCGGCTATATGACCATACTGCCCACAAGAGTAGCAAGCTCCTCTACCTGGTCCTCTACCTCCAGTCGGCCCACTGGACTGCTGAAAGCTTCCCCTGCTAGGGGCCTAAGATGCACTCTGAGAAGACTGTCCTGGAAAACCCTGTTTTCTCCTCCGCCAATTCCTATTCCTTCTATGATGAGGGTTGCCACCTTGCTGGCCCTGAGACTGTTTCGGTTTCTACTGCTGCAGTTGCTGTTGCGGCTGCTGCTGCTGTTCACCCTTAGCGGGTGCCTGAGGAGTCCTGAATGGTGTCGTTGACTAGGACTGATTCCCATGAGCTCTGTTCCCACTGAAAGGAACACTCCCTATTTGAACTCCTGACTGTCCACCATGCGCACGAATGAGATTCTGCTCAACCAATCTGGCTTTCGCCACCGCTGCCTCCATTGAAACTGGCTCAAAAACTCTAACCCCTCCACTAATGTAGTCGTTAAGACCTCTCAAGAAATGCTATATGAGCATAGCCTCATTGTTGCCAATCCCGACATACTGTTTCAGCTCATTGAATCTATGCTCGAACTAGTCAACTGACATACCAAACTGCCGCAATGCATAGAACTCATCTGCCTGAGTCTGTCTCCACTGCGGTGAGAGAAACCGTGCTCTAAATCTCTCTAAGAAAATCTCCCAAGAAACAGTATTGATACTCAGACCAATTTTCTCCTCCTCTAACTTCCACCATATAGAAGCAAAATCATCGAGATGCATGATCGCACATCTCACTCGGGTGTTGCTACTATATGGGAACATAGCGAAAAACCTATCCAAACTAATCAACCAAGTCTCTATCTCGAGCCCTATGCCTCGACCATCAAAGAAGGGAGGGTTGGTCCTCAAAGGATCCTTGATGTGACTCGAGGGAGCTGAATCATGGCCAACTGGGACCTCTCTCCTCCTAGGAGACCTCTCTCTCTCTCTCCTCTGAAATGTGCTGATGTGACTCCCCAACCTGAGGATGGATGGGCTGCTCACCTTCAGGCCTGGGGCCTAGCCTAGCTAGAACCTCTTGAAACATCTGCCTTAGCTCTTCCCTTTCGGGAACCTGCTCTTCTACATGTGGTAATTCCTGATGCACTGACTGATCCTTCTCCACACTCACATGAGCGGGTGGTGGTGAAGTACTATGGTGGTCTGAACCTCGGCTCCGTCCCCCACCTCTACCTCTATTGTGGCCATCAACATGACCAACTCCCTTAGCTTTCCTAACCATGACCAAAACTGCAAAAGAGAAAATGGTTCAGATCAATGACAAGGATAAAGCAAGGGAAATCCAAACACTAATATCTACACACAAGGTCAAATTGAATGGGCTCACTACAATCCCAAAGTACCCAGTGTTGAAACATGGGCTTTGATACCAAATGTAATGCCCCGCCAAGAACCCTAAAGGAATGCAACACTACAAGGCAACTAAAGGGAGAAATAATTTCTTTTTAAAAGATTAAGTGAATTAAACATAACTTTGCACAATTAATAACGAAAGCGGAAGACTAACATTTACATCCTAAAGGGTTACCAACGAAGATTACTTCTAATTAAAACTACAACACAATATTAATCCAGTTATCCATCTAAATTAGGGAAAGTCAATTATGATAAATAACTCAAATTCATAAATTGATCTCCAAAAGATAGATTTAAAGAGTTACAACATATATACTTCCAATGATTCATTTATACATAAGATGCAAGATAATAGGAACAACATATATCCCATGAACTTAAATTACAACATTTCATAAATTACATGGCTTCCATAGAAGAATAAGGTACAAAGGTTGCAACGTTGTTGATACAATGACCACACGGGCCTCAATGGTACAATATCAAGAACATGAGTTGCTACACGAAGCAAGAACCAAGATACACCGGTGAAGCCAATCCTCACATGAAGGTAGGAACAAGATATCCAATGGGAAGTGGCACTACCACCCAACCATGTGATCCCATAATGGAACCACCCCATCATGCTAGGAGATAGCAGAAGACCCTCAAGCAAGCAAGATAAGTACAATAGTTTACATGACTCCGCAGTACACAAGTGACTCAACCCACGAAACACTAGCGACCCTAAAGAAAGAGTGTCATCACATGGCTTAAGATGGTTACCCTAGGTAGGTCTCCATAGGTCCCGGCCCCCATCTTGGGTTATTGTGGTAACCTCCCCGAACCCTCGGCTCCATCTAAGCATCATGCAGACCCTACCATCCTTTCGTGAGGACAAGGTGATAGGTTTGCCATTCCAGGCCTTCCCAAACACCTTGAGCCTATACAAGCACTCAACCGTGTATGGGGTATATTATCTTAATTAAATTAATAACTACCCACCCCCTAATCAAATTATTAGGTTTTCACTTAATAGTTGACTTTCGAGGGGTTATCCTGCCCTCCACTTCGGGTGCGGCCCCCGCCTATAAGCCACTCTCTCTACTAGGACACTAACTGGATAAGACTCTCTATGAGAACTCTATGGTGGGGCTGACAACCATAAATAATCTAGACATAACACAGGTGAAGGACTCACAATCACAAACCCAGGAATGACCATTAGGGACATAACACATGATGGCTCACATCCTCAAGGTTTAAACATCGACACCTGACCAAGGGGTAACATCAATGACATAATGACAATCTTAACCATAATGCAACAACATTTAAACAACTAGACTGCAAATATTAAAACACAAGATCCTACACAAGCAATCTTTCTTTAAAGCAGTCAGCAACATAAAATGCTCGCAATAAGGATTTCTGGAATTAAAGAAATCGCATCCATTTAACATAAAGAAATGATGAAGTCACATGTCTAATAAGGTTGAATTGGAACCACATTTACAATTTAAACCCCCAAACAGTTGATGATGATAAAATTACAATTACCCAAATTGACTATAACCAAGTCAACATTTAAATCAAATTAAACAGATATATATAAGCTAATATAAAATAATTCTAATATAATAGATATTCATCGAATACAATATCATATGATTATATTACATTACTTGGATAACGAAAATCAATATTAAATTTAACCAAATTTCTCCTTTATTCCAAAGATTAATAATAACCTCCATATCATTTTTATATATTTTCAAAATACAAAGAAAATAAATCTAATCACTAAATAGAAGAATTATTAATTAACATTAATGTCTTTATAACTAGCAATTAACATTAATATTATTATTTAATATTAAATAATAATGATATTATTATTATTGTTTAAATAACAATATATTATTATTTATTATTAAAAAAAACTTTATTGATTATATTTTTACATCCATCAATTACCAAATTATTATTATTTTTTTTTAAACTTAAGAAAAATATTTTAAAAATTACAAATAAACTACGTGGGGCCCAAAGCTCCTACGGCAGCAAGTGCTGCTATCCCCAACTATGAGGAAGCAGTGCTGCTGCTAACCCCAAGCTGGAGAAGCAATGCTTGCTGCAGGGAGAGGGGGTGCGTGGTCTGGGTTGAGCCCAACTCCCCGCCACCGCCCCCAATCCCAAACTAAAAAGATTTTTTTTTGTTTTTAAAATTATTTTTTGTTTTAATAAAATTAAATTCCATTTTTAATAAAAAAAAGTCTGAGACAAAACAGAAGATATCAATAGAGATATAGAGATGAAAATCTTTGTTAAGAAATAACAAATAATTCCCCAGTCAATTCATTTTTTTTTTACAAACATTCAAACAAATAGATAAATTATAAAAATCACTGGTAATAACAATTTTACTAGCAATAAAACATCTAAGACAAAACAGAGGCAAGTAAAATTCACCCAAATCAGCCCAGTTCATTCTTAAAATTAAATTGAATGGGAATAAGCTTGACCTCTATTCCCCCAATTGATTTTCTTTGCTCCAACAAGAATGGACAAGAGACATTTAACTCATAATTATTATTTTTAAACTGAAAATTACCAGGAAGAACTATTTTATAAATGCTTGGCAAAATTTTGCCAGCATAACACTACTAAAACCCAAAACAATATTTCCAACTACAAACAGCAAAAGCCATGAATTTCTTGCACAAGCAAAAATGAGGAACATAAATTAAATTATAAATCTACTTGGAGAGAGTTTGAGTTTGAAATTTGATAACAAAATTGATGGAATTCTTCTTCAACAATCTTATGTCAAGCAAAGACTCAACACCCAAAACTCATAAACCAAGCTTTAAACAATAAACAGAGAATTGGAAGAAAGCATGGATTTTTTTAAAAAAATAGACAAGAAGGATTCAACCAACCTCTAGAGTTCCCAAGAAGAAGTTGTATGCTTCAGCAGAATTCCAAGCTAATTCAAGACCCAAATCCACCTTTCAAGAAATTTTTCCAAAATTTCTTTTTCTCCTCCAAACAAGCATATCTTCTCCAAAAATCTTCCCCAAGGTAAAATAGTAAAACAATGTTTTAACCTAATTTTCTAGGTTGCAATATTTTTCTATTTAAAACCATTAAAATAAAACAATTGACTTTTCTTTTTATTTTCTTTTTTATATTCCTCTAAAAATAAATGAGAATTCCCTTTTTTTTTGAAAATTACATTTCTCATATTTAGCAATTAAATCAACTTTTCAACTAAAATGGAAATCAATAAGTTAGTTTTATTTGTATTTATTAAAAGCAATTAACTCTATTTATTTTACTTCTTCCGTTGGATTTAGACATGATTACTTTTCCAAAATAAACAACTATAGGTTTAATTCTAATAAATTAATCAATTAAGCTTGGTTCAAGACATAAAGGCATAATAATGAAAAAAAATTGCTTATACCAACAAAGAATGACAACTTAAACTTAAATAAATAACTGAACCACTATGGCATGCAAATCGAGGAAAAGCAAAAAGATTCAAAATTCGAACAAAAGGGATGGACGACCGACTGACGACACTCACAAGAATAGACTAAGGTAAGGACTAGGGTCAACAGCTATCTCCTCCACTCCCATCGGACATAGAAGGCATGCTCAGACCTGTGAAGCTAGGTGGAGACGATACCCTGTACCTACCCGATACTTGTACCTGCAATATCTTGCATCATCGAATCACACATGCATGCATATAAATATAGAATACACGACACGCACATCGATGAAAGAGAATCACGACGTTCCCTGTCTCATCGAAATGACTGAAGGAAAATCATCCCCTTACATCCAATACAATTGCAGACACGCAACATATATATGACACATCGCCTAGATAAAGTAACGTGTCAGTACAAAGCAATAATCCATGAAATACTAGAAATCACCAGTACTGAAATACTAAAAATAACTCATGCATCTAATATCTAGATAAACAGGAAATAATATCAAATACGTCTGCAAAATGTCGAGCAATAAAGTGTCAACTGAATAGTAAACTGCAACATAAAATCAGTCTAATAAGTCCGATCGAGAAGGGGTACTACAGTTGTCACTAGTTTTATGTCCAAAGTCATTTTATATACTCTAGTCGGTTACTACTACCGAAATATTCAGTCGGTAAGCACATAACAGTTGGTTAAAGAAGAAAGTAGTCACAGAGCCTAGTATACACCGAGCTGTCTACCGAGTAGCAATAATGATACATTGAGTGAACACACACCGAGTAAAACGTGTTACCAAATTCATTGAACCTAGACACACATGGGAAACGTGTTACAAGATCAAGGAACAAAGAACCGTTATCTCATTGGAAATTGCACTTAAAGATTTTGTATGATTTTGAGGTCATCTATCCAATGAAATATTTTGTATGGTTATTCATTCGATAAATCATGCTTGTAAGATCGAAGCAATGAACAGATCACCGACATAAGAGATCTATTTATACAACATGAATTAAGGATCAAAATAGAGAGAGATATATGAAGCAAGACATGTGTGATAGATAAGGAAGCATTGAGTATTGTGACTGTCAGAGACACAGAGGTCACCGAGAAGGATTTTAGAGAACAGTCAAGGAACAGAGTAAACAGAAAGGTTTATCGAGTTACTTTATGGGTTACTGAGGTATGCTATAAGCAAGGTAATCTCATTTTGAGCACATAGAATCTACTGTAACATTTTAGATGTAAAGTTGCAGATATTTGTAAAGATTTTATTGTAATATTTTGAGATGTAAGAGAAACCTTTAATAGGGTAAAAGACTCTAACAAAGTCTATAAATTTTTAAAGCCTTTAACGAGGTGCAACATTTAGAAAAAGTTTTGTAAAATCCTTTAGCAAGGTAGATCTAATGATCATGATACTCCTAATAGGGTAAGCTATCAGAAATATCTAAACATGTAGCTCTAACTGAGCAACCTTTATTATTGCAGTAGTGAAGTTGTGGGTGCCATCCCCACCGCAGTTTTTTTTTCTAACCAAGAGTTTCTGCATAACCAAAATATATGTGTTATGGAGTGAATCATGTATGATTATTATTTATTTGTTTTAGCTTTATGTTATGTTACAACAGTTTTTGGTTTATGCATAATAGTAAAGTTATTGATAAAGAAAGGACTTGAAGTACTGATTCACCCCTCCCCTCTCAGTACATTAGCTTTCCATATTGGGCCTAACAATTGGTATCAGAGCTTGAATCTTGTAAAAGGGTTTAACAGCATAAAGAAAAAGATCTTATCAATGGAAGGCTATAAACAATCTCGGAGAATTGTGTATCTGCAAGAAGAGTTGGATCATGCTAATCAAGTGATTGCAGACATGCAAAGACAAATGCAAAAATCATTGAAAGATAGAAGAAGATTATTTGATGATTTATAGGAATCTCAAGAGTTAGTGAAATAGATTGAGACATCATCTAAGAATAGTATATCTAAAGAGACTAAAGAAATGATTAGAGAACTGATAGAAAAGAACAAAGCACTGACTAATCAGCTAAAAGCAATGAAGAGAGGACATGAACATTTCAGCACACAGATGACTGAAAATCTTGATGCATTGAGGACAGCCGAGGATAAAGTAAGAGATCTAGAAAGAGAAAAACAAAAACTTGAAGCATTAGTATCTGAAAAGAATGATGAAATCACAAGGTTGACTGGGATTCAAATAAAACTGTCAGATCAATTGGGTTATGCACATCATGAAGCAAATCTGAAAGATAATGAGAATCAAGCATTAAAACTTGAACTATCAAGGTTGACCGATGAACTTGAAACAAAGAAGAAATCCAAAGAAACACTGAAAAAGAGTTATGAAGCATCAAAGATGTTGGATGAGCAACTGAATACAAAAAGACCCAACAAAGTTGCAGGACTCGGTTACAAAGGAAAAGACTCTACCGAGAAGGGAATCCACACTACCGAGAGAGGAGAATCATAAAAGCAAGCTGGAAACAAGAAGAAAATCAAAGGAAAGAAGCCTATTTGCAACTACTATGGAAAACAAGGACATACTATTAATAGGTGTCAAATCAGAAAACGTAAGCAACCGAATGTAACTAGGTCTAATGGTTATTGTCACAATTGCAATAAATATGGTCACACATCTAACCAATGTAGGACAAAGTCTACTAGCAATTATCAGAAGGCAAAATTCAAAGGATTTTGTAAAAACTGCAATAGATATGGACATAGTACCGAGAAGTTTTGGTTTAAGCAAAAGAACTATATGTGGTCTGCACATCGAGCAAATACTAGAGGTTACCGAACACACATAGATTCTAACCGACAGTATTCTACAGTACCATGGGATTACAATATAAGGATATGGTGTGAATATTGTGGAGGATATGGACATATAAGTGCCAACTACTTTATAAGGTTTAGAATGAACAACTGAAGATAATGGAGAAATCCTAGTATGGCATGTTTTCATTGTCACAAAGCTGGACACTTGGCTAGAGATTGTGGAGATCAACCTAGAGGAGACACTGAGGAAATAAGAAGCAAATTATAGATGATTTGCAAAAAGAAGGAAATTGTGTCAAATGAAGAAAGCACCTTACCTACCAAGTTAGGTGCACCTTTTCCAAATTAATTGGTAAAGGTATGAAGGGATTGCATTCTTTCAAAGGTTAAATCTTAACAGTTCCTATTTTATCATGTACCTAATTCAAAATCTACATAACTAGAAGATGCATTAGGAAATTTGAAATTTTATCTAGTCTTCAGGAAGCCTGTCAAGTCTGTAAATACAGGAAGCCTATCTAGTCGGTAAATACATGAAGTCTGGCTACTCGGTAAAAGCATAAAAAGGAAGTGGTACTGAGTACATTTAATGTCTTTGACCTAACTGCACGAAGCCCGATAAGGTATATTGTGTACTTAAAGCTTTTGCGCGGCCATTTTACACTTACCAAGTTTTAAAGAGAGCAAAGCAAAGTGATTCAAAGGCGATCAAACTTCCTACGAAGCAAAATTCAAGGTATTTACACATCGATCTCAAGCATTTCTAAGAGCTAGCTACTGGGAAATATCAGTGTGATTATCTGTTTTACATTTGCTAAGTGAAAGCGTTTGCTGGTTAAAGTTTTCAAACCTTAAGGATCTTTTGTTAAGTGATTATCCAAAATTTGCAATGGCACCTAAGATCTAGAAGCTCGTTGTTGTTCAGAACATTGAAAAGCCCTCACTGAAATACTCTCTAACTCCCAAAGTAGCATTTGAACCGGATGATAAAACTGCATTTTCACTCATTCCGGATAAGGTTTTATTAGTTGAGGATGTCAGATTCTTCACTAAGTGTCATGTTGAGGAACTACATCAAGTTGAAATCAAGGACACATATGATGAATTGTGTACCGATGGGAAATTGGATAGCAAGTATGAACACATCAAAATCAAGGGATTGACCGAAGCCCTAACCCATGTCTTCAAACCCCAATGGGTCAAGTTTGTTCTAAGTAGAGTTCATGATGATTTCATGTGGTTAGAGGAGCAACCATTTAAAATCACCAAGGAAATCATTCATTTGATCACCAGTTACCCTATTTTTTATCATGCGCAAGCTCAGAAAATGATATCACAGAAGGAATTGATCACTCTAACTGGAGTTGAATCTGATTGCAGAGGACTGAAATTGAACAATGTGATAGATGCAGAGCTAAAGTTTGCCATTAGAGTCATAGGTTATTGTTTCTTCCAATCGACAAGGGAAAATAGTATACCCTATGTAGCAGTCGATTTAGCATATAAAATTGTGAAGAAAGGAATGAAAATTGATCTTTGTGAAGTATTGTTGAAAAACCTGTTTGAGAATCTAAACACCATAAGGAAGTTGAAGAAGAACAACTCGGCTAACACACTAAAGTTTGGATCACTTTTGGTATGCATGTTTTTCTATTTTGAGAAATTCTTTCCATTAGTCGGTAATGTAGTTTGAGAGCTACACCGACCAATCACCCATCAAATGGCTAGGTGATAACTTTAATGATATTATGGATGATTACTTTAGCAAGTTTCAGGAAAAGATGCATAATAGGTATAGAATTCCACCCCAGTTAGTAGACAAATACAAGGATGACATATGCTTTAAAGTAGACACCGACTACTGCTATGTTAATGTTGTGGAACCGAGAACTCAATCTTTGCCACCTATGGGTTATGAGATTGATTTTGATATCACACAACATCAGATAGATGATTTTCTTACATTACCAAGGCATGATACTGAGATGAGATATGGTACATATGAAGAAGTTAAAGAGAAAGTAAAGATGAGTATTATAGTACCCAAGGCTACAAGGAAAGCAACAAAAATGATCAAGGCATTAATGGCGAAATTTGGAGAAGGTTCTTCCTCCACACCTATCAAGGGCACTGTAGTCATCACCGAGGAGGTATTTGAAGCCCAAGAGGTAGCTATTACATTGAGCACCGAGTTGCCTAAAGGTAAAGTTTTGAAAAGGAAGAAACAGGATACATCAAAGGTATCATCGACTTCTTCAGTAAAGTGCCCAAACACAAGATCATCTACAGCATCACTGAGTAAGAAACAAAAGAATGTCGCTGCACCAAAGGTAACAAAAACTTATAAGAAATCTACTCGGAGACTCATTTTGACTAAAGAGTCTAGTGACACCAAATCTAAAGACCAAAACAAATTTCAGATTGTCAAGAGTAAAAAGGTAGATGTACAGAGTGTTGATAACTTTTGTGCTAATCTGAAGTAATATGGTGGATTTGGAGCATTCAGATATGTTAAGTATGAATCCAGATCTGATGATGAAAAGAGACAAATAAAAGAAGTTGTCATCTGCACACTTCTGAAATTCTGATTGGTCCCATTGGAAGTATCTAAATCTCTTCCAAATGAATTATATTTGCATATTGATAATAGGTGGAAGTATGTTATGGACTTAGAGAAATAGATGAGAGAAAGAAGTTTGGTACATCTCTTTCCAGACATGTCGGTAGATGAGATCAATGAACATCTAAAAAGCTGCCACACAAACTTCCTAGTCAAGCAAAGAGCCTTGAAATTGATGAATGGCCTTTACTTGGATGTAGAGAATGAGACCAACGAAAAATGGCAGGAAATCTTTCGAATCAAGAATGCTAGTGAGCAAGTTGAAGTTGAAATAGTTGATGTCACTGAGCAAGATCCTAATATCACCAAGCAAGACCCTGTTGACACTATACAAATTGATGAGGATATCATGGACACCGAGGCACAAGAACAAGAAATGATAGAAGGGAAAGCATATGCCAAATTGGTATCCAGTGAGTCAGTTTTGGAACAAGTTCATCCCTATCCTTTGGTCACTTAGCCCATTTTAACCGAGGCCCCTCATGATACTGAACAAGGAATAGAGGATCACAAGTCTACAGAAGGAGAAGCTACTTCTTAGGCCACCGGGGAACAAACTTCTCAAGGACCTGCAAGCACATAAAGTAATGCCACCAAGACCCCAAGCACAGAAGCACCAAAGGACACAACAAAGGCTACATCAGAGGTTCAAGAAATTGACAAGAGTGTTGCCTCTACCGAGGGTCAAAAAGCCTCCCAAGCCATTGTGTTAGTTCAACTGGTGAAAGGTAAAGAAAAGAAGATGAAAAAGCATAGTTTCAAATTATATCTATCAAAACCAATAGTGTTGCTGAATGTAGACATATCCAAATTAAAAGGGCAACCACTCATTGAATTTGGTGAACTATGCAAATCCAAAGCAGAACAGGAAAAACAAATGGCTATTCAAAAGAAAAACAAAGTACTTTAGAAGGTGAAAGCACTATTAACAGATATAATACCTGAAGCTACAGTGACAAAAGATGTAGCCATCCATATTCAACTGGATGAACTCCTAACTAAAATAGAGACATCTAGAGTAAATGCCTCTGAATATTTGAGCAAATTGAAGGACAAAGAGCTCACTGCTAAAATAATTGAAGAGGTATAGAAAGCTATTGCTATTGGCAAAGTAAAACTAGTCAAATTTATTGCTGAGTTGTCCCCTCAACTCAAGCATATTCTTTATTTATTTCAGAAAATCTGTACATTTTCTTTATTGATTAAAGATATCAAAAATAAAATAGAAGTGATTGAGAAAGAGATCACTGATCTCTTAAATATATTGACCACTGAGACAAATTATATTCAGCATTTCTATACAAAGTTACAAAAGCTCATGGCTCAACAATTGGAACTTAAGAATAAAGAGCACAAGATCAGGATGGATATAATGACTCTTCAGACATTATTCATTTCTCATCTTTCATCCGTCCAAGAGCAAATCAACAAGGCTACCTCCCTATCCACTCAACAAGAGGGAAGTGCCTTAGGTGGACTAATTTCACTGTTAGCTGACATTACAACTTAGAATTCACTCATGGATATTGTCAAGGATGCCCTCTCTACCGCTCTCACTGATGCAAGGACAAAGTACAAATCCGATTTTGACCAGTTACCTCCACCGAATGGTAACTAAGTTTTGATGTTTGTCAAAAAGGGGGAGTGAGTATACTATCAAAGTATCAAAGGGGGAGTGTAGTATATAGGGGGAGTATACCAAGCAAAATAGAGTATCCAATGCACAGTTAATTTTGGCAGTGAACCAAGCAGTGACAACCAAGCGGTTAATACAAAATGTTGATCACCAAGCATGCATAATCAAAGTTATGTATAGTATATTGATAAGGGGAGTATATCTGAATATACTATTTCATTGACAAATGTATACACTGTCAGTTTAGTCAAATTTTGTAAGTATATAGATTTTTGAGTTATGACTTTGAAAGTAGTTTTGTCAAACATCTCAACTAATGTCAAAAGGGGAGATTGTTACTACTTACTAAGTTGTCATTAGTTTTATGTCCAGAGTCATTCTATATACTCTAGTCGGTTACTACTACCGAAATATTCAGTCGGTAAGCACAGAGCAGTCGGTTCAAGAACAAAGTAGTCACAGAGCCTAGTATACACCGAGTTGTCTATCGAGAAACACTCTATGTCTACCGAGCAGCAATAATGATACACCGAGTGAAATGTGTTACCAGATTCATTGAACCTAGACACACATGGGAAACGTGTTACAAGATCGGGGAACAAAGAACCGTTATCTCATTGGAAATTGCACTTAAAGATTTTGTATGATTTTAAGGTCATCTATCCAATGAAATATTTTGTATGGTTATTCATTCAATAAATCATGCTTGTAAGATAGAAGCAATGAACATATCACTGAAATAAGAGATCTATTTATACAACATGAATTAAGGATCAAACTAGAGAGAAATATATGAAGTAAGACATGTGTGATAGACAAGGAAGCACTGAGTATTGTGACTGTTAGAGACACAAAGGTCACCGAGAAGAATTTTAGAGAACAGTCAAGGAACAGAGTAAACAGAAAGGTTTACCGAGTTACTTTATGGGTTACCGAGGTATGCTATAAGCAAGGTAATCTCATTATGAGCACATAGAATTTGCTATAACATTTAAGATGTAATGTTGTAGATATTTGTAAAGATTTTATTGTAATATTTTGAGTTGTAAGAGAAACCTTTAACAGGGTAAAAGACTCTAACAAAGTCTATAAATTGTAAAGCCTTTAACCAGGTGCAACATTTAGAATAAGTGTTGTAAAATCCTTTAGCAAGGTAGATCTAATGATCTTGATACTCCTAACAGGGTAAGCTATCAGAAATAGCTAAACATGTACCTCTAACTGAGTAACCTTTATTATTGTAGTATTGAAGTTGTGGGTGCCATCCCCACCATAGTTTTTCTCTCTAACCAAGTGTTTCTTCGTAACCAAAATATATGTGTTATGGAGTGAATCATGTATGATTGTTATTTATTTGTTTTAGCTTTATGTTATGTTACAACAGTTTCTGGTTTATGCATAACAGTAAAGTTATTAATAAAGAAAGGATTTGAAGTACTGATTCACCCCTCCCCTCTCAGTACATTAGCTTTCCATATTGGGACTAACACCATGCATCAGCATTGACATTAGCATGATGCCATGTTGATGTTAGTGATATGGATGGCTTGCATGGCCCCCTATGAACTTCTTTGTGTCCTAGAAGAGAGGTTTTTTTTTGTTTTGGCCATAACTTGGGCATACGATATCATTTTTTGACAAACGAGATATCGTTGGAAAGCTGGTTTCATCTACTTTCCAGATTTGTGGGTTTCATCATCTGATTTTGCCATTGAATTCTATAACCATTTAAATTTAGAGGTGTTGTTTTCAATCCCAAGCTCATATCTTTTCACTAGTTTCTCTATTTTTCGCAATTCTAGCGGCATTGGGCCGGTGTTTTAGAGCTCTTCACAGCCATCCATGCACTTTTTTCATATTTTACTCCAAGTACATTTTATTTAGTTTTTTGTGTTTTCACTCTGGTGTATTACTTGGACATATGAGTTCGTGGAAACTTCTAGTTTGTATGGGATGACTCTTTTTTGGTTGTTCTTCATGGATTTCTAGTTTTATGTCTTTTTTTGACATTCAGAGCTTTCATTGTAAGCATTTATGATTTTGTAATCACACTGAGATAAAGTGCCTCTATATTGCACCTATCTTATGGGATCTTGCACATCAGTTTTGTTCCTTATTGTACTCGCACTATGATATAAAGTGCCATGGGGGTTTGATGTTTTCCTTTGTTTGCCTTCATACCTTTCTCATGTGTGTGTGCCTTGGATTTTACACCCTTTGTATTTTCTTGTACTTTCATGTTTGCACAGTTAGATGTTCTTGGTTCTTCTTCATGCACTACATTATGGCTTTCAGATTCAGTGTACCTATCATACCTCTCCCTTGTCATCATTATTGGGGGGGGGGGGGGGGTTCTACTGTTGGTGCTAATGCTTCCTTGGTTTTGCGTTGGAGTGAGCTATGTATTCAGTATTTGTTCCTATGTACTAGGCAGATGTAGCAGCTGGTTACCCATGCATTTCGGTGAGATGGAATACTTATCATATGGACACTCTTGCATTCCTATTTCTAGAGGTGACCTTCCTTTTTTTTTCATTTGATCAGTTCTTCAGACTTGTGGTACTCATGCCATTTGTATCTTCATATTCCAGATGTTTTGCCTGTGTTTGCCATCTAATTTAGATTCGAGTAGAGTCATTGAGGGAACTCACACAGATTCATGTCTTCTTGATCTTGACCATCTTTTGTTTCAGAGGAGGTTCTTATTTCAGCATCATAGCAGTTATGCGATGACAATGTTTGCAACTTCTTCATGTTTCAATGATTCTTCATGCTCATCTTTTGTTGCTATCTTTTGGAACATTCTTGTTTGGAGGATTCTTAGTCCTCCACTTGAGTTTTCATCTCTTCTTGGAGAGGATTTTTGTTCCCATAGGATTTTCTCCCTTTTCTCCACTTTACAAAGATTTCATTGTGCTTGGGTACCTCATCAGGCCTTGTTGTCGAGACCCATTTTTGTCTTTCATGCATCTAGTCCTTAGTTTTTTTTAGCTTCTCCCTAGCTTCATCTTAAGGGGGGTGTTAGAGTAAAGGTATTAGTTTACTTAATTAATTAAATCATATTGATTTAATAATTAAGTCACATTTTATCTATTTCACTTAAGCTAAATTTCGGAAGATAATCTTAGGAATATTAATAGTACATTTATTATTAATTATTAATTGCTTTTAGGGTTTTCCCTTTTAGGTTTGATCTCTTTTTATAAGGATTGATCCCTATTGTAATTCAATAATCTGATTATTATTGTTGCATTCTTTTGATCTAGGTTTTCAAAGCAATCTTTGTGTTTTGTGAATCTTCCATTGTTGTGATAGGTTATTTGCATACAGGTGTTCACTGGGTTCTGTGGGGTTGTATTCTACAACTTTAACAGTAGTGAACATGCTTTTATGTTTAAAACTTAAAATTATAATAATCATTTTAAATTCAATAATAATAATCATAATTATAATAATCATTATTGTAATAAAAAGTTTCATTCAAAATTGTATATTAACAATTCAAATAATGGCCAAAATAATAATTATTCTAAGAGGGCCCATTGTACATATTGTGGTAAGGATGGTCATGTGACTAATAATTGTTTCAAGAAACAAAATGGTTAAAAACCCATGAACCAAAATAATTAAAATAATAAAAAACATAAACCTAATTATAAGAAAGGTAATAATAATGGTACTTCATCTTGTCATGCATTCACTTGTAGTTACAATGTTTCAAAGCCTATTGAATGGATTATTGATTCTGGCACATCTCAACATGTTACTTCTCATAAAGAAATATTTTATTCTATGCACCCTAATTCTTTGAATATTCCTATTCAACTTGTTAACAATAATACTTGTAAAGTAGAAGCTATTGGTGATGTTAATGTTCCTAATGGTGAATTACATGATATTATTTATGTTCCTAAATTAAAATCAAATTTACTTTATGTTACTAGGCTTTGCCAAGATTATAAGATTGAATTCTATAAGGATATGTGTTATATCATTGATCCAAAGCATAACCAAGTTATTGCTAATGCTAAAAATGGATAATGATAACTTATTCAAATTTATGAGTTTCCTCATTCAAATTATTCTTTTCTTACTAGCATTGATTTTAATGTTTGGCATGAAAGACTTGGCCACATAAATTCTAATAATATTGCCTTAATGCAAAAACAAAATATGGTAGATGGATTGCCTAGCATTGTTCCTTCTAAAATTGTATGTATAAGATGCATGAGTGGTAAGATACATAGGGAGCCCTTTCCTCATGCTCAATCATGTAGGGCAAATCATAAATTGCACTTAATTCATAGTGACCTTTTGGGACCTATGGAGAATAACTCCATCCAAGGATCAAGGTATGCACTTACATTTGTTGATGGTTTTTCAAGGAGAACTTGGATCTATTAACTTCATAGTAAGGAGCAAGTTCTTGATGTTTTTATTGAATTTCATATGCTTGTTGAAACACAATTTGGTTTTAAGATTAAAATACTTAGAACCAAAATGTTAAGGAATATGTGAATAATGCATTTAATGGTTATTTGAAATTTTTGGTATCAAGCATGAGCTTACTATTCCCTATGCACCTCAACACAATGGTATAGTGGAAAGGAAGCATTGAACCATTGTTGAAATGACTAGATTTTTATTGCATGCTAAGAATATGGATTATAAATTTTGGGTTGAAGCTATGGCTTGTGCTATTTATCTCATTAATAAGACTTCTTCAAAATCTTTATAGGATATAACTCCTGAAGAAGCTTGGTCTGGTAGGAAGCCCAATCTTGAGCATTTAAGGATTTTTGGTTCAATTTCTTATGTTCATAAACCTAAACAAAAGAGGCATGATAAATAAAAAGCAAAAATTAGTTATGTAATTTTTGTCCTTTACCCTTGGAGATATTGTAATTTCTTATGCAAAAATTAGATATATAAATTTATTGGTTATGGTGACCATTCTAAACCATAAAGAGTTTACAATGCAGTCACTAAAAAAGTAAAAGTTGCTAGGCATGTTTGTATTGCTGAAAATGGTGTTCATGATTGCTTGAAGGTGCAAGATAATGAATTTGTTGATAGTACATTTGTGGTTGTGGAGGACAAACCTCCTTGTCTTAACCCTACTAGTAATGAATCTATTTCTAAAACTGATAGTGATGATGATCATGATAATTCTACTCCTAATGATTCTTCTTCTAGTGATAATTCTATTAGTTCTAAAAGGAATCCTAAATGGTTTAAAACTTTGATTCAAGAAAGTGACGATTATTTAGCTAGAATGGATAAACTTAAAGATAGAAGAATAAATTATTGCAAGTATGCTTTGATGTCTACTATTGTGAATTTAAATGATCCTGATTCTTTTGAGCAAGCTAAAATTCAACCTCATTGGTAAAATGCTATGCAAGAAGAATATGATAATTTGCTTGCTAATCAAACTTGGGATTTAGTTATGTTACCTCAAGGTAAAAATATTATTTGTTGTAAGTGGTTATATAGAACTAAATTGAATGCAAATAATGAAGTTGGTAAGTTTAAAGCTATATTAGTTGCTAGAGGTTTTTCTTAAATTGAAGGCTTACATTATAATGAAACTTTTGCTCCCATTGCTAAAATGCCTATTATAAAATGTTTTCTTGCTTTAGCTTCTAATATGAATTGGCCTATTCATCAAATGGATGTTAAAAGTGTTTTTCTAAATAGTGATTTACATGAGGAAATCCTCCCGGTTTTGTCAAGGAAGGTAATGAACATTTAGTTTGTAAGTTAAAGAAGTCAATTAATGGTTTAAAACAATCTCCTAGATAATGGTATGTAAAGATAAATGCATTCTTTCTTTCTCAAGGTTTCATTAGAAGCAAATCTGATCCAAATTTATATATTAAACGTAGTGAAGATGAAATTGTGATTATTATTTTATATGTAGATGATTTAATTCTAACTTCAATTTCCAATCTTTTGATTTTTGATATTAAGTTTCAACTCAATCAAAAAATTCAAATGAGTGATTTGTTGCCATTATTGGATGAATTGATTATGTGTTGCATTGATGTCAACACTAGCTGTTATGGTTGGTTACTAGTAGACAGGTTTTGGTTACTGACAAAAGAGACTATCTATTGGACACTTCTTGCATGTTTGGATCAGTGAAGTATATTTGATTTTATGTGTTACATGTTCCTTGAGCATGTTTAGGTCAATTGGTATTGACTTAGTAATCAAATATTGTCATACATTCTGGTGTTAGAATATTTATTCTTTACTTGGCATAGGTTTATTTGTATTTAGTTTGGGATATTTCTTGGGAATCCCTACATATAATGTATCCTCTAGTCCATGTGTGAGGACAAGTCATTTATATTATTTTCCTTTATTAACGAATATTAGTTTATCCTCCTTAAGAGGATGATGACACATTGCACACACATATTGTGAATGGTGGCATTCATAGATTTGGGAGTTACTTTGTATCTCCTCTCCTCATCTCTATATAAGAGATGCTTTTCCTCACATTCTTCACTTTTGATATCATTGTAATGAGCTTCTCTCTCTCTCTCTCTCTCTCTCTCTCTCTCTCTCTCTCTCTCTCTAGGCTTTTCCTTCATTCATAATATATGAGGGGTTTTTCTTTGTTTTTCCCCTTTCAAAAGTTCTTGTGTTTCCTCTTCAAGTTTTAGGTAACTGCTCTCAAGTTGCTTTCTACTTTGGTAACATTACTTCAATCAACATGCTTACATGTATTTATTTTTATATTCTTTCTCGTGGATTTCCTTTCAATGATTTATTCACCTAAATTAAATAATTTTTTATTATTTAATTAAGTTTAACCTATATTTCCCCATAATTAAATAACTTTTTTAAATTATTTAATTATCTATTTATCTTCCAAGTTAAATAAATTACATAAATTTAATTTCCCTCCATTTCAAATTAATTCAAATTCCCTCTAATTCAACTTAATTTCATTTCCAATAAATTTGCATTTCATTTAGCATTTTCAAAAATTTGAATGCACATCAAATTGCATTTCCTGTTGATTTCCTATAATACATGCTAAATGCCACTGACATCGAGTCAACTCACAATCAATCTCTTCTAACTAATTACTTAACTCTCAATCAATATTTTCTTACTAACTAGTTAAATCAGTTAACTAATCAATTAGATCAGTGTTGTAATCAATCAATCTGGAGTTAAATATCAATTAAATTTCCTGATTTATCCATCAATTTTGTTCAACTCCCTATTAGATTTGTTATCTCTCAAATCAAGCCAATTGATCTATCAATTAGATTCAATCACCAAGACTGATTCTCTCTCACCTACTTCTCACATTAAATCTCGATCATTGATCAAATCAAGTCTCAAATCAATCTCAACCATCCAATTAGATCCTCTAGAATCTATAAATTCGGCATCAATTCCTCTTTTTTAGAAATCATGATCTTCAAATTCTCATGTCATCGTATTTTCAATCTTTGATATCATGACTCTAAGAGTCAACATATTACAAGACGCAGAAGGGTAATGAAAGTGACAAGCTCAAATTCAATAGGGAGTTTTTAATGACAATTAATTTTCTTGTTGATTTTTGAATGCAAAATTTCATTGATGTTACAGACAAATAATTAAATTTGGGCTTTTGTGGTTTCTAGTTGAATTGGATTAATGCTAATAATTTTCTTTATGTACATATTGGTGAACTTGACGTCAAGCAAAACCTCTTATTTATTTCATGATTTTTCATGTGTTCTTGATTAAGATAAATGTGTTTTAGAGGAACTCGAAACCTAAATCCAACATCAAAAAATAAAACCAGTATCAAACCAGAGTCTAAACAACTACCAACCAGCAACAAAAGTAGGGGATACACCCCACAGCTCCTAAACCAAAAACAACAAAAACAAAGCAAAACATCAACTAGCAAAACTAGAGCTTTCATGAGCTTTGTATTTTTCTAAATCATATTCCTATTAATGTCTTCTAGTTCCTCCATGATAAATCTCAAGCTTCTCCTCTCCTGGTTCTTGCTTCTCATCCTGGTTGAAGGTCCACTAGAGATCTGTATATCAACATTATGTGTGTTTATTCTTGAACTCTTCTTGCTCATCTTGGATAATGATGGATGGGCTCATTGAAGATAAATTCTCTCATTAACCATTTTGAGGCCTTCCACACTACTATTCATAGCCTCTTTGTCGATTTACACCAATCCCCTGAGGTTGCCATTTAATTCCTCCATTCTTTTTTCTGGATAAGCAATTCTTGACTCATTTTCAGTTTTCATAATCCTAATATCTTCTGTTAATTTTTTATTCATCCTTAGAATCTTGTTGGTTTTGTCTTGCATAGGATTCTCCGTGAAGGTATTGATATTATCATTAATGTCCTATTTTAAGAAAGTAATTTCACTATTCATCCAGTTAAAACACTTCACCTGGTTACTAGTAGAATTAGCAAGGAGCACTTCAAAGTCATTCTCATCCTTTTTTATATTCTCCTAGGTCCACATTAAGGGGGATATCCTGTTTAATTTATTCATCTGCTTTACCCTTTGTTTCCACCCCTTTCCCCATTTTAAACTTTTTCAAACTTTGAGGACCCCTAACAGGGGATTTCGAATGTAGGGTTTTGAACTTTTTAGCCACTTGTCTAGGAAGGAATTTTCTTTTCCTGCTACTATTTGTATCGGGGGTAGCTTTTTGTGAGGGACCCTCATCTTGTGATGACCGGTAATTAGAATCGTCAGACACATGGATGTCATTCTAGTCCATCCTCATATCCCCACGAGGGCCTCTATGGCTTGGCAATATTATATCACGTGAATTCATATTGGGGGGTTTAATATCCCAAAAATGAGGGTACAATATATTTCCTATTGGTGAAAATAGGGATGTTTTTAATTTGGACTATTAAAAAATACAATATTTGGTGAAAATAGGGGGGCTTTTAGTTCAGGTTGTGTATTGGGAAGGGGTGACAAAAAAGAGTTTAGGGCAACATTTTTTAAAAATAGGGGGAATCTTTAGTATGTCATGAACGCACGTGCTATAACCCAGGTTTACTAAGTAAAGCCCCCGTGCATATCCCACACCTCCTTCTCATTAAACTCGACATCAGAAACCACATGAACATCATCGCTAGCCAAATGATTAGGGTTATTTACAAAAGGGGAGGGCTTAACCTCATGTGCTTTGGCATATTCCATAATAAGTATGATTAACCCCTCATGCAAAATTGGGTTTTCATTATTTTTAGCATGATGTAAAAGACTATGCTCAAGAGAATAAAGTAAATAAAAAGGCAGAGAAATTTTTCTATCATGCCTAAAATGGTTTAAAATTGTGAAATGATTGGAAAAAATGCTAGCATAACGGTCATCTAGAGTTATGTATCTCATTATAATCTCTACTGCGTCCACCTATAGATTCATGAGATCTTTCTTGTTGTATCCCCCATATGGCATTTTCCTTACTCTATTTCTTTCACTCTATTTGTTATAGAAGATTGAAAAAGCTTCCTTCAAGGCCTTTCTCTCTCTATAGAACTTTTTTCCTTCCATTTTTAAACCTATAATCTCTTCTATGAAATGCTCATCAATTCTAAATTTGGCACCATACATAGAGAATGCACTTCTGTCAACCCTTCACAAAATCTTCCATCAAGCTGGGCTCTTGGTCGTATAGCTTTTTGAGGTAAGGCTCAAGGTTGTTGTCCATAATTTCAGTCCACATCTCCTTGTTATGTTCCGACTTCTAGCATGAGTTCAGCTCCAATCTATTCTTATCTCCCCCCATAACTAGAATACCTTTGCAATTTTTATTGTTCATAAAACTAATACCTGACCCAAACCAGTAGATACAAAGCCAAACATGCAAGAAGAATCTAGAATTTCATATCCACATATTTCTAGAAATGACTTTACTCATGTGAGTTGATGCCATAATTACAATTTGGTAATTAGGCAAGAGTTTCGTAATCCTTATGTGTCAACTCACACAAGTGAGTTGGGAAGGAATTCGTAGTCATCCACCATTTAATTTCATCATTTACCACTCCAAGTTTTTCCATGTGATTAGTAGGAATATTACCTTCCCTAAAGACATGAGAAATTTGAATTTTCTCTAGTTGGTAGTCATACCAAGGCACTCTTGTATTAAATGCTTGATAGTCTAGCTAGGAGATGCTTTTATAATCAAGCATTCGTCTCTAGATTTTTGCATTCATTGAAATCATTTCCACATTCATACAAATAATATTTCACCTTTGTTAAGGTATAATTTTTCATCCATATGAGGAGTTTTTTGCATTTGTGTGATAATTGTCATGCCAGCTAGGTAAAATAGAAAGGGTATAAAAGTGCTCACTGTGAATTTTGCTTTACCTTTCTCAATTTTCTATAGAAATTCATCTTTTGATTAGAAAATAAATTGATAGAATACCTAGATAATTGGGAACGAATTCAATATGATACCTTGTAAAATAAAGATGAAGCTTCTAGGTTACTGTCAAAGAGAAGAAAAGAGGAGGTTCAACAAGCTATTCCAGTGGTTTTTGCAAGCAAAGAAATTAATCAATGAGCCTGACGAATACATCAAAATTACAAAATATAAAATGTGCATTATGACTTACACCTAGAAATATAACATGCATCTCAGAATGATTTTGATGTTCTAATTTCTTATTCTATTTTCTAGAAAATTCTAAGTTTTTTTTTTGCAGATCCCACTATTAAACGACATACATTTTCAAATTGATAAGGTGATTGTTTCACATTCATTGGAATTTCAGTTGACATTTGTTTTTTGCAAATGTTGCAGTTGTTTGTTTACTATTTCACATTCGACTACCAAAAATAATTTATGTTTTGACTTGCAAATTCATTTTCTATTTTTTATTTATTACTAGTGTCCTATTTTGAGCATGTGGCAGATGGAGTTCTAAGGAGAAAAGCTTATGATCGGTCAAAGACACAAAATTAACAACACTACTAATTCATTATTTTTCCAGAGGTAGTATAAGAGGGTGTCATATTTTTTCTAGATTAGCACATAGTTCATTTGGTGCTTAAGATGAATAACTTCTTTGACATATCTAGGGCACTTGCTCATTTTGTTTAACCCCACTAGAAGGCTTGCCTCTTGAAGGATTTGTAGCATCCTTAAATTGCAACCCTTATAATTTTTGATCAAATTTGGGTCTTCGCCTTAGTGTTTGCACCCCTTGGCTTGATCAGAGACCTAATTATGCTCATACATGTCATAAACATCATCTAGCTCAAAGATGCACCTCATCGCTACCATGGTCCTGCCCCAAAATAGGCTCCCTAATGGGGACCTATTTTGGACACCCTGACCTATCTCAAATTTGAGCGGGAAAAACCCCCTCCATGTTGGCTCATGTTGAAAAATTAATTCATTTTCCCTTCGAGAAAGTATATAAGGGAATTTCCCCTCTCATTTAATCATTAGACAACATTAATGAGTAAGCATTGAGCATTCAAGAAATCAAACATTCAAGCATTCAAGAGCAATTGAACATTTTTAGTTTTCCTTCAAGCTTTGGAGCAACAATACAGTCAAGATTTCAAGCACTGAAGACAAGATCACTATCCTAATCCATTAAGTCCTAATTCCATGTGAAGGCAAGAAAAAATTTACAAGGAGGTATAAGCATTTTATTTTCAGTCAATTCAACATCCACTCAAAGAGGAGGATTTATATTTTTAGTCATTTTCAATTATAGTATTTCAACATCTTACTTAATTCCAAAATTGGGGTTTGACCTAAAGGCAAGCCCCTATCCCCAACAAACTTCCATTTCCATTTTTGTATAGAAAAATAGGTGCACAGTTGTAAATCTTGGGATAAGTTTTAGATACAGAAACAAGAAAACCCTTTTCTGTGATCGGAAATCTCGGAGGACAAGGAGGGGGCATCTTGGTCCCTGCACATGGTGTTGGCTACTTTTGGCAGTTTTCATAGAGCATTTTTTAATCATCTCATACTTTTCAAATCAAGGTGCACGACAAAATCCTAAATTTACAACTCACTGTTTTCTCAAATTTGTCTTCATTTTTATCACTTAGTCTTAATTCAACTAGTCAACTTACAAAAGAGGGTCAAACACATTCCATCTTGACCAATCTACTTAGTATTCAGTCCTAATCTAGTTAGTGACAAAATTTAGTGGATTTCCCCCCTCTTTTGAATGTAAATTCATCTCCCCATCGAAGAGAAAATAAGTGATTTGGTGATTTCTCCTTCTATCTTATAAATTACCAAGTCACCTAATTTTCCTCATCAAGATCATCATTAAATGTGCATGTTTTAATGATGATCTTGATGAGGAAGTTTATATTAAGAAACCTGATGGTTTTTTACTATCAGATGATACAAATATGGTTTGCAGGTTAAGGAAAGTTTTATATGGATTGAAACAAGCACCTAGAGCTTGGTATGCAAGGTTGGATAGATATCTTTTGAAGCTTGGTTTTACTAAGGGTAGTGCTGATAGTAATTTATATTATAAGATCACTGATGATGATATACTGATTATTGAAGTATTTGTTGATGACAATATTTTTGGAGGTGAAGATAAGTTATGCATAGAATTTTTTAAGAATATGGAGAAATAATTTGAGATGTCTATGATTGGTGAGATGAAATTTTTCTTAGGTTTACAGATTACTCAGGCTGACAAAGGTATTTTCATCTGTCAAACTAAATATGCTAAGGAATTGTTGAAGAAATTTGGTATGGGAGTTTCTAAACTAGTAAGTACTCATCTGGTTACAAGTGAGAAATTGACAAGAAAAGATGTTTCTGCACCAGTAAATCCTACAAGATACAAAACTAGGATTCGAGGTCTTCTTTATTTGACTTAGACTAGACCTGACATTATGAATGTTGTTTGTATTGTTTCAAGATTTCAGAGTGATCCTAGAGAAAATCATGAGATTGTGGTGAAAAGAATTTTGAGATACTTGCAAGGTACATCAGAATATGGTTTGTGGTACCCTAAGGATGATAACTTTACTTTATGTGCATATACAAATGTTGATTGGGCTGGAGATATTGATGACCGGAAAAGGACTTCTGATGGAGCTTTCTTTCTTGGAAAGAAGTTGGTTTCATAGATCAACAAGAAAAAGTCATGTACTTCTTTATCTACTACTGAAGCTGAGTATGCTGTTGCTGCTACTAACTATACACAAATCTTATGGATGAAGCAAATGTCGAAGCATATAAAGGTGGATTGTGATGCACTGCTAGGTATTCACTGTGATAACTCTGTTGCTATTGATATATCAAAGAATCTGATATTTCATTCTAAAACAAAGCACATATCTATAAAGTATAACTTTTTGAAGGAAAAGGTGGAAGCAAATGAAGTTAGACTAGTTTATGTGAACACTAAAGATAAGATTGCAGATTTTTTCACTAAAACTCTACCCAAGGAATCATTTGAGTACCTGAGAGATAGATTGGGAGTTTCTGCCCCTCCGATAGAGACTTGATTGATGTGGTTTGGCATTAGTCTGACATGCATTATCATAGATACTATTCATTTCGGCACTGATTTGGGATGCTACTACTTAGGGGGAGTAGTCAAATTTGTGATTCATTGGTTTATATTTTTTCTTTCATATTTTTTGTCAGATTCCTGGCATTGATGCCAAAGGGGGAGAGATATTGATGTGAAAAATACAAAGAAAGAAAAAGAAAAAATCATTGGGGGAGAGATATGAATAAGAAAAGTAAAGGGTAGAGATATTGAAGTGAAAAAGACAAAGAAATAAAAAGAAAAAATCATTGGGGGAGAGATATGAATAAGAAAAGTAAAGGGGAGAGATATTGAGATTCAGAGCTGTATATGGGAGATTGTTGGTTGTCTTCCATTGGGGAGACTTGTTTGGCATTTCTTGGTACTTAGATGTTTTTCACATCTAGTGTTTCCATCAATGCAAAAGGGGGAGATTGTTGGCCATTTGGTGGAATTGATTATGTGTTGCATTGATGTTTTGTCATTGATGCCAACACTAGCTATTTGGATGCTTTATCAAAACCCTTCTGGTCCTGGTAGGTTGAGTGGTTTCTGGTTGATTTGGATCTAGCATGATCTGGTAGGCCCTAGTATAGTTTGGTGATGGAATTGGCTTGTTCATGATACTCATGCTCATATTCAGTCAGTTGGTTTTGATCCGGTGATCAGATGCTATCCTGCTTGCTTAGAAGCTTGGTTTCTAGTTTCAACGAGGGTTTCACCGATAGAGCTTTTGATAAAGATCTTTGATGAATTGCATAAGTGGTGTTGGTGCAACTTCTGGTGGAGTTTCAGGATGTTGTTGGTGATCATGTTCGAGACTTGGCAGATGGAGATCATTGTTGTAGCATGTGGACCTATACTGGGTCTCGGTTGATCTAGGTTATGGATTGACTTTAATGTAATGTGTGGATTGGACCTCTCGATGTGTTTCTAAGATGTCTTATGTGTTGGATATTATTTGTTTCATCTCAGGCCGACATGGTTTGTAATTATGTAATTGGTTTATTATCTAGTGGCTGACCTAATTGTTTATGGTCGAGGGTTTGTATATATATAGATGTGAGATCTCATTGTAGATCATCATGATTATGTTAGAGGTCATGGTCAAGGAATGTAATGTGTGAATAATGTAATATCATTCAGGCAAAGGATTTGGTCAATCATTGGAGATCAAATTTGGTGTATGTAAGAGGATTTGTGATAAACCTTGTAGTTTTTATAAGCAGCATAGGCAAGAAATAATCTTATAGCTTCAATCCTAGCTACAGGTGCAAAAGTCTCTCCATAATCAATTCCTTCCTCCTAATAATATCCTTTACAAACCAATCTAGCCTTATTCCTTATAACTTGACCATCCTCATTCAATTTATTCTTAAAAAACCATTTAGTTCCAATAACATTTTTATTTTTAGGCTAGGGAACCAAGGTCCATGTGTTATTTTTCTCAATTTGATATAATTCTCCTTCCATAGCTTTCAACCAATATTCATCTTTACATGCCTCAATTACTGATACCGGTTGAACTGGTGAAATTAAACATACATCATTTGTTGCGAATCTTCTTCTTGTCATCACTCCATTGATCTTATTCCCAATGATACTACCTCTTTTGTTCCTCTTCTTCCCTGTTCTTTAGTTACTATAGAATTCTCTGATATTGCCAGAGTAACTAGTTCAACACTCTATTCTGGTAAAGGTGCTACCAATTCACATATAATCATTTCCACTATCAGTTCCTTCTCATAAACTCTGATTTGACTTTTGTTCAGCTCATCTAATTTGACATTAGCGCTCTCCACAATTCTCTGCAATCTCTTGTTATAACATCTATATGCTTTTCTTTCATTAGAATAACCAAGAAATATGCCTTCATCACATCTAGGATCAGATTTCCCAATGATATCATCTCTCTTGATATAACATTTACTACCAAAAATTCTGAAATACTTAACTGTAGGTGTATTTCCAAACCATAATTCATAAGGTGTCTTATCAGTTTCTCCTTTGATATGTATTCTATTGAATGTATAAACTGTTGTGCTCACTACTTTTCTCTAGTAGATATGAGGTAGACTATCTTCCATCATCATTGTTCTAGCCGCATCCAAGATAGTTATGTTCTTCCTTCCCACAAATCCATTCTACTGAGGTGTCCGGGGAGCAGAAAATTGTCTTCTTATACCATGCTTCTCACAAAAGTTATTAAACTCATTGGATGTGAATTATCCACCATGATCTGACCTCAAACATTTTATCTTCAATCATGTCTCAGTTTCCACTTTAGCCTTAAAGATTTTAAACTTTTCAAATGCTTCATATTTTTCTTTTAGAAAAGTAACCCACATCATTCTAGAATAATCATCAATGATTAACATGAAATATTTATCACTTTGAAAACTTTTAACTCTAGCAGGGCCACACAAACCAGTATGAATAAGATCAAGAACATCATTTGATTTATCTTGTATACTCCTGAAAGAGGTTCTGACATGTTTACCCATTTGACATTCTTTACATACACGATTATAGGGCTTCATAATCTTAGGTATATCCCTAACTGCCTTAGTTGAAATGATTTTGAAAATGCAATCAAAATTCACATGACACAGCCTTTTATGCCATAGCCAACTCTCATCAATTTTTTGTAATCAAACATGTCTTCTCACCGAAGTTCAAATGAAATATATTACCTTTTGTCTATGTACTAGCTACAATCTCTAAGCCAGATCTCTTAATGATTTTGCATTTTCCATCCTTGAACTGTAATTGAAATCTTCGATCCACCAATTGTCCTACACTCAAGAGATTATGCCTTAAAGCTTCAACATAATTAATATTGTCAGTATTGTTCTTACCATCCAATGATATAGTTCCTTTTCCTTTGATCATACATGATTTTTCTTCTCCAAATCTAACTAGACTGCCATCAAATTCTTGTAAGGATAGAAACTTCCCTTTATCTCCAGTCATATGATGTGAACAATCGTTGTCAATTACCCATTCATCCTTGTCTTCAATTTTAGCAACAAGTGCCTTCTCTTTAGGTACATTCTGTTCTAGTGCAGGAACATCTTCCTTGATAGCCAAGAACACCCATTCCTTCCCATTACCGGAACCACTAGTAGAGCCTTTTGCCAGTTCATCATTAGAATCAGTAATGCCTTCCTCATCCGCTATGTAGCATAATTTGTCTCTATTTTTCTTGTACTTGTACTTGTTCTAATATCTAGGGTTAGGCTTAAATGATCTTCTAGATCTTTCTTCAAATCTTGAATTCCTTTTAGAACATCTAGATACAAAATGACCAATCTTATTACATGCAAAATATTTAAAAGGTGGTTTTCCTTCATACTTACTTCCTACTGGTCCTTTAGGTACTCTTCTAGCAAATAGTGCTTCAAGTTGCTCAAACTCATCATATTAGCTCTTCATATCCTCTAATTCCTTTGCATATAAAGCTTTCCAATCTTGCTTATCGGTTGTAGATGTAGATGCATGAAAAAAAGGTTCAGACTTCAAAGCTCCAAAAGGTCCAAATTCTTCAAGCTCAAAAGAAGATAGTTTCCCAACCAAAGTATCTTTGTTGACAGATGTGTAAGCCATTGTTCTCAATTCATTAATAGCCATAGCCTTCATTTTATAAGCCGGTGGTAGGGCTCTCAAGACTTTAGAAACAATTTCATCTTCGCTCAGAGTTCCACCACAACATTGAGTTCCCATAACAATCTCATTTACCCTTTCCATGAATGCAGTAATCCTTTCATCTTATTCCATCTTTAGGTTTTCATATCTCACCTGGTAACCATTAAGTTTAGCAATCTTCACTATAGGGTCACCTTCATTAAGAGTCCCCTACTTATCGCATATAGCCTTTATAGATTATTTGTAGGTTAATTCCATTATTTGCTGATGAGAAAGTGCACACAAGAGGGCTTCTCTTGCTCTGCAATCTTTCTCAAGATCCTTGTCCAGGTTTGCTAGAGGAGGATTGCCAGATCCTAGATTATAAGGTGTGACATCATTCTGTGTGATCTCCCAAATCTCCTTGGAAAGACATCTTAGATGAGTCTCCATCTGAATCTTCCATACTATGTAATTTGTTCCATCAAGCCTTGGTATATCCCTTCGAAAGATAGGTCCAAAAGAATAGGATGAACTTGAACTATTAGTCACCATAGGATCCTCCTCAAGTGGTTAAGATTTCTATAGAGAGGACCAAATTTGTGATACCAATTGTCAGACTGTTCAAATAACTAGAAGACATCTGAGAGGGGAGGGGGTGAGTAAGTTGTCATAGATTACCGAAACTATATGCAATTTAAAACTTTAATACTGAAACCGAAAACATTAATACTAGAATAGCAGTTAAACCAATTAAGCATAAACAATAATCAGGGAATAAACACCATCCACATGACACCAAGATTTATATGTGGAAAACCCGATAAAGGGAAAAACCATGGTGGGAAGCCTACCCACAATCAGATAATACTTCTGCAATAAGTATGTGAATTACAATTGAGGGGCCTACACTTGCAAGAAGGCCAACAACCTAAAGCGCATTGCACATCATAGAAAGGAGCCTCAATGACTACATAGAAATCCAAACTACAATCCAGAGAAGTGTTGAACTGCAAAAGATAACATCTCCTATGCCTGAGTACAGTTTCGGTTAAGCTCAATACCAGAGGACTAAATCCTCTTACATAAATCCAATTTGATCTCCAACGATCGACCAAATCCTCTGCCTGAATGATATTACATTATTCATACATTACATTCCTTCACCATGACCTCTAACATAACCATGATGATCTACAATGAGATCTTACATCTATATATATACAAATCCTCGACCATAAACAATTAGGTTGGCCACCATATAATAAACTAATTACATAATTACAAACCATGTCGGCCTTAGACCAAACAAATAATATCCAACACATAAGACATCGTGGAAACACATTGAGAGGTCCAATCCACATGTCACATCAAATTCGGTCCATAACCTAGATCAGTCGAGACCTAGTATAGGTCCACACGCTACAACAATGATCTCCATCAGCCAAGTCTCAAACATTATCACCAATAGCATCCTGAAACTCCACTAGAAGCTACACCAACACCATTTATGCAATTCATCAAAGATCTTTATCAAAATCTCTATTAGTGAAACCCTCGCCAGAACCAGAAACCAAGCTTCTAAATAAGCAGGATAGCATCTGATGACCAGATCAAAACAAACTGACCAAATATGAGCATGAGTATCATGAACAACCCAATTCCATCATTAACCTATACCGGAGCCTACCGAATCATGCTAGATCCAAATCAACTAGAAACCACTCAACCTACCAGGATCAAAAGGGTGCTGGTAAAGTATCCAAACAGCTAGTGTTGGAATCAATGACAAAACATCAATGCAACTCATAATCAATCCCACCAAATGGCCAACACTAATTGCATCCAAATATCTACAACTTCTTCTCTGATACTTCATGCATTTGACCATCCTTGGTGTTATCATCGATGAAAATCTGATACAAGCCCACTTTACTATTTCTCATGACACACTAGGTTCGCTCCTCGAGGAGACAACCACTAAAAGAATAGAAAACTGTCTGCCAGATGCTTCAATTGCACTAGATAACTCTAGCTATGTTTTGAGAGCTCAAACAATCTCCATTGGTTTTCAAAAATATCTCTGCTCATGCTCAAAATGCCTTTGGTAATTTGAAATAAGAAGTTTTCTCTCTTTCATTATTCTTTTGTTAGCAGACAAGACCCCATCCACCATTACCTGCTCATGCGCATGAAAAAAAGGCACCAATTTATTTTGAAATAAATTTTGAATCTCATCTAATTATCTTCCTCCATGTTAGCGCATCGCATGATCCATACTAGTCAATCTAACATTTACCATCAAATGTGGAAAGTGAACCCATCAAAGGTATGATGCAACACCTCCAACTCATCACCACCTCACCTTGATCAACTGACCACAAATTTCGGCTTACCTCAACCCATCTTGGACACATGACATCATCTGATAATGTCATGGTCCATAATCCCCTTGCATCTCTTGATCACAAGGTTACGAGGGTCGTTGGATCTGTTTGAGCTTTATCTCACTGCCACTATGACCGCCTTCTTAAGCCCCTTAATAGTTGAGCAACTTTGTTGCAGAAATTAAAACATCTCCATCCATTTAGGCATGTGTACATAAGAAAGCCCTTAGTAACTCAAACTTTACCCGCTGGGAACCGGTAACATCAAATGTTTGAAAGGTCAAACCGTTGGCTCACCCTACCCACTCAAGACATGTGGCATTATCTTGTGATGTCGTGGTCCTTATCTTACTTGCACCTTCGACCACGAGGTAGCGTGGGCCGTCAGATCTTCCCTACCTTTAGTTGTCGGTTGAAATATTAAAATTTTAGACTTAGGAAAATATTAATAGGCGTTGGCATAAATATTAAAGGGGGCTCGACCATAGGGAGATTTTACATGCAGACAAGAAAATATAAAGGGGTCGACCGAAAACAACTTAATGCCTAGGAAATACAATGGCCCCACCAACAGTAATCAACCCTTGGCTTAAGTGGAAAAAGGTAATGAAGGAATATAACAACCTTAGCCTTTTTCTTTTAACAACACTTAATTGGAAATTCATAAACCCTATGATGGTATGATGAAAGAATAAGTATCCGGTAGAATACAGAGAGGGGGGGTGAATAAGTATATTGAAAAACTAATATAAAGTTCCCAAACTCAAACTCAGTCAAAAAAAGTAAACATATCTCAATCAAGATCAACATTCATAGGAATACTTGACATTAACCAGTTTAACTATTATGACAACTTTAACTGTAAACACCTTCAATCTTGTAAACATCAACAATGCTTAATCATAACTCAACATATTCATCTCTTAATGCTTTTACTTAACATGCCTTATTAGAAGTTAACCAAATCAACAAATAAGATCACAACCACAAAAGAATTCACCACTTGACATAAATGTTTATACGTGGAAAACCCAAATAGGTAAAAACCATGGTGAGATGGGACTCATAAGGATAGCTATTTGAACTCTTTCAAAGTTTGCCCTGTTAGGAGCCAAATCCTATTAGAGCTTTATAATAAGTCATGTTAAGAACTAATTCCGGTTAGGAATAACCCAGTTAAGGGATTTACAAATATTCCTTGTTAGAAGCACAATACCCTTTTAGGAGTAACCTCACTGGAGGATTTAAGAATCCAAGCTAATGGACCACCATGTTAGAGGATTTAATGAGTAACCAAGCTTGTTAGAGCTTACCCAGTTAAGGGATTTTACTTCTGCTATAATTGTTAGAAAACAACAGGTTTTCTTGAACTATCTAAGTAGCACTATATTTGCTTGATCAGATCCTTCTAAGCTTCAATTTGCCTTCATTCAAAGCGTAGATCCATTCACTAGTTGGGCAATTGCACATTCAATAGGTTTTCTACCAATCTTGCCAACAACCTTTACAATAAACTTCATCGACCTTAAATACAAATCAATTACGTTAGTAACACAACAAAAACCTAATTCTCATCATTGAGAGTACAAACAAGTCGGTTCAATCTTGACCATTAAAAATCATGACAATCTCAGCACATTCTTCAAGACAATTCCAACCACTCCATGATCACCACTCCATTGGAATTTGTAAATCATCACACATTGTGCATTAAATGCAATCCACTTTGCTCCTTCCCTAGATAATAAACTATTGGCATTTTTGATGATTATGTTGTGATTGTCATTGATGGACACACAATTGCTATGAGATCACTTTTTGAATGTATGAATTATGCTCAACCAGTATCTATCCAAAACTGATATTATGTTGTAGACTTTAGACTATCAATGTTTTGTAGAAAGTGTTTCCCGATCTCAAGCGGCATGAAGACCTCAAGCGGTTCAAGGATCTCAAGTGGGATGAAGCAAAGGAACTAAAAGCGATAGTTATCATTTTCCCAATCTTCATTTTTTGTCAACCGGTAATCAATTTAATAATTAAACCAGTATTACTCTGAGTTACCAATTAGTAATCGGTAAAGTTGTATAAACTGGTAATACTCTGTGATGAGTTACCAACTAGTATATTTTTGTGATGAGTTACCATCCACCTACACTTTGATGGTAATTTTGTGTCATGTTACCAAATGTGTCTAGATACACTGAACCTAGGAACTTGCAATGTAATCCTATTGGACCGACATGAAATCAGATTCCTTTTAAGGACATCATGTCCAGGGTTTTAGGAGTTGTTAGGGTTCAAGGTGATTGTTGAGGTTTTTGCATGTGTGATTATAGAAGAAGAATAGGTTTGTGTGAAGAAATAGAGTGTGGAGATATTGAAGACTGAAGTAATGCTAAAATGCATTAATAATGAGCTATGGGGGATCTAACCAAGCATACCATGCTAATATTTAGATCACTCACTTGTCGATTACTCACATCTTTGACAAGTCTGAAACCTTTAACCGGGTAGGCTTGGCAAAGCCTTTGTAAATCCTCTAACAAGGTTGTTCACAACTGTGGATCTGAAATCCTCTCACAAGGTAGTCTTTGATTAGACTATCTCCTAACAGAGATTGAGATTCCTAATAGGATCTGTTCTCATAAAGAATATTGTATGACCTTAACCGGTCTGACCTTAATCTGTCTAGTTACTATTTTGCAGATAGTTACTTGTGAGTTTCACGTCACCATGGTTTTTCCTATTTGGGTTTCCACATCAAAATCTCTTGTGTTATGGTGATTGTGATTCTATGGGTGAATGCCTTATTTGACATCTGGTTTGCATGTGTGTTAACTGGTTTGTTTGTAAAACTATTTTATCGGTTTATTGCTAGACCACTAAAGTGTTTGAGTTCAGTATTTTTTGGTATACTAATTCACCCCCCCTCTTAGTATTCATCAATTGGTATCAGAGCCAACCTTTCTATAAGTCTAACCACTTGGAAAGAGATATGGGGGAATACACTGTGAGGGAACTTACTCATCAACTCACTCAAACTGAGCAAGCCTATGATGAACTTAAAGTCAAATATAAGGCCTCTCAGGTGAAAAGAAGAGAACATGCTAAAAAACTGATGGAGCTAACTGAAAACAGTTCTTCTGATGAAGTGGACATGGAAGCCCTAGTTCAAGAAGTTGAAAAAATGAATGAGTCCAATGCCAACCTAAGAAGGGAACTTGAAGGACTAACTATCAGAATGTGTCAAGAGCTTGAGAACTAGAGGAAAGCTGAAGATCTGGTAAAAGACAAAGATCATGAGATCTCCAAGCTGAAGCAAGAGATTAGTGCACTTACCGCTCATCTTCATGAAAGTAAAGTGGAAAAGGAAGAAATACAAGGTGATCTACACATGGTTGTTTCTAAGAATGCAACCTTAAAGGAATCCAATGCTGCTATTTCCAAAGAACTCACTAAGTCAAAGGAAATACTTGCCAAATTCAATAAGAGCTCTGTTAAGCTAGAGCAAAAGCTTGAATCAGCTAAACTAGTAAAAAATACTAATGGACTTGGTTTCTCTGAATACAAGGAAGGTGAGACATCTGGAACAAAAGATGGAGCATCAAAGAAGCAACCGACACCAAAGGATAAAGGTAAGTAAAAGTTCAAACCTGTTTGCTTTAATTGTCTCAAGGAAGGACACACTGCTAATGTATGTAGAAGTAAGGCTTACAATAATTTTCCCTATTTTCTAAACAATAAGCCTAGACCCAATAGATTCAATGGTAATTGTTATGCATGCAAAAAGTTTGGGCATAGAGCATTTGAATGCAGGTTTGTCATGCACAACATCTGAAGGTATCCTCAAAGGAGTTAAGGAGTTTTTCCTAAACCCCCTGGGAACTAGAACCCAAATCGGTTTAATACCTATAATCATCAATCAGGTAATGGTGGCTATCAAGCGGCAACCACATGGAGAGCAACCTATTTTATTTGTCATGATAGTGGTCACACTACTACAACATGTAGAAGGAAGAATGGAAACATGAACAATGGACCTTGGAGAGCACCTAGAATGGTTTGCTCTCATTGCAACAAACTGGGTCATACAACAAGATTCTACGGGATGAGAAAGAATATATCAGATGATATACTGGTCACTCCTGAAGGAAATATTGATGTTGAAACTGTTCAAGTAGATATGAAGAAAGTGTGGAAAAAGAAGCTAGAAGAAGTGATTCAAGAAGAACTGGTTTCTGCACCTAGTGTGGAAGTCACTGAACAGACAAACTAAGCATCAGAAAAGCTTGGGGGAGAAAATGGTGAAATGTTTCAAACCCCCAGTTTACACCGGTAAAAGACCTTAACCAATATGTGATACTTGTCAGCTAGTAGAAGACCAGAAATGGTAAAAGGAAAATTAGGGTTTACGCCCTAATAGTGGAGCATTTATTATGGTAGGTGAAGAACTTGTTTAAAAGAATTTTTCAAGTCATTTTTCACTTATCAATTCTTGAGAAAAGAAGTTTTCAAGTGCTGAGTGACAAAAAGAGATTTAGATTACGATTCAAAGAATTTTCAAAACCTTGAAGAAGAATCAGAAGCTAATATCAGTCGGTCAAGTATAGAACACAAAGCGGTATTTCAGCAACCAAAGGAGTGTGTTGCGAAGTGGAATTTGCAAGCCCTAAATTTTGATTTATGAAGGTATTTTTTGAATTTCTCTATTTATCATGGCTTCTGCATCACACTCTAGTTCTAGTGCACCTGTTGATTAAATATATTTCATCCAACGAAAGGCAAAATATAATGCTCTATCTCAAATACCCGCTGGTGTTATAGTGGAGGAAGGTATTTCAGATTATATTGATTGTAAAATTGAAGACCTAGGATCTCTAATGATCCATTCTCAGTTAAGCTTATTCTGCAGGAAGGACAAGAAGGACATCTTGGAAAAGAAGAAGCTTCACAATGTAGTCTATTTCCTTGAAGAGTTTTCAGATGATCACATCTGCATCATTCTGAGTAGAGTGCATGATTACAAAATGTACTTAGAGCAGACACATGACATCACACTAGAAGCTATTCATGTCATCACTGATTTCTGTAACATCGATGAAGTGCTAGCCCTAAGGAAGATTAACAAGACTAAAATGACCAAGCTCACTAGTTTTGTGAGCAACAAATGAGGAATGATCATCAATCCCATCAAGGATGATCTGGTCAAATATGCCTACATGGTAATAGGTTACCGAACATTTTATGCTAGTAGGATCAACTCTATCTCTGCTGCAGTGGTAAATGCTGCCTACAGGATGATCATGGAAGATGCATCATTTGATTTATGCACCTGTATGCAAAGGCAACTTTTGGTGAACCTAATGTCAATTAAACAAGACAATGCCTTGAGATTTAAGTTTGGACAACTATTGGTTGGGTTTCTCTTCTACTTCCAAGGTTACTTCCTAGGAGTCGGAGATATTCAGTGGTTTGTCGACCAACCGGTTACAAAGCAAATCAAGGAAAGCCTTAAAGAAATTGGAACCGGTTATCCAGAAGTTCTGAACAAATACTTTGATGAGTTCAGACGCAAAATGAACCAAAGAGTGAGAATACCAGGTGATATTGTCAAGAAATATGAAGATGGAATCTGCTTCACCATCAAAGTTGATGAGTGCATAATGAAGGTGGTTGAGCCTAGATAGGAAGAAGTGGAACCCATGGGATATGAGGTTATGTATGACATGCTAGATGTGTATGCCTCTACCCTACTCGCCTCACCTTTTGATCCAAAGGCAAAGAGAACTGACACCTATTTGGAAAGGGTTACACCAGTTAAAGAACCTTCAGTAAAGAAGGGAAAGGCAGTGCCTTTAGTATCGACATCGGTTACTGCAACAAGTCCCAAAGTGACCAAGCAGTCACCAAAAATGAAGAAACTAGAAGCTCCACCTACCAAAGTATTTGAGAGAAGGCAAAGACAAAAAGAAATGCACCGGACTCAGAGGACACTATGTCTGTGGAACAACCTAAGAAGACTAGGCAAACAAGGAAAAAGACAAAGACAACCAACAATGAACCGACAACATCTGCACCGGTAAATATTGATATTTCCTCCTACAAACCTTTGACACATTGTCAAAGAACTATTAAGAATATTAGAAGAAAAGTGCTTCATGATTTGAAAGAGTGCTTTTATGATTTTAATGATGATGAAAAGGAAGAAGTTGAACATAAAGTCATTAAATATTTATGTATTAATGATCAGTGGCCATTAGAAATTAAATTTGAGACACCTGATTCTTTATATAATTCTTTAGATAACAAATGGTGCATTGCCATAGAGAAGGAACAAGAAATAAGAGAGGAAGTATTTGCACAATACTTTCCTGATGTGCCTAAATTAGAACTTTATGAACTGGTGGAAAGATATAAGGGCCTCTTCTTCATGAGAAGAAGGAGACTCTTGTTGCTAGAAGGAAAAGTCCTGAAAGTGGTAAAAGATATCCACTCACTTTCTCAATCCACTCTAAGGTTGCACCAAGCAGTAGAAGCCAACAGGAAAGCTGAGCAAGAACTAGAAATCAATAAACCAAATGAGGTGTATGACAGTGAAGGAGTACCCATCACTGATCAAATGGAACCCATTGATTTTGATGCTTGAATGGTGAAGATGTTACTCTGGGTACACCAATAGAAGCGGTAGGATAGGAAAAATAGGCAAAGGAAGAGAAGAAGAAAAGAAGAAATAGATAGAAGAAGAAGAAAAGAGGAAACAGGAAGAGGAAAAGAGAAAAGAAGAAGAAAAGAGGAAATAGGAAGAGGAAAAGAGAAAAGAAGAAGAAAAGAGGAAACAAGAAGAGGACAACAGAAAAGAAGAGGAGAATAATAGACAAGAGGAAGAGAAGAAGAAGAAGGAAGCGGAAAAGAAAGAAAAAGAGAAATGGAAGGAAGAAGAAAAGAAATAGGAAGAGGAGAAGAAAAAGGAAGAGGAGAAGAGAAAGGAAGAGGAGAAGAGGAAGCAAGAAGAGGAGAAGAAGAAGAAGGATGAAGATGAAGAGAAGTGGAAAGAAGAGGAGAAGAAGGAAGAAGAGAAAAGGAAGATAGAGGAAGAGGAGAAAAGAAGGTAGAAGAGGACAAGCTAAGGGCTAAAGAGAAGGAGGGAGCAACATGAAGCACTCAAGTGGAGACCCCAAAGGCAACCAGTAGTCAAGCCAAACCGACTGACATTACCAATCCCATTGACCTCCAATCTACAAACAAATTGGAGTTGTTGCAAAGCATTAAGCTTGCTCAAGAACACCTGGAGGTGATAAGGAGGAAGAAGGAGCAAGGTGTGATCCAAGTTGTGGTGGACACTCTTACCAGTTTGATACCCAATGCCAACCTCCCTAGTACCAATTCCTCTCTGGCCCAACTGAAACTCTTATGCATAATTGTGGAGGACCAGGTACAAAGCTTGGAAGAGGTTGCTGAAGCTAATGCACAAAAGAAGCATAAAAAGGCACTAGATGTTGTCTTAGTGAAGAAATTAAATGAGTTTTGATCAGAACTTTAGAAAGCACAGAAATACATCAGAGATGCAATGGATGAGGGGAAATTATTGCTTAGTAAGATAAGCCAACCCCATCTATTCTGTGATGACGTGCTTACTCAGAAAGACAAACTGCAATCTGACATGCAGTCATACATAAGCATCTTCAAGATGCCCTATGATTCCTTCACCAAATATGGGCAAACCATTCATCAGTTTCAACTTCAGGCTGCAAGAAATAAGTTGGAGATCAGCAATTGGACCAATGATTTGCAGGAACTACAATTGGTCCTATTGCCAAGACTGCAAATTATTCAGAAATGCTATCTCAATCTGGATGCCTTAACGCCCACTCAAGAGATGAGTACCCTGGACGCTATGGAGGAACAGGTATCCCAGATGCAAACAGAGAATGAGGCTGCTACCTCATTGCTTGAGTCATGGTCCTTATCCATGAAGCAATTTATGCAGGACTTTAAATCTGTTTTGACAAGTTCCACTCCTTATTGTCATAAACACTTATTTAGCTAATAGAAATAGGGGTTATTTAGCTATATTTTTGTCATTGTTGGCAAAGGGGAAGAAGTATTCTAGTATTTAAAATTTTGATTCATGCTATGTATACTCTCATGTTTATCTCTGTAAGGAAGTAGTCTACATTACATTTTTGACAAAGGGATAGTGTATATGCTTAGGGGGAGTAATTTTGATTATGGCATTTTTTTTGTAAAACACTTAGATGCCAAAAATTTTCCTATGTTGCCATCAATGCCAAAGGGGGAGATTGTTGGCATTTTTGATGATTATGTTGTGATTGTCATTGATGGACACACACTTGCTATGAGATCACTTTTTGAATGTATGAATTATGCTCAACCGGTATTTGTTCCAAACTGGTATTATGTTGTAGTCTTTAGACTATCGATGTTTTGCAGAAAGTGTTTACTGATCTCAAGCGGCATGAAGACCTCAAGCGGTTCAAGGATCTCAAGTGGAATGGAGCAAAGGAACTAAAAGTGGTAGTTATCATTTTCCCAGTCTTCATTTTTTGTCAACCGGTAATCTATTTAATAATTAAATGGGTATTACTTTGAGTTACCAACCGGTAATCGGTAAAGTTGTATAAACCGGTAATACTCTATGATGAGTTACCAACTGGTATATTTTTGTGATGAGTTACCATCCACCAACACTTTGATGTTGATTTTGTGTTGCGTTACCAAATGTGTCTAGATACACTGAACCTAGGAACTTGCAATGTAATCCTATTGGACTGACATGAAATTAGATTCCTTTTAAGGACATCATGTGTAGGGTTTTAGGAGTTGTTAGGGTTCAAGGTGATTGTTGAGGTTTTTGCATGTGCGATTACAGAAGAAGAATAGGTCTGTGTGAAGAAACAGGGTGTGGAGATATTGAAGATTGAAGTAATGCTGAAATGCATTAATAATGAGCTATTAGGAATCTAACCAAGCATACCGTGCTAATATTTAGATCACTCACTTGTTGATTACTCACATCTTCGACAAGTCTGAAACCTTTAACTGGGTAGGCTTGGAAAAGCCTTTGTAAATCCTCTAACAAGGTGGTTCACAACTGTGGATCTGAAATCCTCTCACAAGGTAGTCTTTGATCAGACTTATCTCCTAACAAAGATTGAGATTCTTAACAAGATCTGTTCTGGTAAAGAACATTGTATGACCTTAATCAGTCTGACCTTAACTGGTCTAGTTACTATTCTACAGATAGTTACTTGTGAGTTTCATCTTACCGTGGTTTTCCCCATTTGGGTTTCCACATCAAAATATCTTGTATTATGGTGATTGTGCTTCTGTGGGGTGAATGCCTTATTTGTTGTTTGGCTTGCATGTGTGTTAACTGGTTTGTTTGTAAAACTGTTTTACCGGTTTACTGCTAGACTGCTAAAGTGTTTGAGTTCAGTATTTTTTGGTATACTAATTCACCCCCCCTCTTAGTATTCATCATAAAAAAAAGTACCAAACCAATTTGAATTTATCCTCATACAATGATCACACATGTTTCCATTATTACCACTCATTAAATAATAAATGAACAAACTTGATCTATTAGGGTTTACCAACTGATAAGGTTTACCTGTTACATTACATAGAAAGGTTTAACCCTTTTACACTGGTTCACCAGTTCAACTCACAAACTTTACATACCGGTTACTAGTCAATAGCAAAAACAACAATATCAGCAATAACATGAATACCATTTACTAGTTCAATTGACATCAATGACAACATATCATTAATGCAATCTCTATGCAAAATGCCAACAATCTCCCCCTTTGGAATTGATGGCAATACAAATATAAAAACCTCTGATTGCTACTGAGATTGGTGAATAGGAATCCCGGTTTACATTACCAAGTATTCACCTTTCTCTGTATGTCTTCAGCCTGCTGCTGGTGAATAGGAATCCTGGTTTACATTACCAAGTATTCACCTTATCAGACACATAAATCTTCTTCCCCTTTGACAACAATGCCAAAGTGAAAGTAAAACATGTAATTCTACTCTAATTGTGATGTTGATGCTCCCCCTGTGGAATACATTCACTCCTTCATCAATCCATATAAGATTATACAAGTAATTCAAGGACTGATGCAATCAACATCATGTTCAACTAGCTTCATGAAGAGGTAGAACCCCCAATTGACTTCTAAGATACTCAAAAGTGGTTTAGGTAGAGGTTTGGTAAAGATATCTGCAAGTTTCTCCTTAGTAGAAACATGCTCTAAGATAACATCTTTACTTTGAACTTTTCCCCTCAAGAAGTGATATTTCAATTCAATGTTCTTAGTTCTTGCATGCAAAATGAGATTTTTTGAAATGTTTATTGCACTTGTATTATCACACAAAATCTTTATAAGTTTTGAGATTTTCATCTTCAAACCTTCCAAAATGTGCGTCATCCACATAGCTTGTGTGAAATTCATATAAGCTACTACATATTCAGCTTCAATAGTAGATTGTGAAGTGCAACTCTTCTTTTTACTACTCCATGAGACTAGCCTTCCTCCTAGAAAGAATGCTCCATTGGTAGTACTCTTTTGGTCATCAATATTTCCTGCCCAATCAACATCTATGTATGCCTTCAAGTCAAAATATCCACCATATGGATACCATAATCTATAGTCAACAGTACCTTTCAGATATCTAAATATTCTCTCAGTGGCCATCAGATGTGCCTCCTTTGGATTCTTTTGAAATCTAGCAGCAATACCAACTACATGGGCAATATCTGGTCAACTACGAACAATGTTGTAATTTGCCAATCATTGACCTATATTCCTTTCCATCTATAGACTTAGATGCATCTTCCTTAGACAATTTACAACATGTAACCATTGGGGTGCCAACTGGTTTACAGTCACTCATACCGAAAGTCTTCAAAACCTCCTTCACATACTTGGATTGAGTAATGAAAATACCATTTTTCATCTGCTATATTTGTAAGCCTATAAAATTTTTTATTTCCCCTACTAATGACATCTCAAATTCATTCTTCATTTCATCTGCAAAACAATTACTCATGTCATCATTACCTCCAAATATAATGTTATCTACAAATACTTCACTGACTAGTATATCATCTTCTTCAAACTTGAGATAAATGTTGTTGTCATCACTGGTTCTAGAAAATTCTATCTTTATCAGATGAGTATGAAGTCATTCATACCATGTTCTGGGTGCCTGCTTTAATCCATACAAAGCTTTATGCAATTTTCATACCATGTCTTCCTTCTCTATCAATGCATAACCATCAAGCTTCTCTATATAAACCTCTTCTTCCAATATCCCATTCAAGAATGCAGACTTGATATCCATCTAGTATACTTTGAACTTCTTATGAGCTGTAAATGCAAGTAGTGTTCTGACACCTTCCAGTCTTGCTACTAGTGAAAAAGTTTCTCCATAGTCTTCTCCTTCTTCTTGCACATAACCTTTGCATACTAATCTTGCCTTATTGTAAACTACAACACCATCTTCATTTAACTTGTTTCTGAACACCCATTTAGTACCTATAGCATTCCAGTTTACTAATCAGGGTACCAGGGTCGAAGTGTTGTTCTTATCAATTTGTTCCAGCTCCTCCTTCATAGATTTCACCCAATGATCATCACCAAATGCCTCCTTAGCATTTCTAGGTTCAAAGGTGGATATCATGCAAGAGTTCTCTCTTATTCTCCTTCTAGTTAGTACTCTAGCATCCTTATCCCCAATTATGTATTTAGGAATGTGATTCAGTCTCACATACCTAGGAATAACATGATCATTCTCTTTAGGTTCAGCTTCTTCATTGTCATCTTCCTCTGAATTTATTTGTTCTAGTTGAACAAGTACATCAGGATTTGCTTTACCAGTTTCTGATTTAACAGTTTCAGGTTCTAAATGCAAAATGCAAGGATCTTCATCCTTCTTCTCAGAACTGGTTCCTTCTAAAATTTTAAGGATATTCATCTACATGAGCATCAACACTCTCAACAATTTTCTATGTCTGGTTGTTGAAGCATTTATAGGCCTTACTCTTGGTGGAATAGCTAAGAAATATGCCTTCATCACTCTTAGCTTCAAACTTGCTTATGTAGTCACCTCTTTTAATAAAAAAATTGCTACCAAATATTTCAAAATAGCTAACATCAGGTAATCTCCCATACTAGTACTCATATGGGGTCTTGTCCTTACCTCTTTTTACTAGAACTCAGTTCATTGTGTAGACATTTTTTCTTACAACATCTTTCCAAAAAGTTTTTGATACACCTCCTTGTACCAACATAGTTCTAGCAGCTTCAACCACTGACCAATTGTTTCTCTTTGCTATACCATTCTCCTATGGTGTCCTTGGTGCACAAAGTTGTCACTTGATACCATTATCATCAAAATATTTAGTGAACTCTACAGAAGTGAATTCACCACCTTGATCTGTTCTTAGACATTTTATCTTTTTGCCACTCTCTTTCTCAGTTAAGGCTCTGAATGCCTTGAATTTTCTAAAAGCTTCATTCTTATCCTTCAAGAATGTGACCCACATCATCCTTAAACAATCATCAGTGAAGATCATGAAGTATATATCACCTTGAATGCTTCTTATTCTTATTGGTCCACATAGGTCTATATGAACCAAATCTAACAAGTGCTCTGCTGAGAAGGACTTGCTCTTGAAAGTTGAAGAAGTCATCTTTCCTAGTTGACATTCTTTACAAAGATCATTAACTAGTTTGTATAGCTGAGGTAGACCTCTTACTATCTTAGACTTGCTTACTTTACTAATATTATCAAAATTTATATGACAAAATCTCCTATGCCAAAGCAAGCTATCATCTATTTTTGCAATCAAACAGTTGCTAACTTTAGGATTGAGATGAAATAGATTACCTCTGGTCTGTTTCCCAATTACAATCAATTCACCTTTGCTGTCAAAGATTTTTCATATACCATTTCTAAACTCCAGTGGGTATCCTATGTCATTAAGTTGTGCCACACTTAATAGATTGTGCTTTAGGCCTTCAACCCAATAGACATTATCAACACTACTCTTCCCATTAAGAGAAATAACTCCCTTACCTCTTACCATATAGGGTGAGTCATTGCCAAATCTAACAACACCACCATCAAATTACTTCAGGGAAATAAATTTGCTCCGATCATCGGTCATGTGATGTGAACAACCACTATCAATGGTCCAATCATCAGGGTTATCCATTATGGATATAATGCATTCTGATCTGATAATTGTTCCTTAATTGCTACAAATACAATATCTTCACTAGCATCATCATCAGATTCATCATCAGTAATACCACTATTAATAGCTACAAGACAATCTCTCTTGCCTTTACTCTTGTACTTCTTAAATTTGTCTCTCTTGTAATCATTTTCACCATTAGGGCAGTTTGCTGCTATATGACCAATCTTGTTGCATGCAAAACATTTTAAAGGTAGCTTACCTCTATATTTACCAATGCCTCTAGGCAGTCATTTTGCCAACAATGCTTCAAGTTCTGCTAAGTTGGCTTCATCATCAGCATCTCTGCTATATCTATATTCATAACTATGGCTGGTATCTTTACTTGTTCTCATAGATGGGTTAGAGACAAAGGCTCTGAATGCATATTTTGATTTTTGTACACTATCATCATAGCCATTTAGTTCAAATGCGGTAAGTTTTCCAATAATAGAGTCAAGAGTTACCTTTGTCTTGTCAATGGATTTCATCTACTGAATATTTGCAACTCAGATAGCATAGATCAGTAGTCGGGTTCTCAGTACCTTACTGATTACTATGCCACCTTCCACTTTCCCTCATGCACTCTTTATCTCTCCAACTATCTCTTTAATCCTTTGACCATACTGCTGGATGTTCTCACCTTCACACATTCTCATGTTGTCAAACTTGCCTCTTAAACTCTCTTCTTTATCAGTCTTGACATACTCATCACCACTATAGATATCTTCAAGTTTCTTCCATACTTCATATGTAGTTTCAAGACCATGAACATCTACATATTCAGCATCAGATAGGGAACTAATAATAGCTTCTAATGCCTGGTGATTTTCTTGTTCTTCTTTCTTCTAATCATTAGTCAGGATTCCAGTATGTGTAGTATACTTATGTTCTATATGATCTCAATACTAACTACCAAGACTCTTAATGTAAATCTTCATCATGTCACTCCATATTCTATAGTTATCTTTGTTAAACTTCATACCTTCTTTCTTCATCATGATCTACAAGATCTTTTCCTCAAGTTGTTACGCTTTTAGATTAAGAGGACCTAAGATGCTTTGATACCAATTAATGGTATGATGAAAGAATAAGTATCTGATAGAATACTAAGAGGGGGGGGCTGAATCCATATATTAAAAAACTGATACAAAGTTCCCAAACTCAAACTCAGTCAAATAAAGTAAACATATCTCATTCAAGATCAATATTCATAGGAATACTTGACATTAACCAGTTTAACTATTATGAAAACTCTAACAGTAAACACCTACAATATTGTAAACATCAACAATGCTTAATCTTAGCTCAACATATTCATCTCTCAATGCTTTTACTTAACATGCCTTATCAGAAGTTAATCAAATCAACAAATAAGATCACAGCCACAAAAGCATTCACCACTTGACACAAATGTTTATATGTGGAAAACCCAAATAAGTAAAACCATGGTGAGATGGGACTCACAAGGATAGCTATCTGAACTCTTTTGAAGTTCTCCCTATTAGAGCTTTACAATAAGTCCTATTAGAACTAATTCCGCTTAGGAATCACCTGGTTAAGGGATTTTCAAATATGTCTTGTTAGAAGCACAATACCCTTTGAGGAGTAACCTAACTAGAGGATTTAAGAATCCAAGCTAATGGACCACCTTGTTAGAGGATTTAATGAGTAACCAAGCTTGTTAGAGCTTACCTGGTTAAGGGATTTTACTTTTGTTGTAATTGTTAGAAAACAACAGGTTTTCTTGATCTGTCTAAGTAGCACTATATTTGCTTGATCAGATCCTTCTAAGCTTCAATCTACCTTCACCCAAAGTGCAGATCCATTCATTGGTTGGGCAACTACACACTCAATAGGTTTTCTACCAATCTTGCCAACAACCTTTACAAACAACTTCATAAACCTTAAATACAAATCAATTAGGTCGGTAACACAACAAAAACCTAATTTTCATCATTGAGATTACAAACAAGTTGATTCAATCTTGACCGTTAGAAATCATGACAATCTCTTTGATGAGGAGGTAGAATAGAAGTTAGTCTTCTTCTGAGGTTGGTGGGCTTTGTTCTCAATGTGCAATCAATCCCTAGGCACAAATGGGATTCTTCCAAACCTTTCTCCTATCTCCTCCTCTCTATTCAACACTGTTTGCACCCTATTGTATTGGACATCACTCCTCCTAACCTTCCGTGCTAAGGCATTCAAGTCTGAAATGAGGTCCTCTTGTGTGTCACCAAAAATGAACAAGTTTGGTTGTCCAGCTGGCTGAATCTGCTCTCTTCCAGGAATGGGCAACTGATAGAGAACCATGGTTTACCTAACCTTGTTTGCACCTTTAAGGATTTCTATCATATTAATGTGTTGACTGAGCATCTAAACAAGTCTACAAAGTATGATGACTGTCCTTTACCCTTCAATAGTGAAAATATCCAAATTGGATGCAAAGAACTTTGGTTTACTCAAGGCAACTTCTAGGTTCAAGTGGTCATTTTGATCAAATGACTTAATCAAATGCTATGGAGCTTTTAGTAGGGTGTCTCAGGTCTTAACTAATCAGTTTTGATGATTTGAAACAATCATTTACTTCTCCTTCCTTACCGATTTCATGAAATTGTCAAATTTGCTCCAAAAAGGCTACTAGAATTAGCCCTAGTTTTTAGTGAAATTGGTTCACCCTGCTCAATCTGCTAAACTTCATGGAAAACCCTTGGAGATGTGGTCATTTGATGATGAAAGCTCAAGGATTTTTGCTATGGCAAGTACTGTATGGACTATTTTAGGACTGCCCCACAAAATAGGCACTTTTCAAGGATTTTTGAAGGTTTTAGTGAGGGTTTACAATTTAAAAGTCTTCTCCATGTTACTAGACCCAATTAAACATTTTAAACCTTTCTTTGACATATACCAAGCACTCCCAAAGATTCAAACCTTATCTTAGAACACTGACATTATGTCAAATAAATGCCATACTGGTGCCCTTACACAGAAAAAACAATCTAGAGGACTGGGACAGCAATGATTTTAATGTTTTTGCATACATTTCAACATTTGTACACCAAATACAATGTAATACTATCAAATCTAGATGCAATAAAGACTTGATAGAAGTTGGAGCAACCTGCAAACAAGTAGGAAAGGAGTTTTTTATGACTGTTGGTCATACATCGCCATCACTGCACTTTTAACAGTCTTAAAACTATTTGCACTTTCTTTCTTTGTTTTAATTTATTTCTTCAATCTGTCGCTGGCTTGCAAAGGGGTGTTAATGGAAAGGCAAAAACAATACATATAGCCTCTTAAAGATCTTAAAAGTTGAACACTCAAGGGATGCCACAAAACATGACAGCCTTATAAGACTGTGACAAAGAAATACAGTTTTTCTAGGATCCTTATTTAGGTCCTTTACAATCAAATGGTGTATCTTATCTTCTCCACATTGAAACCACTTGCAAATACATTTTCATGATGCAAGAAAGAGGAATACATCATTCCATACTATCCATTTAGAGAGGTTGGCAATGAGGATCTAACAATGAAACAGTGACTCACTATTTTACAGTCCGTTTTACACCTTTGCCTCTTGCTTCCAACCAAGTCATGAGAGAGACAAGGATGGTAAAGCACAATGTTGTCTGTTGCCAACTTGTTTCTTCTTTAACATTTCAAGGTACAATGCTATGAACAGCAAAGTACAATTTAAATAAATTTGAGAATACCCAAGCCAAGTTGCTCACTTCACACACTTGCCATGGGCTTACAAACACTTGTACATTGCTAGAAAAGGAAAATGGATTTATGGTACAGTATGTACAGATCCAACAAATTCCCTCAAAGCCATGGATGAAGAGACTTTGAAGAAATTAGTTGGACCATGAATGATCTTCCATTGGAACCACAAAACAATGCCTTTCTCAAGAGCACTTCAAACAAAACTTGTTCCAAACCCCAAGAAAAGATCAGAGATCACTACTAAAACATCAAGAGAGATCATAGAAATTAAAAAAAGGAGTATTATGGACTCATGGAGCCATGGTACGGACTATACTCTCAAAAGTGCAGAAAATTAGTTAAAAACTCACAAAAATGAGAGCAAAATAAGTATTTCTTTTAATTTTCCAAAATGAACAACCCATACAATGATTGGAACATGGTTTATATACATGTTCCAACTTGTTGAAGCCCTTGTATGGTCAGGTACAGGCTGGAACTAACCAAAACCACCAAAAACCACTTTTTTGACAACTTTTGATAACTTTTTGACAACTTTTGTTGCTCAAAAATTGCATTTTGACTTCCGGTGACTTGGCAGTCAAACCAATGAATCAAAATCATTTATAAACACTAAATAAACATGCTCCAATGCCTTTCAAGGCTTTACAACATCAAAAAATTCAAAAATGCTCATTTGGACCCGAAATTGACAATTTTTGGCCCACTGAGCAAAAACCAAAAATCTTGGAAACTCTTAAACAAAATGAGTTCCAAACCTCATTACACCACAAAAAAAACCTATTAAACCTACTAGAAGCATAAAATAAACACACATGCTTAATTTGCAACAAAATTCTATACCTGTTGTGATTTGAGCATTCAGGTGCTCAGGTGCTCCTGCACCATACTCCCCTAAGGACAAAGAAGTCATGTGACTCCTTTGGGTAGTAAAGAAAGAGGAATTCTAGCTTTGAGAAAGTCACTTTCAGGTATCCATGTGGCTTCAGAAGCTGGTTTATCCTTCCATTTGATGAGATGCTCCATGTATGTATGGTGTCTTTTTTTTTTGATGATTCTTGAATCTAGTACCTGCTGAGGAATGGGAGTAGAAGAAGAGGGGAGAGAAAGATTAGAAAGGGAATGAGAAAGATCTGAAACTCTATGTGAATCTGATGGTAGCTCCCCTTTGAATGGCACCAAATCTGCAACATTCAAAATAGGAGACATAGAAACTTCATTAGGCAAATCAACTTTGTAAGCATTATGGCCATATTTAGCCAAGATTTTGCATGGTCCTACTCTTCTCATTTGTAACTTAGTAGGCACTCCTTTCTATAACCATGACTTGTTTAGATGGACCATCACATAATCACCCACTGAAAATTGAACATCTCTCTTTGAAGCATCAACTCTCTCCTTAACTTTTTGAGTAGTTTCCTGTAAAGACTTCTGTACCTACTCATGAATTTCTTTCATAGACTGTGCCATATCTTCTACTGTACCACTCACTTGCTGCAAATTAGTGACATCATTTAACTCAAAAACACCTCTAGGATGCATTCCATAAATAATCTGAAATGGGCTCTTACCAGTGGATCTGTTTACACTGTCATTGTATGCAAACTCTGCCTGATGGATGAGTTGATCCCAACTTTGCCCATATTCTTTGGTAAGACATCTGAGTAGGTTACCCAATGTTCTGTTCACCACTTCTATTTGGCCATCTGTCTGTGGATGGTAAGTTGAGCCAAAAGACAAGTTCGTACCCAATTTCTTCCATAAAGTTTTCCAAAAATGACCCAAAAACTTAGCATCTCTATCAGATACAATATTGGATGGCAAACCATGAATTCTTACAACTTCCTTAAAGAAAAGAAAAGCAATGTGACTAGCATCATTAGTAGTTTTGCAAGGTATGAAATGTGCCATTTTACTGAACCTATCAACAACCACAAAAATACTATCACATCCTATTTTTGTTTTGGGCAAACCTACCACAAAATCCATATTGATGCAATCCCAAGGCCTAGAAGGTATGGGAAGAGGCTGATACAAACCAGCATTAGAGCTAGTACCCTTGGCCTTCTGACATACCATGCATTTCTCAACATATTTCCTGACATCTGTCTGCATCTTAGGCCAAAAATAGTGCCTCTAAACCAATTCCAAAGTCTTATTAAGACCAAAGTGACCACTCAAGCAACCATTGTGCTTTTCCTGTATCAGATTCTCCCTCATTGAACCTTTTGGCACACACAGTTGTCCACCCCTGAATAACAATCCATTCTGCAAAGTATAGTCAGCATATTCACTATGAAAAGTATTCTAAAAATCTTGACAAACTTTGTAAATATCAGCAAAATTAGAATCATGTGGATATAAATCCTTAAAACATTCTATACCAATACTTCTAATCTGAATTTCTTGAACAGTAAGTAACCTTCTACTCAATGCATCAGCTACTTTATTGCACTATCCTTTCTTATGCTTCAAAGTAAAGGTATATGCTTGTAAAGACTCTACCCATTTAACATGTCTGTGACTAAGCTTATCCTATGAATTGAGAAAACTAAGTGCTTGGTTGTCAGTGTAAACCACAAATTCTTTAGGAAGAAGATAATGCCTCCATTTCCTAAGTGCCTGAACCAAAGCATACATTTCAAGATCATATGAAGAATATTTCTTCTTATCATCATTAATCTTCTCACTGAAAAATGCAACAGGTCTATTATCCTGACTCAAAACAACACCAATAGCAATATTACTTGCATCACACTCTAAGGTAAACAATTTATCAAAACTAGGTAGAATCAACACTGGTTGGGTAGCAACTCTGACTTTTAGCAATTCAAATCCCTTGTTGGCTGCTTCTATCCACTAAATTTTCACTTTCACACCACCCTTAATGGTTTCCAACATAGGTGCACATATTTCACTGAAACCTCTAATAAATTTCCTATAAAATTGAGCAAGTCCATGAAAACTCCTGACATCACTAGCATTCTTAGGGGTTGGCCAATTAACTATGGCTTCTACCTTATCTGGATCCATCTTCAAATCACCCCCTGAAACAACAAAACCCAAATAGACCAGCTCTTGCTTAAGGAAATCACATTTTTCTAGGTTGATAGTAAGTTGTTCATCATTCAATCTTTGTAAGACAATCTGCAAATGTTGGAGGTCTTCTTCCTTGGTTTGACTAAAAATTAAGATGTCACCAAGGTACACAACTACAAACCTGCCTATGAAGTCATGTAACACCTCATTCATCAATCTTATAAATGTACTGGGTGCATTCGTTAACCCAAATGGCATGACTAGCCATTCATACAACCCCTCATTTGTCTTGAAAGCTATTTTCCATTCATCCCCCTCTCTGATGTGGATTTGACGATAGCCACTCTTTAGGTCTATCTTACTGAAATATTTGGCTGCCCCTAAACAATCCATAAGATCTTCTATCCTAGGGATGGGGAATCTATACCTGATTGTGATCCTGTTTATTGCTCTTGAATCTGTACAAAGTCTTCAAGCCCCACCTTTCTTAGGTGCTAACACTGTGGGTACTGCACATGGACTAATAATTTTTATAATCATTCCTTGGTCTAATAGCTCTTGGATTTGTCTTGCCACTTCCTGATTTTGTTCAGGTGTCATTTTGTAAGCAGCTTTGTTTTGTAAGGATGCACCTAGGATGAAGTCTATCTAGTGGCTAATGGCTCTCTGAGGAGGTAGAGAGGCTGGTTGACTATCATTAACAATTGACTTAAATTGATCTAGAAGTTGCTACACCTCATTTGGCATTTCTATCTTCCTTTCTTTCTTTTCATCAACTGGTTTTGTTACCAATGCAAAACCTATGCCATCACCTTCTTTTAGGGTATGGATGAACTATTTTTCACCAACTAACAAAGTGTTGGGAACTTGTGGTTTTCTGCCCTCACTTCCTTCATTAATGGACTAAATTTTATAGTTGATACCATTCTTGAAAAATGAGTATGAGTTCTTTTCTCCATCATATTGTGCTTTCCTGTCAAATTGCCAAGGTCTTCCTAAAAGCAAATGACAAGCATCCATAGGTAGTATATCACACAAAATCTTATCTTGGTACTCACCTATGTTAAACTCTACCCATGTTTGTTCACTCACCAATACATACTGCCCTTTTTCCAACCATGTGACCTTGTAGGGCTCATTATGTTGTATTCTAGGTAGATGAAGTTTTGTAGCAGCTTCTTCTGATATGATGTTATCAGTTGATCCTGAGTCAATGATAACTTTGCACACCTTTCCTTGGATCTTACATTTGATCCTGAAAAGAGCTTTCCTTTGAGACATATCTTTCTGGGATGGCTCTTTCATGAGGGTCCTCCTGATCATGAGGTTTTCCCCTTCTTCTGATGGTAGACACCTTTGATTTGGTGTGGTTTCCTCTTGCACAAGATGGACTCTCTTATCACCTCCTTGAGATGAGCTTGGCTTTTCTGGGCATCTATATGCTGGATGGCCTAGTTTCTGATAGTTGTAACACTTCATGGTGGAGAAGTATGAACCTCTTCCAGGTCCATTAGATCTACCCCTTCCTGGGTTGCCTGATCCCCTACCCCTATAGTTGGGTCTTCTCTGAAAATCCCCACTTTTCTCAATAAGATTAGACTCTCCCTGGGACCTATGATCTGTGTACCTTCCCCCAAAACTGCCTCTATGACTGCCTCTGTTTCCTCTACCTCTGCCTCTACCATTATGTTCTTGTTTCTTCTTGTTTCTCTCTTCTACCTTGAATGCTAATTGATAACACTTTTGTAATGTGTTGGGACACCATAGGCTTAACTCTTCCTGAATATTCCATCTTAACCCATTGAGATACCTAGCTACTCTGACATTTTCATCTTCTTGTACCTTAGATCTAAGGCTTAGTTTTTGGAATTCTTCAGTGTAACTACTAACATCTAGGTCCTTCTATCTCAAGTTTTGTCTCTTCCTATGTAACTGGATTTCATAATCTTCAAGCATGTAGGTGTCTTTGATCTTAGTTACCATTGTCTTCCAGGTGGTTATGGGTTTCTTTCCCTCTTTCACCCTTTCCTCTTGGATGAATTTCCACCAGGTCAAGGCTGCCCCTCTCATTCTGGATTTGGCTACCTTCACTTTCTGTGCTTTAGTAATGCCATCACATTCAAAGTGATTCTCTAGACCCTCTATCCACTCCATTAGTGCTTCTGGTTCCATCTTGCCACTAAAAAGGGACACTCCATCTAGGGCCTTTCCAGTCAAAGATTTCAAAGCTTGTAAAAAGGTTTCTTGTTCTTTATCCAAGATTGGATCTGGTTCTGGGACTTCTTCCTCTAAGGTTTCCTTCTTATCTTCAGCATTTTCTACTCTCTCACTAACTTCTTTAGTCTTGACTTCTACTTGGTTCAACTTTCTTTCAAGTTGTTGTAATCTTTCCCTAAGGAGTCTATTTTCTTCACCCTGATCCTCCATCCTCTTTGCTAACTCTGCATTTGTCACCATGTTGTCAGTGTTGTCTCCCACTAACTCACTACCAGACATATGCTAATCTCTCAACCCAAATCTGAATTGGCTCTGATACCACTATGATGAGGAGGTAGAATAGAAGTTAGTCTTCTTCTGAGGTTGGTGGGCTTTGTTCTCAATGTGCAATCAATCCCTAGGCACAAATGGGATTCTTCCAAACCTTTCTCCTATCTCCTCCTCTCTATTCAACACTGTTTGCACCCTATTGTATTGGACATCACTCCTCCTAACCTTCCGTGCTAAGGCATTCAAGTCTGAAATGAGGTCCTCTTGTGTGTCACCAAAAATGAACAAGTTTGGTTGTCCAGCTGGCTGAATCTGCTCTCTTCCAGGAATGGGCAACTGATGGAGAACCATGGTTTACCTAACCTTGTTTGCACCTTTAAGGATTTCTATCATATTAATGTGTTGACTGAGCATCTAAACAAGTCTACAAAGTATGATGACTGTCCTTTACCCTTCAATAGTGAAAATATCCAAATTGGATGCAAAGAACTTTGGTTTACTCAAGGCAACTTCTAGGTTCAAGTGGTCATTTTGATCAAATGACTTAATCAAATGCTATGGAGCTTTTAGTAGGGTGTCTCAGGTCTTAACTAATCAGTTTTGATGATTTGAAACAATCATTTACTTCTCCTTCCTTACCGATTTCATGAAATTGTCAAATTTGCTCCAAAAAGGCTACTAGAATTAGCCCTAGTTTTTAGTGAAATTGGTTCACCCTGCTCAATCTGCTAAACTTCATGGAAAACCCTTGGAGATGTGGTCATTTGATGATGAAAGCTCAAGGATTTTTGCTATGGCAAGTACTGTATGGACTATTTTAGGACTGCCCCACAAAATAGGCACTTTTCAAGGATTTTTGAAGGTTTTAGTGAGGGTTTACAATTTAAAAGTCTTCTCCATGTTACTAGACCCAATTAAACATTTTAAACCTTTCTTTGACATATACCAAGCACTCCCAAAGATTCAAACCTTATCTTAGAACACTGACATTATGTCAAATAAATGCCATACTGGTGCCCTTACACAGAAAAAACAATCTAGAGGACTGGGACAGCAATGATTTTAATGTTTTTGCATACATTTCAACATTTGTACACCAAATACAATGTAATACTATCAAATCTAGATGCAATAAAGACTTGATAGAAGTTGGAGCAACCTGCAAACAAGTAGGAAACGAGTTTTTTTATGACTGTTGGTCATACACCTCCATCACTACACTTTTAACAGTCTTAAAACTGTTTGCACTTTCTTTCTTTGTTTTAATTTATTTCTTCAATCTGTCACTGGCTTGCAAAGGGGTGTTAATGGAAAGGCAAAAACAATACATATAGCCTCTGAAAGAGCTTAAAAGTTGAACACTCAAGGGATGCCACAAAACATGACAGCCTTATAAGACTGTGACAAAGAAATACACTTTTTCTAGGATCCTTATTTAGGTCCTTTACAATCAAATGGTGTATCTTATCTTCTCCACATTGAAACCACTTCCAAATAAATTTTCATGATGCAAGAAAGAGGAATACATCATTCCATACTATCCATTTAGAGAGGTTGGCAATGAGGATCTAACAATGAAACAGTGACTCACTATTTTGCAGTCCGTTTTACACCTTTGCCTCTTGCTTCCAACCAAGTCATGAGAGAGACAAGGATGGTAAAGCACAATGCTATCTCTTGCCAACTTGTTTCTTCTTTAACATATCAAGGTACAGTGCTATGAACAACAAAGTACCATTTAAACAAATTTGAGAATACCCAAGCCAAGTTGCTCACTTCACACACTTGCCATGGGCTTAAAAACACTTGTACATTGCTAGAAAAGGAAAATGGAAGTATGGTATAGTATGTACAGATCCAACAAATTCCCTCAAAGCCATGGATGAAGAGACTTTGAAGAAATTAGTTGGACCATGAATGATCTTCCATTGGAACCACAAAACAATGCCTTTCTCAAGAGCACTTCAAACAAAACTTGTTCCAAACCCCAAGAAAAGATCAGAGATCACTACTAAAACATCAAGAGAGATCATAGAAATGAAAAATACGAGTATTATGGACTCATGGAGCCATGGTATGGACTATACTCTCAAAAGTGCAGAAAATTAGTTAAAAACTCACAAAAATGAGAGCAAAATAAGTATTTCTCTTAATTTTCCAAAATGAACAACCCATACAATGATTGGAACATGGTTTATATACATGTTCCAACTTTTTGAAACCCTTGTATGGATAGGTACAGGCTGGAACTAACCAAAACCACCAAAAACCACTTTTTTGACAACTTTTGACAACTTTTGTTGCTAAAAAATTGCATTTTGACTTCCAGTGACTTGGCACTCAAACCAATGAATCAAAATCATTTAGAAACACTAAATAAAGATGTTCCAATGCCTTTCAAGGCTTTACAACATCAAAAAATTCAAAAATGCTCATTTGGACCCAAAATTGACAATTTTTGGCCCACTGAGCAAAAACCAAAAATCTTGGAAACTCTTAAACAAAATGAGTTCCAAGCCTCATTACACCACAAAAAAAACCTATTAAACCTACTAGAAGCATAAAATAAACACACATGCTTAATTTGTAACAAAATGCTATACCTGCTGTGATTTGAGCATTCAGGTGCTCAGGTACTCCTGCACCACTCTTCACATTCTTCAAGACAATTCTAATCGCTCCATGATCACTACTCCATGATCACCACTCCATTGGACTTTGTAACTCATCACATGTTTTGCATTAAATTCAATCCACTTTGCTCCTTCCCTAGACAATAAGAAAATGTGCCAAACCAATTTGAATTTATCCTCATACAATGATCACATGTGTCTCCATCATTACCCCCCATGAGATAATAAACCAACAAACTTAATCAATTAGGGTTTAACAATTTATAGGGTTTATTGGTTACATTACATAGAAAGGTTTAACCCTTTTACACGGGTTCACCGGCTAAACTCACAAACTTTACATACTGGTTACTAGCCAATATCAAAAACAACAATATTAGTAATAACATGAATACCATTTACTAGTTCAATTGACATCAATGACAACATAACATTAATGCAATCTCTATGCAAAATGCCAACAAACTCAAAATGCCAACACCCTAAACCCTAGACCTTGTGAAATAGAACAAAGGGAAAAATTAATCTAGAAGGACCAATATTTTGACTAAGGCATGAATATTTTTGCACAGTCATTGTCAGGTCTATCAGAGGCTCTAGTTGGGGATGTTCATTACTCAAAAAAGATGCAAGAATCCAAAATATCAGGTGGAGCAGACCATTGCAGAGAAGACCAAAATGAAGTTACTTGGACAAGGCAACTCAAACAAAAAGGAAACTACACTACTTATGCACAAGACCTAATCTAATATTCATGGAAAAGAGATACTTTAAGAAAAGTAGGGCTTCAATAATTTTCCATGAACAAGCAATTCAAGAGTATCATGATAGCTATTCCATTTGGGCATAGAGTCAAAAGATTTACTCTACTCCAAGTTTCTTGTGGCCTGAAGGTCAAACCACATGTGATGGCCCAAGGCCATTGAAAAGGTCAGGCAATGCTTTCCTTTGTCATAAACATGGTTTTCCTTTGATTGCATTGAAACCAATCTGATAACATAGCTGGAATAACATTGGTCAAACATGCTAGCATTTTTTATCCAGTTACCATGCTTAAAATTATCATCGCACTCACTATTGAACTTCTGAAACCTATGCACTGATTGAAAATACTGATCACTATTGGACATATATGTGTTGTACTAAACACAACATATATCCTGTGTCACACTCTTTAAAAAACATCACTCAGTTGAGAAAACAAAGAGTGATGATCTGGCACACAATTGAGAATATAGGTTTCATTCAAATCATTAGTTTTCTCATCGAAAGAGGAACTCTCAAAAGAATCCACCCTCCCATTGTCCATAATAAGAAAACTATCATGAAGAGAAAGAAAAGGATCACAACTGATCCTCTCATGCATCTATAAATCATCAAGTTGAAAAAAGATTTCAGCCTCTAGCTTTGAGTCCCATTTGATGTCATTCATATTAGCAACATGGGTGCATGTTGGAATATCACATCCTCCCAGCCTATCACCACATTGATCATATCCACCAAGAGCCACTTCCCCTTTATGTGCACTAGCATTCTCATAGAGAGTGCCATAATTAGCATCCACACACATATTACTAAAAGAAACAATTGAGTTTTAATTAGCATGTAAATCCTCATTATCAGCACAAATGTCAAAGTTTAAATCAAATAATTCCAAGCATTCAAGCTATGTATCCTCTTGCATATCAGCTGGTTCAAACATGGGAAGAAATTTTTTAGTAGATGTAGTTCTTGATGCATCATGAGAGAAAACCTCATTGTAAAAAATCACATCAGTAGGGTGCAAAATGTCTTCATTTTTTCCATATGTATATTGAGCAGGTACTCTGCTACTAGTAAATCTGAGATTCCTTCACTATTGATAGAACATGTGTCATCTTGCTCACTTACATGTCCCATACTACTATCCTCCCCAACTCAAAACCCACTAGATTCAAGAGATCATGTATTTATCATGTTATGGGAGATTGTATCTCCAACAACCTTCTCAAAATCAAAGTCATCATCCAGAAAAAAATGTTGACCTAGTAGATGTTTATTTCCATCTTCATTTAGGCTACCATGACATTCATTTTCAGGTTCATTCTCTTCAACCATCTGCTACTCACACACCTTGTTTTCTTCATGTTGATAATGTGACTGATCTTCAACAACATAGGGAGCATCATTATTAACTTGTGCAATATCATCACACTCTCAATCAACCTTGTCATTATCAACATGCAAACTTTCACCATCTAGTTGCATCTTAGATTTGACATCTTCAAATATATCAATCCATGCAACCAAATATATTATCTAGTTTTGTTCTCTTTGGCCAATGAACAACATCAGGTTCATAGACTTTCAAAATAAGTCTACCCACTCAAAATCTTGAAGCATATAACTTATAGGAATACTTTGTAATTCCTTCAAAAATATTGATAGCAACACATAAGGTTTATCACCTACTTGTGTTTTTATGTCCATCTGAGCACTGACATACACCATTGGGTCCTCCATAGAGAAGCTTTGTTCTTTCTCTATTTGGGGTTGATAAACTTGCTCATACTACTGAAAAGTATAGGCTGGGACAATAGGAATACACATGCTTTGAGATGTACATTGAACACTTGACGCATGTTTCTCTTGTGCACACATCATATCCTCACATGTTGGAAAACTCTGAGGACTAGGAGGCTGCTCATGACTAACTATATCATAGTTGTATCTCTCCAAAAAGAAACCTCCTCAAGAAATCCCATGAAGACACACTTTATGCTGATAAACTTTCATACCAGTCCTTTGCACCATCTTTTAATGATCTCACAAAAAACTTCATGACTATATCTTCATTGCAAAGCTGATAATCTTCAACAAACTCTTTGAATAACTTGGCATGGTGGAGCGTTGAATCGGATTCTTGTGCAGGAAATAAAGGCACTTGATCCAACGGGGAAGGGATGTGGGTACCCTTCAATGTTGCTGAAATTCAAAGGTTTGTACTACTTAGGGATGAAAACCCTTCTAGGATGACCTTCCTCAAGCTGTTGATCACTCATTATGCCAGGGACAACATTATGACCATACATATTGCTTGTCTTTAGAAGCTTCTCATTCAAACTTTATAGTTACACATCTCTTGATTCTCTTTTTCAATAGGGTCTTAAGTAAAAGCCATACATAAATAAGATTGAAATATTGGACTTAAGTCTTTTGAATGAACTTATTACAAACATTGCGTACTTCTCCTAATATAAGCATATAACTGAAAAATGAAACTAAGAAGTATGCAAATATGAAAAACTAACACTTTCCCTTTTACTTAGTGCTGCAATACTGGGTAGGGAAATATTTTCTACAAATGACTTTCATGGAAATGCATTTGACTCATGAAAGTGAAAATACCTGGAAATGTTGTAGTGGCTGCAAATCAGCTTTTCGGTTGGAAATATTGGTAGATCTAGAGCTACCTCCATATCTTCATTAGGTTCTTGGGTATAGTCACCACCTCTTTGCAGAGGACAAACATTTGAACAACTAAAATTTCTTCACAGGTCAAATTTATTCAAAAACCAGCACTGCAACACCTCCTTCTCATCATATGGCATCATATGGATTCCATCCTCAACTTGTCAGGGTACTTCATCACAAAAGCTCAAATCTACTTCATCTCTTCTGAAAATTATTTGGTTCTTCTTCAGATGTTCTTCAAATAATGCACACTAGTGTAGAGATCTTAGAGTCACCACTCACAACTTGTGAGGTATTGAAATATTCATGAAAAATAGACAAATCTAGACAGAACTCACATCGAAAGATGCATAACACCAAATTTCCAGGAAACATTCATGAGAATTGACTCAACTGACAAGGGATGAACTTAAGAAGCTCTTGACTCTACAAGATATAATGGGATAGTCTCAACTATATATTGAGCCAATCTTTTTTGCCCAGAGATTTTGGACACTTATCCCCAGCAGAGTCACCATTTTGTTGGTTACCAAATGGGTTTACACTGTAAGATGAAAAAACCAAGTTGATTCTTCAAATATCTATGGAGAAGCCAAATCCAACTATTAAAATCATCAAGAACTTTGACCAACTGACAAGGATTCAGACAAATCCTTCTACACTTTGGGCTCTGCAAAACCTAGGAGGGTGATCCCTTAGTGAATTTTATGATCTCTGCACCATACGCAAAAGTTCACTAAAACAAAGTTGATAATCTCATATACAGGCTCAAGAACAGGGAGAATGCTAAAGTATGGAAAATTCTTCGGTGATCCTAAACCTAATTGGAGCATGAGATGGGTAGAACACACAATAACAAACATGAATTGAAAGGTATTATGATAATCAACAATTTAATAGAAAGAATAAATGAATGGAGCATAAAACTGATTGTAAAGACTAAGACAAGCTAATGACTTGTGCCCTATTCCATTCAGGAGTCAAATTCATGAAATGTAAGGTGAATTACAGTAAAAATAATTTGATAGCATACTGATCTAAGAATATATTGCCTTACAATACACCTTAACTATAACCCAAGCCCAAACTAATTATCAAAATCCTTGCATAAGCCCTACCACTTTGTAATTTTGTTCAAGAAGTTAGTTGACCCCTTAGATCAAAGCATAAACACAAATCACATACATCACAACAATGCAATGGATTAAATAAACCTTTGGTTTACTTCATTCAAAAGATAGTAGAATCATATACTGGAGAGAAATAAGCCTGAATTCTATTCATTTATTCAAATGCTATATCTGCCATGAAACAATATACAATTCAGTCATTCAAAACCTCCATAAGATGTGAAACAAGACACATTCTATTTTTCTGTGCAAAAGACTCTACACTTTGCTCATTCCACCTAAAATATGCTATAGGAACCAGAAAAGGAACCCTAAAGGAACCAAAATTTGAACCCCTATCTCATGGCTTTGAAATCCCTTTTATTGAAAGAAGGGAGCAAACAAGCTATGGGCCAGAGAAAACACCTGTCATTAGGATGACCAGACACACTTGATTCTGTTACAAAATATTCCTCTGCTACAAAATATTCTAACTGCATCCAAATATCTGCAACGACTTCTCTGATACTTCATGCATTTTACCATCCTTGGTGTTGCTGTTGATGAAAAACTAATACGAGCCCACCTTACTGTTACTCATGACACACTAGGTTCACTCCCTGAGGAAACAACCACTGCAAGAATACAAAATTGCCTACCAGATGCTTCAATCACACCAAAAACCCTAATTCTATTGTGAGAGCTCGAACAATCTCCATTGGTTTTCAAAACAGTCTCTGCTCATGCTCAAAATGCCTTTGGTAATTTAAAATAAGAATATTTATCTCTTTCATTATTCTTTTGTTAGCTAATCAGATGTTGTCCACCATTACCTGCTCGCACATGCGAAGAAACAATGCCAATTTGTTTTGAAATGAATTTTAAATCTCAGCCCTCAATCTTCCTCCATGTTGGCGCATCGCACGATCCATACTAGTCAATTTGACATTGATCATCAAACATGAAAAGTGGACTCGTCAAAGGTATGATGCGACACCTCCAACTCACCACCACCTCACCTTGGTCAATGGCCCCCACCTTCCAGCTTATCTCGGCCTGTCTTGGACATGTGACATCATCTCGTGATGTTGCGGTCCATAATCCCCTTGCATCTCTTGATCACAGGGTTATGAGGGTCATTGGATCTGTTTGAGCTTTATCTTGCTGCCATTATGACTGCCTTCTTAAGACACTTAACAATTGAGAAATCATCCATTCAAGCACATGTAGATAAGAAAGCCCTTAGTAACTCAGACTTTACCCCCTGGGAACTGGTAACATCAAATGTTTGAAAGGTCAAACTATCGACTCACCCTGCCCGCTCAGGACATGTGGCATCATCTCGTGATGTTGTAGTCCATATCTTCCTTGCACCTTCGATCGTGGGGTAGCGCAGGCCATCAAATCTACCCTACCTTTAGTCGTCGATCGAAATATTAAAACTTTAGACTTAGGAAAAAATTTAATAGGCGCTAGCATAAATATTAAAGGGGGATCAACCATAGGGAGATTTTACATGCAAACTTGGGAAAATATAAAGGGGTCAGCTGAAAACAACTTAATGCCTAGGAAATACAATGGCCCCGCCAATGGTAATCGACCATTGGCTTAAGTGAAAAAAGGTAATGAAGGAATATAAAAAGCTTAGGGTTTTTTTTTTTAACTAGACTTAATCAGAAATTCATAAACCCTAAACCTTGTGACACAAAATATAGGGCAAAATTAATCCAGAATGACCAATATTTTGACTAAGGCATGAAGATTTTTGCATAGTCATTTTCAAGACTATCACTTCTTATTTATCTAAATTGGATTAATTGTTTCAGATCTGAGAACTCTTGAACTTTACATTTCAATTTTTTATTTACATGCTCAATTTTCAACAAAATTTCATAAATTTAGTGGTTAAATGAAAAACCCTAGTTTTTAATTTTAAAATTGAACTTGTGGATTGTGTGGATCTTGAATTAATTTTCAGATTTGAGTTCTTGCTTTGATTTCAAAATTCACATCCCTACATTACAACATTCAAATTTTTTATTTTTTATTTTTAAAATTAAGCGGTTTATGTAACAAACCCTAATTTTTTAAATTTAAATTAATCTTGTGCAATTTCCAATTTTTCTTTAAGCATTTAATCAATTTTGTTAATCTAAAGTTTTATTTTGTCCTTATAAACATCATAAAATTTGGCCCTTAACCTTAAGTGTGTCATTTTTTGTTTCATTCATTCAATTAATCATCTTATTGCACATCCTAAGTGTGTCCTATTTTGACCTTCAAGGCTTGGTTTTGCACATCTAGACATCTCCAATTTCCATATCCTTATAGAATTCACATTAAAATCACGATATCTTGCTTCCCTAAAAATTTGGTAAAAAGTTGGTCAGACCAAGTAGCTAGCTACATGGTCCCGACTTTTTCTCCCCAAATTTTGGGAGCCTGTTTTGACTATATTTTACTATTCAATTCTGGAGATTTGTGAGATTTTATTGATTTTAGGTCACCCTAAGGTTGAAAGAAAATCTAAATTTCAACATTTTCAATTTAAAATTAAGTGTTTAATTACATTCACCCTAATTTTTAAAATTAAAATTGATTTTTTCAACATTTCACAATTTTAAATTTTAAAATTAAGAGGTTAGTTTTGGACAACCCTAATTTTAAATTCAAATTTCCAATTTATCTCCCTTAGTGCATAATTTTTACTACTATTAGTCCTACCTATAATATCCCCGTAAGGAGTTGTAGAATTAAGGCTACCCAAGGTTTAATTACCGAGCAGATGGGGCCTAATTTGGCTAGCTTTTTCAATGAGGATATTGGTGGTTCTTCCAATCCTATAGATATCCCCATGTATCCTCTTGATAATTCTCATGATGAGGAAGAATCACTAACTAGGGTATTTGTTGACCAATTGGTGAAGATGGATGATCAATTTGACAATCTTGAACAATGGATGAGTCAAGAATACTCGAAAAGTGAATCTCTCCTATTGATTGAAGGATTAAAAAGAATGATTTAGTGATAAACATGGTGTTGATATCTTGTGGGGTATTTCTCATATAGTTGATTCTAATATTATTCCCATGAAGAGTTGTGCTAAAGCCCTACATTTTACACAACCTCCTAGTCAAGTTAATCATTCCATTCCTTTGACCACTCCTATGACTAGTGTACCCACCTTCACATCAAACATCATGGCTACCTCTATAAAAAATGCCATTCCTACAAGTGTTAGTCATGGGGGAAATCCCTCTTCTTTCATTCCTCCTACTATGAGTGTTCCCCTTATTACCCAATCACCTACACCACCTATAAATGTTAGTCATGGGGGAAATCCCTCTTCTTTAATTTCTCCTTCTATGAGTCTTACGTTTGTTACCCAATCTTCTCCGATACCTACCTACCATAGTGTCCCACCTCCTTATTCTCTTCCTTCATTCAACAATGTTATTCATCCTTCTCAATCCAACTTGACTAATTTCAGTCCTTCTACTGAAGCTACCATCAATAGTCTAGCTCAAGAAATGTCCTCCTTACAATGACAAATAGCTTCTATGAATCACTCTAAGTATAATGTGCCCACATTTGATGCAGTGAGCCCATTATCCAATGAAATTGTTGGAGCTATCACTCCCAAACATGTAGAAGTCCCTCAATTGGAATTTTGTAATGGAAAAGGTGATCCATTAACTCATTTTAAAATATTCCAAACTTTGTGTACTAAATTTGCTCATGACCAAATATTGTTAGCAAAATTGTTTACTAGAACCTTAAGGGATAAGGCTCTGCAATGCTATTGTTCTTTGCCACCTTATTCTATTACCTCTTTTCAACAATTGGCTAATGATTTTATTCAACAATTTCAAAATAAAATTGGTCCTAAAATTACTTTGATTGATTTGATGCATGGTAAACAAGGTGTTAAAGAAAATGTGACTGATTTTATGTTGGAATTGAGTTGTCATTGATGTCAACCAGTATTACAGTCTATCGGTAGAAGTATGTCAAACTAGTATGAAGAAGATTGAACTGGCATAAGGAAGATTAATATGAAGGCTTGTCAACGGGTATGGTAGAAGACAAATAGTTATTGAGACTATTAGTGACTTCATCGGTATGAGGTGAGATGCATGCATGTGTTAGCATGTTGAGTGATAACTGATAGAGCATAAACCAGTTTGGAGGATGGCTTCATGTTTATGATGAAGAGGAAGAATGTTAAAATGATCACAAACCATCGAAGGTAAAGATGTGCTACTATTGTAGTGTGCACTACTGGTTAGTAGGAGGTGAAGGTGTCACCAATAAAGGCTTGTGCCAGTATATGTTTGGTGAAAGTTCAAGTGCAAACTGACCTTGTGTTGGTGAGTTGAGTGTATCACCGATGTGATGCCATGTGGAACTAAGGTGGCAAGCATGGAGAGGTCGGTGAAGTTTCCATCAATATGGTTTTTAAAATAGCTAGTCAACATTAATGAAACAACCACAAATCATGGGATGATAACAAATTGATGTGGCTCGAGGAAGAAAGAGTGATAGAAAAAGATCAGGGAGTTGTTGGCGCTTGGATCAAAGAAAAGAAATCAGACTGCAAGAGGACCTCGAGAAGGAAACAGTTGGGTCATAAATAAGTTAACAGATTTCAAGGCCAAGGATCATGGTCGGGATTGCTATCTTTAGCAAATATGAATTGGATAATGTAAAATGTGTATAGATGCATTCCTCAAGTACAACTGATCGATCCAAGATAGATTGGATTGGATCTAATGCATATTTGGTCGGGTGAAGGAAACCCTAACTGCCCTTATTTTGGATTGATTCTTGGCAGGAAATCTCAAGTTTAAATCTGATGACTAGAGACTGTGATTGTTGTTGCTATAGAGTGAAGGCAAGTGTGAAATCATTGTCTAAGAGCCGAAGAGATAAACACTTGAAGTGATTATGAGTATAGAATAGAACAGTAAGGAGAAGCAAGATAAACCAGTGTAAGGAACAAATCGGTGGAGTGAGTGTAGAACACAAAGGTGACAAGCCAACAAAATCTGTACCTGATAAAGAGTGATCAAGTGTGAGTTGAAGGAGGAAGACATTGTGAGAGGGGACTTGGAAAAGTTATCAACAAAGAAAAGTTGCAGAGTGGGTGGAGAGAATTCAAATCAGTAAGGTTAGAACAGAGAGAGCAGAATATTGTAAGGTTGCAAAGATTTCATTTGTATAACTGAGTTTTATATTGTTTTCCCTAATTTGGAGATTAGTGCAGGGGTTGTAGCCTATAAATTGTGTAGGGGTTGGTGCTCCTTTGAGTTGGTGCTCATAAATCAAAGGTTGGTACTCCTTGGGTTGGTGCCCTAAATATTGTAATTAGAGATTCTTTGTGAGGTTGGATTGGAGCAAAAGATCTCCAATAGCTATTCTCACCGAGGTTTTTCCCACATTTGGTTTTCCTTGTATATCTGGTGTTGTGTGATGCATTCTTGTGCACGTGTTAAGTTAATGTTTTAGCAAGTCCTTTCACAGACCTTTTTTGCATTGTTTGAGCTATCAGTTAGCACTCAGTGTGTTTTATATATTACCGGTATCTCCCTATTGATTAAAAAGTGTTTAAATCACTAGTTCACCCCACTCTCAGTGATCCATTGTGTCCAACATTTTACTAGTAGATATAAGAATTTGTATTCTTAGATTTCTTTTCATGCACCTGATCAAGATATCAAAAAAAAATTTATTACTGATTTGCAAAAAGAAATTAGGGATAAACTTCTCTTAACCAAGTTTACTTCATTTCCATAGTTGCGCATAGTACTTCACAAATATCAACTGACAGTGGGTCACTTGGAGAAATATCCTTTTGGGGCTCCAAGTGATAAGGGTGATAGTGCCTAACAACCATTTGTGGAGTTCAAACCAAACAAAGGATTCATCAAATTCAATGACAACAACAACAACATTTAAGTAGCAGCCACTACAGGTGTGCGTCCTTTGTCTAAATACTTTAAGAGAGAAAGATAATTTACACCTTTGAATAAATATTTGCATAGCATTATGTCTTAGTTATTACAAAGGGATGTGTTAAAATTTCCCTAATCAAACCAATTGATCCATCTAAGATAACTTCACGTTACGTTGATGCTAAATCCTTTTTTCAATATCATTGTCAACCTAATCATGACACTGAAAAGTGTTTTTGATTGAGAAGTAAGATTCAAGATTTAATTGATAACAATACTATATCTATTGCAGGTGTGAATGATAAAGGAAACAAATTTGTACCCCCTCCTAATCAAAACCTTGAAATTTTCACCGATACTTTACCATCCCATTTCATTAATGTGATTCAAACTGATCATCTTATTTTCTCTCCCAATGATAATGTGGTGAACCTTGTAGATCAACAAGAACTTCCTAAAGACTTGTGCATCACATTTGATCTTAGTGAGAACATTAAAGCACCTGATGGCCCATTATACATAAGTGAAAAATCAAAGGTATACCTTCTAGAAGAGTACTTATTGATTCTGCTTGCATGGTTAATGTGATAACTAAAGAATTTCTTTATAATTCGCAATTGTATCAAGTGATATATGATAATATTGATGTGGTAGTTAGAGTTTTTTATGGCTTCTCTTATCCTTCTATTGATTCTATCACACTTCCTATTGATGTCAACACTAAATGTTTAGATGTTAAATTTTCTATCATTCCTACATCTGATCAATTTCATGTGAAGTTGGGACATCCTTGGCTCTCTTCCATGAAAGTGATCACTTCTACTGTTCATAAAATTGTTTTAAATTTCCTCATAATGATAAAATCATAACTATTAATCATAGCATGTATCGACCTATAGTGAGGCATGGAGATGTTTGTCTTGATTACTTTTGGTCCAAAAAATTCTAGCCTCCTCAACCCAAAAGTGATGCTCTCGTTAAATCATATCAAAATTGGAAAAATGAGATGATTTTATGCTTGAGTAAACCTAGAAATACAACACTTAGAATTCCTCTTGATGATCATATGCCTCCTCTTGAGGATAAGGTTATTCTTCCTCCTAAGGAAAGAAATAATCTTCTTCCCAAAAAGAAATCTATTCCTTCTCCTATGGATGAGTCCACTCTTCCTCCCAAGGATATAAATACTCCTCCTCCAAATTTTCAAGCTAAGGTTAGACCTACTTCTCCTCCTCATGATAGACCCAGTCTCCTTCCCATTCCTCCTTTATACGGTGTGGTTCCTCCTCCTTCATCTTACAAAGAGAAGCGACCGACCTCTCCTATTGTCCAACCTAAAAGACCTCAGCCTATTCATCCTTCCCTAAAAGAAGAAAAGAAGCCTATACTTGATGAACCTAAACCTCCTCAACTTTCAGCCAAAACTATATGAAACCATTGTGTGAGAGAACATTGATAGAGACGTCGTGCTAGAGCTCATGAAGTTGCTTCTCAAACCATTTCTTCTCCTAAAACACCAAATTTTGACATGATTCCATTTTATCCTAAACAAGATGTTCAACCTAATTCTCCAAGATGAAATTTTTTTAAGACAAATGAGGGTTCAAGTTCTATTCTTATTAGAGATCCTATTTTTATTAATCTTTAGGAATAAATGGGTGAAAGTGTTGTTAATTATGAAAATGTTGATCTTAATATTTATGGTGATGAATATGAATATGTAGATGATGACAATGTCCTTGTTTGGAACTTGTGATAGCTCCATATAATTTAGTTGATGCGGCTCCTCTTGCATGTTGTCCACCTTCTTGAAAAAATGATCAACAAGATTGGGGGGAGAATGACATGATTGATTAGCTTCATTAGCACCATAGATTCTCTTTCTCTCTCTGCTCTTACTTTTTTGTGATCCTTCTTCCATGTGTTTCCCTATTCTTACATTTTTTGTCCCTAGTGTTGTCTACTTGAGGACGATGCAAAGCATTGACATCTCTTTTGGTCTCTTCCATGTTGACTCGAAAGACACATGTGTTCCCTTCTTCCATGGTGATTTCCTTTCTTTGGGAGTTGAGGATAATTATATGTACTCATATATACATAATATACATAAGTTACAATGAAAAGCATATTGACCCCAAAGTTAAGTGAAGCCACCCATGCTTTGTGTTTTGTGTTCATTATCCTTTGATTTGTCCTCTCCTAGGGGCTAAATTATTGTGATAATGTGCTTGCCTTTTTGGGTGTATCCTATCTTAAATAAATTGCTCCTGAAAAGGCATGTGCAATCACTTTAATGTGGGGGCATAGACTCCACTCATGATTCTCTCTCTTGATACTTAAGGTTACCTAGAAAAATTTGTCTTCAGTTTTTAATTTTTTGGTTATTTTTCTTTTCATGACTCATAATATGGGAACCTTACTAGTTTTAGTCATGGTTCTCTCTTTCTCTCTCATGATCTTCCCTTTTACCTTATCATTGAAGTCGTAAGATCCTAAAGTCCATTAGGGGTTTGGTCTATCTTGCCTCTTTGATGTGGTTAAAGTTTTTCAATCTAAACTCATTGTACTTTACCATGAGTATTTGTGTAAGATTATACTCCCACTAAAGTGGGGGCTAAATGTAGCATCCTAAAATTGCACCCCTTGCAATTTTTTATCACATTTGGGTCTTCGCCTTAGTGTTTACACCCCTTAGCTTGATCAAAGACTTGATTATTCTCATACATGTCATAAACACCATCTAGCCCAAAGATGTACCTCATTGCCACCTTGATCCTTCCCTGAAATAGTCCAAGACTAGGGCTTGGTGCCCTCATCCTCCCTAATTGGGGCTCTTTTTGGACCCCCCGACCTATCTCAAATTTGCCTGGGAAAAACCCCCTCCATGTCGGCTCATGTAAAAAAATTAATTCATTTTCCTATTGGGCAAGTATATAAGGGGATTATTCCTCTCATTTTATCATTAGATGAAATTCATGAGAAAACATTAACCATTCAATAGATCAAGCATTCAAGCATTCAAGTATTCAATCATTCAAGTATTCAAGAGAAATTCAGAATTTTCAGTCTTCAATCTTTGGAGCAGCAATAGAGTCAAGATTTCTAGCATTGAAGAGGAGATCATCATCCTAATTCATGAATTCCTAATTCCATGTGGAGGAAAGGGAAACTTCACAAGGAGGTATAAGCATTTCATTTTCAGTCGATTCAACATCACCTCAAAGAGGAGGATTTCTCCTTTCATTCATTTTCAATTATAGTATTTCAACCTTTTGGTTAATTCCAAATCTGAGGTTTGAACTAAAAACAAGCCCCTATCCCCAACACATTTTCCTTTCCTTTTATCTATACAAAAATAGGTGCATAGATGTAACTCTGAGAATAAGCTTCAGATTATGAGACGAAAAAACAATTTTCGGTGATCATAAATCTCAAAGGACCAAGAGGGGGCATCCTAGTCCCTACACATAGTCCTTGATACTTTTGGTAGGTTTTGCAGAGAAGTTTCGAATAATCTCATACTTCTAAAATATAGGTGCATGACAAAATCTCATATTTGTCTTCATTTCTATCACTTAGTCTTAATTCAACTAGTCAACTTATAAAAGAGGGTCAAACACATTTTATCTTGATCAATCTACTTAGTATTCAGTCCTAATCTAGTTAGTGACCAAATCTAGTGGATTTTCTCCCTCTTTTGAATGTAAAGGCATCTCCCCATCCAAGCAAAAATAGGTGATTTAGTGATTTCTCCTTCTATCTTGCAAATTGCCAAGTTACCTATGTTTCCCCTTTACAGCATTATGCAAGTGAGGGGGAATGGCGTAAGTGATAATTTAATCTTGTCCATAATATTTAAATGAGTGCAATGAAAGTCATAGGCTAACTGGTATTAACTTATGTGGTTCCTATCAACCTAAAAAGGGGTTTCATATCCATAGTATGGTTTCCTTGTCATATGAAAGGTACTAGTGACCCCGAATTATGACTAGAAACCATTATTCTTAGAGGCCAAAAATCCCTACATTTGGTGATTCAGAGAGTGTGGATCGTACCCTGAAGATACCCATCATGTACCCCTCAGAATGAGATAAGAATCCCCCAGTTACAAGAAAAGGTGTACCTATGTGGTGGATGGGAGTGAATTCCACTTGATGTCTACATGTCCATTTTGTTTGAGGTATTTTGTTATGGGGGCCCTGCTGGATGGTTTTCTTTGTACCTTGTGTAGGTCACATCCTTGTATTTTGAGTGTTTGCAAAAACTTTGATGTATTAAAATAGTAGAGTCAATCCTAATTTGGGTCAACATAGGCCCTTTGATGCATAAATATGATTTTTTGAGTAACAAAAGTCCAAGGCTATACTATCTTTATTGTTTTATGATTGTCTGATTATCATAATTTGATTGAAATTCCTAGAAATAAATTAAACATTTTTAAACTCCATAGGGAACACAAATTTTGCATTTGTCCACGATCCCTTTTGCATTTTCCTTGAGACCATTTCACATTTGTTCAATCATCATTCTACATCTATCTAGTCATCATTTCACATTTGATGAGATCAGATTTCACACTTGTCAGTTTCCTATTTCACATTTGTCCTAGTCCAAATTTGCATTTAACTAGATAAACTAGCACTTGTATAGATAACTCCTGATGTCATATCTTGGGTCCAAAATACTCTAAAATTTTGTGATCACTCACCAATTGGCGAATATTTTGTATTAAACATTTCAAAAATGGTGAATAAGTTGGGCTAATCGAGGTGGCTGGATTGTCCCACTTTATTAAATTTTTATCAAATGCATTTCAATTTTCCTTCATTTTCATTAATCATTTGTAACAATTTAAATATTTCACCAATAGAGTCTATGTGTTCACAACGGTGTATTTAATATTTTTCCTAAATTTTTTGAGTGTGCCTTAATGCCCTAGCATAATTCGTCAATTGCAATCAATAGTTCAATTTGCATGAATACCCAATTCGTCTGACATTTTTGAAAGAGTTTCTTAATTCTCCCCAATATTTGCCAATACCATTAATCATTCAATGTTGTGGGAGGATTGATTTCACAAATTCTATTATAAGTTCATCCCAATGGATAGTCCATAATAGCCTCGTAAATTACAACGTATATGTTTTGTCAATGTTCCATTCGACCTATGTTTCCATAAGACGTGTTAGAATTAAGTGGGATTCACCAGATTTTTTGTATACCATTTCAAATTCTTGCAAGATTCACCACATATGGATTGGTATAAGATTGTAAGAAAGATAAAATTTATTTTTACATAATTTAGTTGGTTTGGAGCTCTCAATTTGGATCAATAGCCAAGTTACAAACAAGAACAACCATTGATGCATTTCCGTCTACTAGTGCTTTGTGCTACTCTTTGAGAAACTAGACATAACTGATCATTTCTTTCAAGTGTTATAATATTATTCATCTCGATCTATTTGCAATTTTTAGATCATTGATATTGAGTAGGGAGACCTTAGACATCTAGATCATTTCTAGGACCTAGGGGCAATAAATCTTTTAGTCTATTATTTCTTCTTAAACAAGTAGATATTTTTTGCAGGATTTATTTCAATTGAGATGTCAAACAGGAAGAAGGGCAAGACTATTAAATGTGGTGAAGGCCAAGAGAGGTCAGCAAAATGTAGAATATTAAATTTGTACTTTAGCAATGCTTGTGGTAAAAAAGATAATCATGAAGGTACATCATCATGAATACCACATTCACAAATTACACCAAATATTGAAGAAAGTGGTGAATGCAATATCTCAGATGACAATGAAGAAGAAGATTTGGTAGATACCCAGGGTAGCCAGAATGTGATAATTGACCTAGTTGACAATGTCATAGTTGATGATGATACATGAAAGGGGAAAAGAAAATCCAAAAAAAAAATGGGTTGGAAGTGGGATTGTTGGCAATATGTTGGATTTGGTTAAGTGTTGTCATTGATGTCAACACTATATCCTGGTTGGAGGCTATCTCGGTTAGTCTTGGTGATCATCTTGATTTTGGCTATGATTCTGATCCAGTATGATTATATCTCTAGAATAGGTTTTGGATACTTTCTTTGGATGTCTATATGATTACCATATTCTGTTGGTTCATGATTTGGTGCTCCAGTTGCTATCGCTTTTGTTCCCGAAAGGGAATTTCGTGGTATTGGTTAGCTTTATCGGTAAGCGATATTTGTTGATTTGGGCAGATGATTTTGGTCCAGTTTATGGGAACAATTTCTATTGTGATGAAGGTGCTTCTTGACCATGCCCTAACTATTTGGTGGCATTACTTTGGTTGGCATGCTATTATGACGGTCCTATTTGGATCCGGTTAAAATTTCTATTATTTCACTGAGGGATTCTATTGGTTGGTGAAGTGTGTTGAATTTTGGTTTGAGAAGAATTTTCAGTGGATGGAATTGTTTGGTTACTTAAATTAGGTCCATGCTATGTAATGTAAATCATAATATTGGTCTGGTGGTATCGTCTGATGTAATTTTTGTAATTATGGGTTTAAGGGTTTAGGGCTTAGCCAACCTTGTCAATAAGGTTGATGATTTGTATTTATAGGTGACTTATTCATGGAATGGTGATGGGATGGTTATGTCTACATTATCAGAGAGTAGTTTATGTGTGGAAAAGGTTAAATCATTCAGTGAAGGTTTGGGGAGAGTTTTGTATTGCATGGCAGACATATGTGCTTAACCAGAACTGTATCAAGCATTAGTAGTTGCTACTTTCACAGTTCATTCTTTCTGAATTTTAGTTTGATGTTTTTGTAAGTCAGTGAGACTTCCTATTGTGTTGATCAATGAGCTCTAGGTGGTTGGCCTGATTGCAAGTGCAATCCCCATTGTAATTATTTCATATACTGCTGCAGAATTATTATCTGATTGTGGGTAGGGTTTCCCACCATGGTATTTCCCTTTACTAGGGTTTTCCATGTCAAAATATTGGTGTTATGTGTACTATGATTTCATATTTTATCTTTCATTGTGCTCCAGTTCAAAGGTTTTGATATGCAATAGTTTTGATTTCTGATAGTAAATTGATTCACCCCCCTATCAATTTACTCCTGGTATCATATCTTTCTAACAATTGGTATCAGAGCAAGGTTCTCTTTGCAAAAGCTTAACCGCTTGAGGAGATCCGATGGCATTAGCATCAAGTCCTACATTCCATCCCTATCAGAAAAAGAGTCCTAGAGTTAGAGAAAAAGAAGCATTGTTAAGCGCCTTATCTGATGATAAATTATTGAATGTCATAGAATTGGAGAATGTAAAGCTGATCTGGTTGAAGCTTGAAACTCTTTATGACAGTGACCAGGCAGTAAAGATTGCAAAATTTGAAGGTTTCTGGGTAAGATATGAAACTTTGAAGATGGAAGAAGATGAGAAGATTAGTTCTTTCATGGATAGAGTGAATGAGATTGTAATGGGTATCAAATGTTGTAGCAGATCAGTCAGTGAGGATGAGATTGTGAAAAAGGTTCTGAGAGTTCTTCTTGTGTCTTACAAGATGAAGGCTACTGCAATCAATGAACTCTCGACAATGTCAAGTACCCCTATTACCAGAGATACATTGCTTATAAAATTGACTACTTTTCAGCTTGAAGAGCTTGGAGATCAGAGTGCTACTAAAACTGAGACTGCATTTAAAGCATCGGCCTTAGGTAAGCAGAAGATAGATTGGAAGGAGATGTATGCTAAAGATTTGGAGGACATTAAGAGAGAAGAAAAATAACTTGAAGAGCTAGAAGTCCTAATTGCTAGAAGAATTCCTAAAGGACTAGCTAGAAGTAAGTATGAAGGAAAAGTCCCTTTTAATTGTTTTTTATACAATAAGATTGGTCATTTTACTCCTATATGTCCTGAAAGAGCTGCTAGGAATCATGAAATATTTGTAAGGAGTTATAAGCCTAATCCAAAATATCAAAGAAGACCTAGATTTAGAAGGAATAAGGATAAATCATGCTATTATGCTGGTGATGATGATTTTTGTGTTACTAATGATGATGATGATGAACCTATGAGTGGATCTAGCAATGGAAGCTCTGGTAAAGACTAGGTTTTTATTGCTATCAAGGATGATTCTATGAAAACCTGTCATTGAAGCAACTCTTACTAAGGAGAAGGCTTTGTTTGCTAAAATTAAGGAAAAGGATGAATAGGTCATAGATAGTGGATGGTCACATCACATGATCGGTGACAAGAGAAAATGCCTAACACTAAAAGAATTTGATGGCAGATTAGTCAAATTTGGAGACAACAAAGCATGTAGGTGTGTAGGGGAAAAAAAGCGAGACTAGGTTAACATGCCCTAATCCTACCTTTTGACACACATTACGGAATACGAAAGAGCCTAGAGGTATCACACAATTGGCTACTTCTTCTTGTAAAAGAGAGAGCCATGGGCTACCTATTAGGATTTCTATTCCTTTGTTGAAATTGGAAGATCAAATGATGCAAGTTCAAGCCCTAATCCCAAAATGCAAGTATGAACTAATAACAAGATTGCAGAATTGAGATTAAATGATGAACAGTTGTAAACACAAGGACAAACTAAGAATGCAGATGTGTACTCAGAGTCAAAATCTGATTGAAATGTTTGGGACGAGGGTGCGGGCGCCACTGTCCTGATTCTGTCCCGAAAATTGCACATGAAACAGCTGTTTTGCACTCTAGAAAACTGCCAAAAATGTCAAAAAACACTGTCTGTCCGGAGGACCAAGGTGCCTAGAACCTCTGTCCCAGGGACCAGGGCACCCAGCACCCCTGTCCTGTCAGGACCAGGGCGCCCAGTGCCCCTGTCCAGGTCTTTTTCTCTACAATTTGATGTGGAGTGCTGTCTTGACTTGCTCTTCCCGGATTTGTCACCTGTGGCGTCGTCCGAGTCCCGAAACCTGCATTTATATCTGAAAATGGTATGGGCGGCTATATAGGGTTTTGCCTTAGTCAAACCCCTGCTTTGGTGATTTCCACCTCCACGAATAGCCAAGTTGTTATGTAAAATGTATTGTGTGTGCAGACCTAGTGTGTGTGCATGGTCCTAAAATGCAATAAAGCAAACTAGAGCAACCTAGAAAGTAAACCCTAATTGCTTGTAAATGATAATGTAAATGCTCTAAATCAAGATGCAAAGTGATCTAAAGCATGAATAAAGGATATATTGAAGCTTATGCAAAGACATGAAAACAACATGAAATCATACCCAACCCTCAAGGGAGGAGTACAAGCCAATCTTCAGTCAGTAATCTCCTATTGTTCTTCAATGTCTTCCAAGCCCTAAATGGATAAATGAAATTGATAAATGCTTGATAGAGGGATGTTGAATATTGTTGAAGTCTTCAAAGATCTTCTCTTTCGCTGCATATGAGGTTCCTGAAAACAAAAATTGGATCCCTTCAAATGAAGAAAGAGAGCTCTTATGTAGGAAACCCTAGATCGTAATTTCATCTTTTGGCTGACCTAGAGATTGAATTTCCCACCAATTTCTTGGGGTTAAGCTTTATTTTATGATTGGATTGTGCTCCTAAAATTTTGAGAAAAATGTCTGGGACCATGTGCACTCCGGGCGCCACGGTCCCGACAACTTTTCACCAAATTTTCAGGGCCGTCGGATATAATGATTTTAGAGAGAATCCTGAAGTTACAGGTGATTTCGAGATGTTTTGACCCCCAAAACCAAGCCCCCAATTTTGAAATAGGACTTAATTAGGGTTTTTGATTGAGTGATGTATTGGAGGAATAAAATGAAAAGGGCATGCTTTAACGAAAGGGCCCAACTTTATGATGTAGAGGATGATGAAATAGGACCTTAGACCTAATTAATTTGATTAATTAAGTGCTAAAGGAGCAATGCAATGCAAAATGTAAAATGCACTAAGGTGGGTGCTAAACTAGGTGTGAAATTGTACCACCCTAGCAAGTGTGTACAATTTACGATGCTACATTTAGCCCCCACTTTAGTGGTCATATGAGTACTACGTGCATATGCAAGCTAAAGTACAGAAAAGTAAACATCATTTGAAAAAGGATATATTCATAAGTTGTCAGACGAAGCCCCCAGCGGTATCTGCAGTACACAGTTAGGAACCGCACCCTACAAAACACACGTTAGATCACAAAATCACATAATGCTTACTAAGGAAAGTGATGAAATTTGTGAGTAGCTATATGCCCCCCCCTGTTTTGACTTGCTTATTAGGGAGGTGAAACAGGGTAGCATGTTTACTTACGACAAATTGTCTAAGAGAGTATTGATGAGGGATGTTCACTGAATAGGCTTCATCAGAGCACTTTTTGGAACATCCCGAGAGTAGGGGAATGAAATTATGATTCCTACGCAACAAACGGCTCGAAAATTGCATCTCCCAAACTCAAGTTATGATGAAATGAGTGATAAAGGAAAATTAGGGTTTCGAAAGTAAAGGTAAAGGAATGAAAGTATATACTTTGAAAGTGACATTTGCATTTGTCACTTTGTTGATTTCAAAATACTGTTCATTGTAGCAGAGCCCACATAGCCATCATCATGCCTTCACGACGACCGAAGCATCCCATGATGATTGAGATCCTGTGCCAGGCCATGATCGACGATGAGCCACTGGAGGAGGTGAGTTGACTGAGCATTGACTTTTGATTTTTCGCATTTTGACTTTCTGTGATTATTTGTGGGCCCTGTAGTCTAACCCAGGGCCCACCTAGGGCACCATGGTCCCTATGGGGCACCCTGGTCCCCTCAGGGCGCCACGGTCCCTAATAGGGTGCCATGGTCCCTTCAGGGCGCCATGGACCTTGACAGGGCGCCATGGTCCCAATCAGGGCGCCATGGTCCCCAATCAGGGCTTGGCGAGGGATTTCAGGGTTAGTATACGATGTTCGATAGTTTGCATGAGCGATTTTGATGATCGAGTACTGATTATAGTTATGTTTTTGTGTTGCAGGGTCTCCCATACATGAGAGAGCATACAGCGGGACATATTCTTCGCAGTTTGTGAGATCAGATTCCACGGCTGACTCAGGCAGAGAGAGACACATTGTCGATTGTGGGATTATGGTATGCGATCCTCATGCCAGCCATTTGGTTCCATCCTATGATGCTGATGGCACTAATGGAGTGATGGGTTCCTGACACATGCACATTTCATCTTCCAGTAGGGGAGCTGACGGTTACACTTGAGGATGTGTACCGTATACTTCGTCTTCCTATCAGAGGAGCTACTGTTACATACGTGACTGATCGGTCAGTGGAGGACCATCAAAGAGAGTAGGTATATTGCATAGGGAGAGTCATGCCGAGCGAGACGAGAGGTCGCATCATGGTCAGCTGGCTCTTACATCCTACAGGAGAGGTGCCCCTTGTGAGATGCCTTATGATCGCCATCATAGCACTAGCTGTCTGTCCTAATGGGTGAGGTACGCATATGCATGGGGGTCTCACATGGTGCATCAAAGCGATGGAGAGACACAGGAGAGTGTATGCTTGGGGTCGAAGTATGCTTGCACATCTTTATCACGACCTTGAGGAGTATGTGTTTGGACAGGGTTGCAGCTTGATGACATGCACACTTCTGCAGGTGTGGGTATTTGAGCACTTCACATGCACCAAGCCTGTTGGCTTTCCACTGAGTATGGTGAGAAAGCGACCTAGGGTGTTTGCTTATCCACTTACCAGTGAGTGGAGATTTGGAGATCTGTTATATTGGAGAGTGATTTTTGATAGACTGACAGCCGAGGTGACCATATGGAGACCCTATCTACGGATGCACAGATGGGATGGGATGGACAGATAGTTAGCATGCCTACAGAGGAACCGCCTATTGCAGGGATGATATTCACACATCATAGTCCCATTCTACTTTGACTGAGTACGAAGGTAGTTTGGGCTAGAGCAGTGTGTTCCAACCAATGTGCCCATCTATACTCGACACTCACGGGTCCTTCCCAGACCTAGAGCAGTAGCGAGACCGACGATAGATGACATCGAGACTACATATATAGAGGGATCTGATTAGGATGTAGTCACTGATTACTCTGTAGAGCCTGGAGCACAGCATAGGTATGTTTCATGGTTTATGAGATCATACCCAGGGCCTATCTTTCCACCAGATCACCCGATAGGCCATCCCGGCCCATGGAGACATGGAGACCGAGATGAGGACTAGGGATCCAGGTCAGAGGAGCCAGAGGAGGGAGAGGGTCATGAGGAGGCAGGAGATCCTGATCCACCCATAGGAGATCAGCCTAGTGCCGAGGAGGAGGAGGAGGAGGACATGGATAGAGATGAGGATGAGGAGGATGCAGGTGAGGATGTGGATGAGGACGAGGATGAGGAGGATAGAGATGATGAGGAGGGGTCAGATGTAGCTCCCCACCATTCAAGAGATGATACCATAGCTCTGGATCCTTCTTTTATTCCCCAAGAGGGGGAACACGAGGTGATATGGAGACCTGTTCCTAGTACCATCCATCCTACACCCATCGTGCACAGATTAGTCGAGCAAGGGGAGCCTAGTAGATCCCAGTCACAGATGCTACCGTATCATGATCCCTACTACCGTGAGGGAGATCCAGGTATAGTAGGTTTATATTGATTGATTAATGTTTTTGATGATATAGAATGGTACTAACAAAAATCTATTCTACTACTACAACTAATGTGCAGGAGTGGCATTCCCTGATTTAGCAAGCAGTGACAGACATTTCCACGATGGCCCAGATCCCTAGTTCCTCCCAGATTTCTTATAGGCCTCAGGGGAATGCGGGTCGGCATGAGGACTTGTTCTCCCCATTCTGAGTATAGGTAGACATATGGAGGGAGAGAGAGAGAGTCCTATCAGAGGACCTTCAACGGGCATGGCGAGATCTAGCAGCTGCTTAGGTCGAGACTTCTTCCTATCGCGCGATCCTTATGGATAGGGATCGTAGGAGTTCCTCTTGGAGTCACTCGCGGTCTATATCGCGCTACACACCTATGGGTCCACCTGCATGGCTGGATCAGGAGGGAGCATCTAGTCGACACTCTCCAGCCACTAGCCCTAGGGATAGGAGATGATTTTATGATGTAGGATAGGTCACATTTTGGATGTATAGTGACCTATATTTGTATACGATCCACATATATATATATATATATATATATACATGCTTCTCTTTTGTCTCAAATGTGTTATCTTTAATGCTTAAAACAATGTATATTTTGTTTTGATTAAATCTAATACATTTGGTAGATGTACATGTATGTTCAGAATTTAATTTCCATGTGATTGACTTCTCAATGCTCCATGATTAAATTGATACATGTGTGACTTAATTAAAATATTTAATCAAGTACTACATTGATGATAGGGAAGAAATATGCATTAAGTCTAAGAATCATATAACTAATGTGATTTAATTTTGAACTTAAACACAACATGATACGATCCTACTTAACACATAAGACATTGTATAATATGCTAGCATAATGGAAATGTAAATCTTTTACAATTTACATAAAATGAATTCAAGACAAACTATAAAGTAGGGAAACACGCTTGTCAAAAACGAAGCAATATAGATTAAACACCATGACATTTAATTCTATTTTGCTATAATTAGGAGATACTAACATATTACCCAATGTTGAAGAACTGAAAAGAAGAAAAATAAGGAATGAAGAATTAAGCATAATATCTACGCAAGTGCATAGCATTGATACGTTCTTTAAGAGGCGTACCGTCTACATCCACTATTTTGTAAGCACCTGATCCATAATCTTCAATAATGATGTATGGTCCAAGCCAATTAGGACTAAATTTTCCCTTTTCTGCAGGTAAGGCATTCACATTGCACTAATTCTCATAGAGGACTAAGTCACCTACTGAGAAGGAACGTTGAATAACCTTATCATTATAGCTTCGTTGTAGAGTTTTGTGATACGCTTGAATATGCTCAAGAGCATTTATACGCTATTCATCAAGCATCTCAAGCTGTTGAAGTCATTGTTCTCTATAAGAATCATCATCTACTATTCCCTTGAGAGAAACCCTAAGTGATGGAATCTCTAACTCTAAAGCCATAATAGCATCAGCACCATAAACAAGATTATAAGGAGTAGTTCTTGTAGCAATTCGTACACTTGTTCGGTAGGCCCAAAGAGCATAGATTAGCTGATTACTCCAATCCTTACCATGCTTGTTCATGGTTTTGCGAAGAATTTGTTCAATTATCTTATTGGATGATTCGGCTTGACCATTTGATTGAGGATAGTATGGTGTAGAAAATCGATGTTTGATATGATACTTCTTGAGCAATTTCTTCACGTCCTTGTTCTTAAATGATGTCCCATTATCTGAGATTATAGTGGAAGGTATCCCAAATCGAGAAATGATGTTTTTTAGAAGAAATTGACAAATCACTTTAGCAGTGGTAGAGCGAAGGGGAATAGCTTCTACCCACTTCGTAAAGTAATCTATTGCAGTTATAATGAAGGTGTGTCCTTGAGATGAAGGAGGAGAGATTTTACCAATGAGATCCAAACCCCATGCAGAGAAGGGCCAAGAAGCTACTTGAGAATGAAGTTCTTGGGTAGGAGCATGAATCAGATTATTATGTTGTTGACATTGATGACATTTCTTAACAAATGAAAAAGAATCCTTCTGCATAGTTTGCCAATAGTATCCCATACGAAGTAATCTTTGAACTAAGTATTTGCCTCCGAAATGCCCCCCACAGGCACCTGAATGCGCCTCTTCAAGAGCAACAGGGATTTCCAATTTGTTAAGACAGTGAAGGAGAAGGCTGTCATAACCCCTTCGGTAAAGGACATTAGAAAGGATGATATACCTAGCAGACAGCTTGCGGATTCTAGCCCTAGTGTTCCTATTAGCAGAATCAGGAAGGGTACCATCAGTCAAATATCTTACGATATGCGAATACCATTCGTCTGAATCTACAAAGTCCCAACATGTTACCAAGCTAGAATCGTCTACAATAGCTGGAGAAATAAGGTTGTGAATAACAAATTTAAGATCAACCATAGGGTCCTCTAAAGATACAAGAGAAGCCACACATGCCATTGCATCCGCATGTTGATTATCTTTTCGAGGAACAGGTTCCATGGTATAAGAGTCAAATTTTTGTAATAAAGAGATGGCAAGGTCTTTATATTGTGATAATTTGTCTTGTTTTGCTTGATACAATCCTGTTACTTGTCTTATAATCAATTGAGAATCTCCATAAATATGTATGTGTTTTATGTTCAGAGCTAAGGCTGCTTTTATTCCCGCTATAAGAGCCTCATACTCAGCAATGTTATTGGTACATAGGAAATTTAGACGATAGGATAAGGGAATAGATTTCCTTGTAGGAGAAATCAAAACAACACCTACCCCCGATCCCGTACGACACTTAGAACCATCAAAGTATAATTCCCAAGTTTCATCTTTTTCTATAGAAAGAATGAAGTCATCAGGGAAAGACTCAAAATTAGGGCAGGAGAAAGGTGAAGGGGCCTCAACTAAGTGGTCGGTCAATGCTTGCCCTTTAATTGCTCTTTGTGAAACAAATTTAAGGTCAAATTCAGTTAACATCATAACCCACTTAGCTAGGCGTCTTGATAAATCAGTTTTAGAGAAAAGATGCTTTAAAGGATCAAACTTTACCATGATGTGGACTTCTGAATTTAAAAGATAATGTCTCAATTTTTGAGTCGCAAACACCAAGGCCAAGCATTGTCTTTCTATCGCAGAATATCAGGTCTCATAATCGAGTAAGGTACGACTTATGTAATAAACTGGACATTCCTTACCATCTTTATCATGTTGTGCCAACAATGCTGCGAGAGCATGAGAGGAAGCAGCTGTATACAGAAGGAAAGTTTTAGAAGGTTCGGCAGGTTGAAGAATAGGAGGACTAGCCAAATACACTTTTAAATCTTCAAATGCTTGCTGACAATCTTTGTTCCATTGAAAAGTGATATCCTTTTTAAGAAGTTGAGTAAAAGGAAAGGTACGATCCGCAAGTTGAGATACGAACCTACGAATAGCTTGAATCTTTCCTTGTAAGCTTTTAAGTTGAGACACATTTCTAGGAGGTGGAATGTTGACAATAGCATCTATTTTCTTAGTGTCCACCTCAATCCCATGATGCGAAACTATGAATCCTAATAGTTTTCCACTATCCACACCGAAAACACATTTTCGGGGATTCAAGCGCATGTGATATTTACGAACTCTTTCAAAGATTTGATGAAGGATTTTAATATGATCTATATGAAGAATAGATTTGGCTAAAATATCATCAACATAATCCTCTAAAATCTTATGCATATAATCATGAAAGATAAGGGTCATCGCTCGTTGATAAGTTGCACCGGCATTTTTAAGTCCAAAACGCATCATTATCCAACAAAATGTACCCCAAGGAGTGGTGAAAGCGGTTTTAAATTGATCTTGAGGGTTAATGAAAATTTGATTGTATCCTGAAAAACCATCCATGAAGGATAACAAGGCATGTCCTGCCATAGAATCAACTATCATGTCAATGTTTGGAAGAGGGAAATCATCTTTCAAGGAAGCCTTATTCAAATCTCGAAAGTTGGTACACATCCTTATTTTGTTATCTGGTTTAGCCACAGCAACAATAATTGAAATCCATGGGGAATAGTCAATAGGGTGGATAAATCCAGCCTCCAATAACTTTTCAATCTCAGCCTTAACAAGCAGAGCCACCTTAGGATTCATTTTTTGAATCTTTTGTTTCACGGGCTTAGTATTGGGAACTAAGACAATGTTATGAGTGACAATCTTAGGATCTATACCAGGCATGTCAGAGTATGTCCAAGCAAAGATCTCAGGGAATTCGTGCAATAGTTCTTCATATTATTTCTGTTCCTCTTCATCCAAACATTTTCCAATTTTAATAACTTTCTCTTTATTGCAAGGGTCCATCTTAACATCAGTGGTGTCACTCATGAGAATATTACTTTGTTGAGGAGTATCCTTTACCTGAGGGAATTCTTTCACAATCTCATCATTATCGATCTCTTTTCCAAAATAGGCTCCAGTGTTCAAACAATAAGGGAGTCCCCTATTGTGATGATAATGAGGAAGAGTGTCATAGGCTCCCAAAAATTCAGCTAAAGCGTCATCGATAGGGAAGACATCCAAAGCACAATCACCCGAAGGATCCCCATCAATATACTCAGGGTGTTGCATTGATAGAGATGTAGAAATAGTATTAACACTAATGCATGGTCTTTTAGAAGCTTTAGTACGTTTGCAGGGATTATAGCCAAGTCTAAAGGCATAATTGTGAAAATTAGTCTCTAGAGGAACTTTTATCCCTTGTTCATGAGCACCACAACCTTTTCCATGATACCCATGCTTAGCAAAAATGCAGAAACCACAACCATAACAATCAACCATTTCAGAAAGAGGAGGTGGTTTTTCATAAGACAAAGAATCAAACTCTTCATAATTTGAGGTATGAGGAGAAGAAGTTTGAGAAGCAGCCACAAAATTATTACTCATGGGTTCAAGTAAGATTGATTGATTTTTAGCTTCTTCCTTCTTTTCAACTTTAAGCTCTCTAGAAGGAACCTTATATTCACCCACAAAGGTGGGATTGAAATCAAGAGATCCCCAATTATCTTCTGCGAGAACCTTCTCAGGATCAAAATCCTTCTTATGTGTAGATTCAAGTTGAGAAGAATCTTCTTCAGGAGCTCCAGACTCATCCAAAGAATTTTGATCATCAGAGAGCGAGGAATCATCAATAGGTATCTTGTTTAAAGAGTCATCACTAGGCTTAGAAGAACCCCCTTTAGAAGTAGATGTTTGTAGACAAGCTTGGAAATTAGTGTCACCTATCAAGGTATATGTCTTATTGTTATAGATAAATTTAACTTTTCTATGTAATGTAGAGGGGACAGCTTGCATACTGTGAATCCAAGGCCTCCCTAATAACAAGTTGTATGTTAAATTTCCCGACATAACATGGATAGGAGTAGGCAAAGTAACAGGTCCTCCTATGAGAGGTAGGGTGATAATACCTAATGAAGTCTTAGCCACATTGTCAAAGCCTCGAATGGGACAAGAATCAGGCTCAATGAGAGATGAATCCACATTCATTTTATGCAATAGATTGATGCTACACACATTAAGGCCAGAGCCATTATCTACTAGTGTTCGTCTTATAGCAGTATCTTTCATGATAACCACAATCATCAAGGGATCATATAGTTGTTGAATTTCACTAGTAGGCAACTCATCTTGGGTAAACACAATTTGAGCTTTAGGATTCATCACAGAGTTAACCAAAGATGCTATATTACTAGATGTATTCAGTGGAGGAACATTCAAATCTTTCAAGGCATCTTGTAACATTCCATGATGAGCGGAAGAAGTTTGAATCAAATCCCAAAGGGATATCTTAGCAGGGGTAGCTTTAAGTTGTTCTATGAGATCATATTCCTTACCCATAACTTGTGAAATACGGGGAGCTTGTGGAAGAATTGGTTGAGGATTAGGAAGAGAAACTGGAATAATAGAAGGAGGATTAGGCTGCCTATTATTTCTAGTGTGATAAGTATGGGCAACCACATGATAACTCTCTCTAGTTATTTGCTTGGCATAACTATAAGGACTTATAGGTTTTCTTCCTTGCACGGTGATAATTGGTTTATTCAGGGTACGAAAGGAATCATGATCATACCCTCCTTGGATAGTAAGGAGAGGTGATTTAGGAACTTCAAAGGTGGGAGAAGGATAAGCACCTTGGACTTCAAAGAGAGGCTTGTTATGCTCATTCAAGTTTATCATGTTAACCAATTTAGAAGTCTTGTTCTTGTTTAAAGATTTCGATAAAGCCACAAAGTCATCAAGAGCATCATCCAACAAAGCATGATCATATCAATTAAAAGGTTTATCTTTTGATTCAAAAGGAGACATCTCCTCATAGAGGGGATTATTGAAAACAACCATGTTACTAGATTCAGTGGAAGAGTTGATAGGAATGTACCCTTGAGAGGAACCATTCGACTTATCTTTCTCATCACATCTAAATGGCATAGTAACAAGGTTTATGAGTTTTTGGTAAAATGAAGGTTTGGCATCTTTAGGGTTTAAAAACTCATCTAAAGCTTCATCTAATTCATCTTGGCTATACTCATAATAATCATCAAAAGCATGAACATTTTGCAAATAAAAATCTGACATTTTGAAATAAAGGTTGCATAAAATTTAAACACACAATGCAAAGAAACACACTCTCTTTTTTTTTTTCTTTTCTTTTTAATGAAAAATGAAATGAAAACACACCAAATCTAAATCTAGATCTAACAAATGCAATGCAAGAGGAAGCAATGATAGTTTCACGTCGGGTTCACCAAAATGTGTAGGGGAAAAAAAATGAGACTAGGTTAACATGCCCTAATCCTACCTTTTGACACACATTACGGAATATGAAAGAGCCTAGAGGTATCACACAATTGGCTACTTCTTCTTGTAAAAGAGAGAGCCATGGGCTACCTATTAGGATTTCTATTCCTTTGTTGAAATTGGAAGATCAAATGATGCAAGTTCAAGCCCTAATCCCAAAATGCAAGTATGAACTAATAACAAGATTGCAGAATTGAGATTAAATGATGAACAGCTGTAAACACAAGGACAAACTAAGAATGCAGATGCATACCCGGAGTCAAAATCTGATTGAAAATTTTTGGGACGGGGGTGTGGGCATCACTGTCCTAATTCTGTCTTGAAAACTGCACCTGAAACTACTGTTTTGCACTCTGGAAAACTGCCAGAAATGTCGAAAAACACTGTCTGTCTAGAGGACCAGGGCACCCAGCGCCTCTGTCCCAGGGACCAGGGTGCCCAGTGCCCCTATCCTGTTAGGACTAGGGCACCCAGCACCCCTGTCTAGGTCTTTTTCTCTACAATTTGATGTGGAGTGCTGTCTTGACCTGCTCTTCCCAGATCTGTCACCTGCGGCGTCGTCCGAGTCCCGAAACCTGCACTTATATCTAAAAATGGTATGGGCGGCTATATAGGGTTTTGCCTTAGTCAAACCCCCACTTTGGTGATTTCCACCTCCACGAATAGCCAAGTTGTTATGTAAAATGTATTGTGTGTGCAGACCTAGTGTGTGTGCAAGGTCCTAAAATGCAAGAAAGCAAACTAGAGCAACCTAGAAAGTAAACCCTAATTGCTTGTAAATGATAATGTAAATGCTCTAAATCAAGATGCAAAGTGATCTAAAGCATGAATAAAGGATATATTGAAGCTTATGCAAAGACATGAAAACAACATGAAATCATACCCAACCCTCAAGGGAGGAGTACAAGCCAATCTTCAGTCGGTAATCTCCTATTGTTCTTCAATGTCTTCCAAGCCCTAAATGGATGAATGAAATTGATAAATTCTTGATAGAGGGATGTTGAATATTGTTGAAGTCTTCAAAGATCTGCTCTTTCGCTGCATATGAGGTTCCTGAAAACAAAAATCGGATCCCTTCAAATGAAGAAAGAGAGCTCTTATGTAGGAAACCCTAGATCGTAATTTTGTCTTTTGGCCGACCTAGAGATTGAATTTCCCACCAATTTCTTGGGGTTAAGCTTTATTTTATGATTGGATTGTGCTCCTAAAATTTTGGGAAAAATGTCCGGGACCATGTGCACTCCGGGCGCCACGGTCCTGACAACTTTTCACCAAATTTTCAGGGCCATCGGATATAATGATTTTAGAGAGAATCCCAAAGTTACAGGTGATTTTGAGATGTTTTGACCCCCGAAACCAAGCCCCCAAGTTCGAAATAGGATTTAATTAGGGTTTTTGATTGAGTGATGTATTGGAGGAATAAAATGAAAAGGGCATGCTTTAACGAAAGGGCCCAACTTTATGATGTAGAGGATGATGAAATAGGACCTTAGACCTAATTAATTTGATTAATTAAGTGCTAAAGGAGCAATGCAATGCAAAATGTAAAATGCACTAAGGCGGGTGCTAAACTAGGTGTGAAATTGTACCACCCTAGCAAGTGCGTACAATTTACGACACTACAGTAGGATCAAAGGAAAAGGAACAATATCATTGGATGGTAAGACTAATACTGGAAATGTTTACTATGTTGAAGGCTTAATGCATAATCTTTTAAGTGTAGGTCAGATGGTGGATAGAGGATTTCATTTGCAATTCAAGGATGGAAAATGTAAGATCATCAATAGATCTGGAATGGAGATTGCTTCTAGAACTCAGAGCAAAGGAAACATCTTTCATTTGAACTCCAGTGAGAAGGATTGCCTAATTGTTTACATTGATGAAAGTTGGTTATGACATAAAAGGACATGTCATGTAAATTTTGATTGCATAGTGAAGATTAGTTCAACATAGGTCGTTAGAGATTTTCCCAAGATTGTTAAATCTCATAATCCGGTATGTAGAGAATGTCAAAGGGGTAAGCAAGCTAGAACTTCTTTCAAAAGTATACATGATAAATCTATTGAAATTATTTATCTTATTCATACTAATCTATGTGGACCGGCAAGGACTAAAAGAATTCAAGGTGATAGGTAATTTATGTTACTTTTTGATGATTATTCTAAAACGATGTGGGTAGCATTTTTGAAAGAAAAATCAGAAACTCTTGAGAAATTCAAAATCTTCAAAGCTATGGTTGAGACTGAGACAAGACTGAAGATAAACTGCTTAAGATCAGATCAAGGTGGTGAGTTTACATCCGATGAGTTCAACTACTTTTGTGAGAGGAATAGAATCAGAAGACAACTTTCTACACCTAGGAATCCACAACAAAATGGATTGGTCAAAAGAAAGAACATAACCATATTGTATGCTACAAGAACAATTATGACTGAAGATAAATTGTCTAATCTCTATTGGAGGGATGCTGTCAATACAAATGTATACACTTTCAATAGAGTACACATTAAAGGTGATACCGCTAAGACTCCTTATGAATTATGGTTTGGTCATACTCCTAATATCAAATATTTTAGAATTTTTGGAAGTAAATGTTACACTAGAAGAGATGATGCAATAGGAAAGTTTGATCCTAGAAGTGATGAAGGAATATTTTTAAGATATTCCACTAAGAAAAGCATATAGATGTTATAACAAAAGATTGAATAGGATACTTCAAAGCATAAATGTCAATGTGGATGAGCATGGCAGTAATTAGACCATATCATATGACTATGGACCAATAGATGAATTTATCAGACCTAAAATGGTAATGCAAGAATCAGTTCAGAACAGTGAACTAGTGACTCTGGTAACATGAGAAAATTCAATAGTAACAAATGAATAGCATAAAGAGTAAAAAATTCAGAAAATTCAAAGACTCCCAGGTATGTGAAACTAAATCATTCTAAAGATCAGATCATTGGAGACAAAAGGAAAGGTGTGATGACTAGAAGAAGATTAGCTGTTGAAGAGGTATGTTTAATTTCTCAAATTGAACCGAAATCTTTTATTGAAGCTAGTAAGGATGAAAATTGGATAAAAGAAATGGAAGAAGAATTAGATTAGATAGAAAAGAATAAGACATGGGAATTAGTTCCTAGACCTAAAGACAAGAATATTATTGGAACTAAATGGGCTTTCAGGAATAAATTAAATGAGGAAGGTCGGGTTGTGAGGAACGAGGCTAGATTAGTTTGCAAAGATTATTCATAGAAAGAAGGAGTTGATTATGGAGAGACCTATTCCCTAGTTGCAAGAATTGAAGCAGCATGACTTTTTCTTGCTTATGTTGCACACAAGAAATACAAAGTATATCAGATGGATGTCAAACATGAATTTATGAATGGAGATCTTGAGGAGGAATTCTACATTGAGAAACCTGTTGGATTTTCTTTATCAAAAGTCAAGGACATGGTTTGCAGACTGAAGAAACCTTTGTATGGACTAAAACAGGCCCCTAGAGAATGGTATGCTAGATTAGACAAATATATTTCAAAGCTTAGTTTTAGTAAAGGTAATGTTGATAGTAACTTGTATTACAAAATTGAGCATGATGACATATTGATTATTAGAGTCTTTGTGGATGATATTATTTTTGGAGGAGAAGATAGTCTATGCATGAAATTTGCTGATGATATGTCTATGATTGGTGAGATGAAATTTTTCTTAGGTTTGTAGATTACTTAGACTGATAAAGGTATTCTCATTTGTCAAAATAAGTATGTGAAGTAGTTACTTAAGAAATTTGGACTTGAGAATTCTAAACCTATCGATACGCCTATGATAACCGGTTGCAAATTGTCAAAGGATGAAGAATCCCCTAAAGTGAATCCAAGCAGATACAAATCAATGATTGGTGGATTGTTGTACCTAACTTAGACTAGATCTGATATAATGAATGTTGTTTGTATTGCTTCTAGATTTCAGCCATATCCTAGAGAAAAATGTGATATTGCTATCAAGAGAATATTCAGATATTTGGCAAGTACAACAGACTTTGGGTTATGGTATCCAAAGAATGATGACTTCAGATTATGTGCCTATACAGATTTTGATTGGGTAGGAGATGTGGATGACCAGAAGAGCACTATTGGCATTGCATCATTTCTTGGCAATAAGTTGGTTTAATGGCTTAGCAAGAAACAATCATGCACTTCATTGTCTACTGCTGAAGCAAAATATGTAGTTGTTGCTACCAACTGTACTCAGATTTTATGGATGAAACAAATGTTGAAGATATAAGGGTAAGTTATGATGAGCCTATTATTATTTACTATGATAATATTGCTGCTATTGATATGTAAAAGAGTCCGGTATTTCATTCTAAATAAAAATATATTTCTATAAGGTATAATTTCTTGACAGAAAAGGTTGAAGCAAAGGATTTCAGATTGGTTTATGTGCCTACTAAGGACCAAATTGCATATATTCTAACTAAACCATTGCCTAAAGATACTTTTGAATATATTAGAGATCAATTTGGGGTCACCAACCCTCTGTAAGAGACTTAGAGATGCAGTAATGCATCAATTCGGTGAGCCTATCAGGCACATTTTTTTGATTTGGGTTGATGAGAAAATGTTACTACTCAGAGGGAGTACTCAGCTATTTGGTTCAGTATTTTTTGTTTGGTATCCATCCTTTGTCATTGATGTCAAAGGGGGAGAGATGGTGTTCATGTGAAAAAATATTAATCTTAGGGGGGCATATATATTTCAGATGGGTCTTTTGGAGATTGTTGGTATTCCTTGGCACTTGGATGTTTTTCACATTCAATGTTGGCAACAATGCCAATGGAGGAGATTGTTGGCAATGTGTTGGATTTCGTTAAGTATTATCATTGATGTCAACACTATATCCTAGTTGGACCTATCCCGGTTAGTTTTGGTGATCATCTTGGTTTTGGCTATGATTCTGATTCGGTATGATTAGATCTCTAGAATCAGTTATGTATGCTTTCTCTGGATGGTTATATGCTTATCATATTCTATTGGTTGATGATTTGGTGCTCTGTTTGCTATCACTTTTGTTCTTGGTTGGTATTTCTTGGTACCAGTTAGCTTTATCGAGAAGTGATATTTGTTGATTTGGTCAGACGATTTTGGTCCAGCTTATGGGAATGGTTTCTATTGTGCTGAAGGTGCCTCTTGAATATGTCCTAACTATTTGTTATAATAGTCCTATTTGGATCTGGTTAAACTTTCTATTATTTCACTAAGGGTTTATACCGGTTGGTGAAGCGTGTTGAATTTTGGTCTTATCAGAATTTCCGGTGGATGGAATTGTTTTCTTAGTTAAATTAGGTCCATGCTATGTAATGTAAATCATAATATTGGTCTGGTGGTATCTTGTGATGTAATTTTATGGGTTTATGGGTTTAGCCAACCTTGTCAATAAGGTTGACGATCTGTATTTATAGGTGACTTATTCATAGAATGGTGATGGGATGGTTATGTTTACATCATTAGAGATTAGTTTATGTGCAAACAAGCTTATATCATTCAATGAAGGTTTGGGGAGAGTTTTGTATCGAAAGGCAAACATTTGTACTTAACCGGAACTATATCAAGCATTAGAAGATGCTACTTTCACAGTTCATTCTTTTTGGATTATAGTCTGATGTTTTTGTAAGTCAGTGAGACTTCCTTTTGTGTTGAGCAGTGAACTCTAGGCGGTTGGCCTGATTGCAAGTTCAATCGCCACTGTAATTATTTCATAACTATTATAAAAGTATTATCTGATTGTGGGTAGGGTTTCCCACCATGGTTTTTCCCTTTACTGAGTTTTCCATGCCAAAATATTTGTGTTGTGTGTACTGTGCTTTCATGTTTTATCTTCCATTTTGTTGGTTTCTTTGTGTTCCGGTTCAAAGGTTTTTATATGAAATAGTTCTTATTTTTTATAGTAAATTGATTCAACCCCCCCCTCTGAGTTTACTCTTAGTATCAAATCTATCTAGCAGGGATATGCTGAGGCATTTTTAAATTGATTAGGTGTCAAAGTATCCATTCATTGAACCAGTGGAAAATCCAAACAAAGGTGATCCTCCAATAGAATGCAAGTGTGTAGGAAATATAAAAAGGAGAAGATGTTGTATTTTATGCTTGACACCATTCAAAAGTATATCGACAAATTTAACAAAAATAAAATCATATATGGAATTGAAAAATTAGTGATAAGATGTAAAACCAAGGAGCAATGTTAGCATGTTAAGTGTTCCTTAGAATATGATGCGCATTTGAAAAGATAGGCAAAGATTGTTGAATCTTGAGGTTCTCTTGAAGCTAATTTTGGAAAGGCAATGGTAGTAGCACAACTGGGAAAAAGTGTTCATTAAATGTTGTTTTTCATATTTTGACTAGAGGTTGTCCTCTGATAGACTACCCATAAATTAGTACTTTATTATACTTTTTGGGCATTCCTAACTTTCCTAACAGTCATTAGTCAATAAACTGTGGTTGGGAATGGGCAAGTTATCTTTTTGAGGTTGAAAAACAAGATATAAAGGAAATAATTAGAGAGTCAAACTTTATTGCATTATCTTTGGATGAAGTTAGGATAATAGATAATATGTCTTGGGTATGTATGCATGTTTATACCATAAATAATCATGTCCACCAGCCTCATCTACTATGTGTTTCTAAATTGAAGAAGAGTGTGATAGTGGAAACTCTATTTCAACTAGTTAAGAATTCTTTAATTGAATATGGAGGTATGGATGACTTGACAATTGCAAAAGATTTGGTATGTGTAGGAGTGGATGGAGCTTCAATAAACAAGGTCATAAGAATGGTCTTTGCATAAAGCTATGAACTTCTTGTTCACCCTACATTAATGCCATTCATTTAATGGCCATATAATAAATCTATCTTTTAAAATTGTGAGCAAGTATCCTATAGTAACTAATGTTGAAGATTTAATTAGAGATCTCTACTCATACTTTTGTCAAAGTCCCAAATGGTTTATGGAATTTCAAAATTTTTCTGATGGAATAACCAATGGGAACAAGCTTCTTAAGGATGTCGATACAAGATGGAGCTCCTTGCATGGTCTAGTGCATTGATTTTATTCATAATATCAATTATTGATTGGAGTAATTTGCGAACATTACCACATAGTAGACAAAGCTTTTGACCCACTTCATAGGTTATGTGATATAGAGACAATCCTAACTTTAGTAGGTCTTCTCCTCATGCTAGAGAAAATGAACCATCTTGTGAGAAAAGCCCAAGAAAGAGATATGTATATTGTAGAATATGCTAAGCTATGTAAAATGACATGCATGACCCTCAATAATCTTTATCAATTAGAACAAACATTTGTAGATGTAAAATTTGCTAGCTGGTAGACATTAACAAATTTGAACAATCCTAACAATTTTTTTCAGTTTAATGCAAACAAAGAGTTATGTGTCAGTGTACATGGATTTGAGATACTAATGCACCACCTTACCATGATCATGGAACCAAGAAAGTTCTCTAAGAAGAAAGAAGTAAGTGTCAAAAGGGAATATTTGACCAATATTGTTGATTATGTGACTACAAGTATGAAGAAAACCACCTCTTATGTTACCTTAAAAATTAAAAACGGTTCCCTTGTGATGAGTTACTTGAAGCTATGTCTATTTTGTTTCCTCAATATTTGCCATTTTTGAAATGTTTGATACAAAATATTCACCAATTGGCACGGTGCTATGAATTTCTTTGTTGGCATGTGGTGCATGTTGTGGTTTCCCATGTTGGTGGATTTTCTATGCTTTTAGTGATTGGTTGGATGACAAGTGGGATGTGCGAGAGTTATTGCACCCCGTCTACCTTTGTTTCATTGTTTGGAGGATGCCCTTGGGTAGGTTGTTCCTTTCTTTGGCTTCTTGGGTTCTGGGAACTTCTCTTGCTTGGATCCTCTATTTCAAGAGTGAATTTGTAAGATGCAGCATTTGGATCAACTTTGGGTGGTTGTCTCTATGTTCTTCTCTCATGCTAGGGGATTCTTTTCTTTGGGGGTTGGTGCTTTTTCTTGGCTTTATTGATGGATATGTTTATTTCCCTTTGGTTTGTGCCTTCCTTAGCTTCTTCTTTGGGGCTTGGATCCTTTTTGGTCACCTTGTGGGCTCTCCTATCTCTAAGAGGGTTTGTTTTTTGCTTGTTCTATGGAACCTATGCTTCTCTAGTTCCATTTTTTTCATGTCTGCTTCTATTGCTTCTCTCACTCTCATCTTATTTTCCTTGTTTTTTATGGAGAGCCTGTTGATGAGAATGGTTAGGGTTTTGTTATCTTTCCCTCTTATTTTCCTCTTGGCTATTCCTATTGAGGTGGATGACTCTTCTATTGAGGTGGAGAGTGGTTGGATGGGTGAAGTTGGATGGATTTTTTGGGGGGATTTTGTTGCCATGTTTCTTGTGGTTGGTTGACTTACTGCTTTCATCACCATGCTTCTATTTCTCTATCACTTTTCTCCTATGGAATTGGAGACTCTAGAGGAGTTTGTAGGCTTGGTGTATGACTGGTTTGTGCCTTGTTACCTTTTAAATGTTTTGGGAGCCTTTCTAAAACCCAATATTCCAATAGACTAGTGTTGTTTTGATTTATTATCTATAGAAGTGGTGAGGTTAAACTTTTCTTGGCTTGTTCAGTTCGTGGTCCATTTCTCTTTAGTTCCTATTGAGGTGGATAGGAGTAGCATTGGAGGGGAGTTGTCTTTAAAAAGGAGAGCCTTTGTTGGTTTCAAATTAATGGTTTAAAGGCCAATTCAAAACCCAACATGAAGGTTCAGGGAGCCTATCAAAACCCCCTAGTTCTAGATCATTCCTTAATGATTTTCTTCATTACTCTGGTTGTTATGGTTTTGGGATCCTTGCTAAAACCTAATGTTCAGGTTATGGGTACCTGGAAAAACCCTTGGTACTTGATGTAGGTTAAGAGATCCTTAATAAAACCATTGGAACTTCTTGCATTGACATTTATTAGTTCATTTCTTAGGCTTTGTGGTGGCCTTTCTTATTCTTTTTCACCTTGCAAATGTTTGGATTTAGTTTGTGTATTGTTAGTCTATGTTTGTATGTTTTTATAGTGTTTTGCTTATGGGTTTTGGATGCCTGTTAATTCTAGAGGGTTTGAGGTCCCTCCTAAACCTATTGTATGGGGTTTCTGGTCCCCTCAAGACCTATTATATCTCTAATAAAAAAAATTATGATCAATAGAGTCTTTTACAATAATTAACCTCCTATAGGTTGCCTATTCATAAGAGTCCACAATTTTGTCTTCAATTTAGGTGCATCCCAAATAATCATCTAAGGATTTGGTTTTAAGATCAAGTGAGAGAACCATTGAGAAATTTAGACCCCCTATCAGTCAATCCTCATAAGTAAACACCCTTGCCCATAAGTCTTGCATAGTCTATTAACATTTGTTATCTTGCAATTAGTCTCAACTTTATCTTGGGTAAAAATAATCTTTGATATCTACCTCTAATAATCCATAACTTTTTCCATGGGTATAATGGACATTAGCATAATTTATATCAATAGCTTTCTCATTTTAGGAATCATATAGTTGCATTTATGAAAATTGTCTAGCATGAATAAAAATGGTGTTGCCACATAAAGACATAATCTCAGTTTTACAACCCAACATAGGATTTAATGATGACCAAAAAGATATCATCTTAGGTCTAAACAATATCACTTGGAAATCAAAAGGAAACACACCTCAATATAAGTGAGTGTTTTTTGTGTTAGAGGAGGAAGAAAAAAAAGACTAATGAATTCAAGCCATAGTTGAAAGACAAATCCTTCAGCAAAGACTTGAAAGAGTGCAGCTCCAAAAAGGACCTCCACATCCTCCTACGTGTTCTCAATAGAGTGTCTTAGGAATTCCCAAAACTCTTACTTAGTCTAACTGCATCCTTAGTCCATCACAAACAACCTTAATATCTGCATACCATCTTTAGCATGTCACAAAAAGTCTTAGCTTTTGCATTTTATCCTTTGAGTGTCTTAGGAGTCACTAATGCACGTTACTTGAGAAAAAATGGTTAGGATTCAAATGGACCCAAATAGTTAGGTCACCACTTTCAATCATACTAGCACTATAAACTTGTCATAATTATTCATATGGACAACGCAAAAGGGGTGCAACCTTACCATCAAATGCTAATGATTCATTTTCAGTAGACACCCTTCAACATAATTTGACAACTGGAGAACTTGAGGCCACCCAAAAAGATCCACATACACTTACACTCCTCAATGGTCTTCTAAATAATGACCCAGATAATTACCTTCTATTGCTACTTCAAAATGAGGCCAAACTACTACCCAGTTTTGATGTCATGAACATTCTGCCACCTAGGACTACACTTCATACCAACATGAGACAAACATCAGGGACATCTTCTTAGCAAACCCAAGATCATGGTGTAACTTCAAGCTCTATCTAAAATTCTATTTAAAGTGCATAATCAACATCAACCTAGGCCACCATGGCTTCTACCAAGAGTGAAAATTATAATATGTCATCGACAAGCTTTCAGAAAAAAGAAAACACTACATCTCAAACAAGTGCTAGTTGCTCATCACAAACATCAGCCAACACTTCTAGTGTCTTAGTCCAAACACTCACTAGTACTTCACAAATACCTATTTTGACTCTTGGAGGATCACTAGCAAGCACTATGCAACTTTAAGTCTTATTTTCTATGGGATCAAGCACTATGCAACTTTCAGTCTTACTTTCACTGCTCAATTACAAAATTTGTTTGGTGTGACATAGGCCAACGTCAACACTCATTTTGCATATAGGTATGTCTAGGATCATGAGGGGCCAAAAAGTGGCAATATGAAAAAAATACCTTCTCCACTCACCCAAAAATGCGAAAAAATTGTGTTCCTTTTTGTTGGCTTGCATGTCAGTACATCCAACCATGGCAAAAGCCAAACAATATCAGATATCCAATATTATTGAAATTTTATAATATATAATATATATTATATTATATATTATACAATATATCATATAATATATTATAATATACATACAGACCAATTAGAAAAAAGGTCCATGGATTTGATATTCGATCTTTGTGGGTACTTTTATACTCGACTGAGATAGCCTATGGGTCATTTTTACCCACAAGTTGCACAAAACAAAGAAATCTGATATCGAATATATATCAAATATCCAATTTTTAAAGCAATTTTTGTGTGAAAACTTCCTCTCAAGAATGATTTTTTTTCTAATTTTCTTGTCTTTTCAACAATTATTCGCAATTTTTAACTTGTTTTTCAATTTTTTTGATAGATATTAGGGTTTTTCATTTTTTATTTATTAAAGGGGTAAACACTTTTGACCTGGAGCTATGAACCAATGAGGCCACAAATGGGGTACCTCATCCCCACACTTCACTTGTTCAAATCTATGAGCACAATGACCCAGCGAAGGCACAAGGCGTTGCTAGCACAAAGGCCCAACAAGGATTTGAACCTTGGTGGCTACTTCACCAACGAACTGTTTTGACCGCAACACTACATGTCCAAAGGCAAGGTTTTTTCATTTCAAATACATTGCTTTTTGGAATTTGTTGATTAAATTCAAATTTTGATCTTCAATCAGGTAAAATGGGTGATAACATTAACAATCCTAAATAGCTACAACCACCAAACTATCAATTACCAGACCTCCTTCAGTTGAAGATTTAATTAGTCAAAATTTGAGCCAATTGAGGGCATTGTTAATATTTAAAGTACATTCCCTCATCTATCCTTAATTTTAACCGCACTAAATGCTATAATAAACATTGTAAAAAACCATCACCATTGAGCATAATTTTATTCCTTTGTGGCAAGAGACCATGAGGGATAAATATTCAGATGGCTTGACCTATTATCAGGTGAAGGAGCTTGAGATATCCAAAATTGATATTACCACCCTATTTATTAATTCCTACACCAAATAGTCCATAGATGTGAAAAAAACAAAAAAAATCCATCAAATGGTGTGAAAATGATGATATTGTAAAACACTTTTGGGATCATTGGTAGATGGTTTTTGATAGACCACCCAACAACAATCTCTATGTGTCATTCTGCTTCATCAAAAAACTGTATGCTAAGTTTTTTTTGGGAAAGCATGTCAACTACTTTGATATCAAGCCTTTCCAGGGTGTGGGGGGAGGTATACCTCAAGATAGACTTGGGAAATTTGAGTGTTACAAGGTCCATATGTTCCCCCTCCTCCTATTGATCCCCCACCTCCAATACAAAATCCATACATTATTTCTAGGATAACATCACAGACTATATCAACTAAGATTCACTCTTTGAGTGGCCATTTTGTTTCCTAGGCTAGGGCACTAGCTCAACCTTTTGGTGATGCTAGCAGTGGATTTATTGGTGCTAAAACATCCTCTTTATCTCCACATATTTGTGTCCCACATACTTGTAATATGTGTCATCTCATATGCTTAGGTCCTATTAGATATCCTATTGATCCTCCCATAGGCACAACTGATTACAAGGTCCATGATATGGCCGATGCACTAGATGTGATGATAGAGACTAGAGCACACCCTAGGGAGTCCTCACATGCTATAGACGAGGAGGTACCTTCATCATACATTGATGATATAGTGGTAAGACTTAACTTGTAATTTCATAGTGCATTTTATTTTAAATGAATATTTATAAGAGATAATATTAAGTATTAATGTTTATATACATGGTCTATTTAATAGTCAATGTATGAGGAGGATTTATCATAGGTCCATGACGACACCCTAACAACCACTTCATTTGGCCTAAATAGCTATACAGTATATATTATTGTACCTATTCATTTACATTTTTGTTATATACATTCTTGTCATTAATTAAATTATATATTAACTTGCATATTTATCTTATTTTACTATTGTAGGACACACCTAGTGCCAGTGCATTGTTGCATGATCTAGGCTCTAGAAATGCAATCAGAGACAAGGGAAAGGTAATTGAATACAAATATGATTGAATTAAGAGTTTAAATAACTTATAATGACTATAGATGTCTACATAGATAGATAGTTTCACATATTTGTCATCTTTATGTATAGAGAATTGTTGGCTTCACATCCTTGTTGTCTGCACCCACAATACCTAAAGAAGTAGAAGAGATGCCTCATATACATGTGTTTATTTTATTTTGTGTTTAGTAGATATAATTTGTTCCTATTATCGACTATTATATGCTAACTTTTATCAATGTTATTTTTATGAACATATATAGGTTGTCTATGAAAATCTTGTTGACATCCCTACTATACCAAAGAGATATTCTAGGACTCCTGACCATCTTAAGAGAAAACATGGACATGAAGTAATCAGGAATTAAATTTAGCTCGTTAAATTATAGTTCAATGTATATTTATTTTTATGATAACTTTTCAAATTTAAATTATATAGTATAACTAATCTCAATTGTGGTTTGGTTTTTCTTGTGTAGGATCCTTCAGAGCCAAGGAGTGCTTTGAACAGGATCAATTTTGATGATCCATAAATAGTTTAGAATGTGATAGAGACATTTTGGGATACTTACATGTCTAGTTGGCAAGTATATTTTGTATATGGACATACTTTTTGTTTGAGTTGGCATTTACGACATTTTTGTATTTGGACATATACTTGTAATTATTTGACAATTTGATATATATAAGTTGAGATTTGATATAATTTGTTCCTCATGTGCGTGGCTTCATTCTTGGAAACTTAAATCATAAATGTAATAATGAACAATGGTTAAATAATGAATAATAGCATGTTATTTGTATATTTTTGACATTTGATATAATTTGTTCTATCTAAATGCTAAGTGTTAAATTTAGTTTCCTTTGCAAGCTCACCAAATTTAATGACCATATTGGTATTGTTATTAATCATAGTTCATGGATGTTGAATCACTTTTTACCATGGTGTAATGAATAGCTGCAATTCCAAACCATGACAAAAAAAAATTGAAGTTACTTAACCCAACAAAATAGTAGATTGCATTAATTTACTACGTTATATTTAGGCTTTACAATTCACATACATGCAAATCCTCGTATGAGTATAATATTAAAAAAATTATGAGAAAAATGAAGACCACTTATTTGCAATGGTGCCAAATTATCAGTCTATTTGATGTGAGCAAGAACCTTTAGTTTGAATAGATTTGGTTATATTTTTTTATCCCATCCATGCTCTTGGTTTGCCTCCCTACTTGATCAAATGCTCAGAGCCATATCCTAGTAGTGTCATCCCTCAAGCACCTTAAGTGTGAAAAATTGTGAAAATTTGACATGTCATATCTTAGAATCTATGGTAGTTGAAAATGATCCATCTAAACCAACAAGGTCAAATGAGGGAAATCTACAATAGCTTGTCTTATATTATCAAGATTCACAGGGGCTTTCCTAGGGTAGCATTTTTCAATTGATGCAAAAATCATCAAATGCATTCAATGAAAAGTTGCAACGGAGCCATCATCATGGGTACAAAACATTGGATCCATTACATCTGGTTAGGTTTATTTACCCTAGGAATGCTCCTATTTTTCCTTCATACTCAATTGTACGCTTAGAGACATACCCTAGCGGAGTCATTCCTCGAGTGCCCTAAGTGCGAAAAATTGTCAAACTTTGATAGATCGTATCTCAGAATCCATAGCACTTGCAAATGATCTATCTAAACCTATAGGGTCGTTTACAATAGTGTGTCTTGTATTTTCAATATTCAGAGCTATTTTCCTAGGTCAACATTTTTTCAATTGACAAAGAAATCATTAGATGCAATCAATGAAAAGTTGCAGCAGAGCCAAATTATCATTTTGTTTTTCATGGGCCCGAACCATTGGCTCCAACACATCTAGTTATGCATTTTTACACTAGGCATGCTCCTATTTTGCCTCCTTACTTAGTCAAATTCTCAAGGACGTACTATAGTTGGCATTGTCCCCCAAGCACCCTAAGTGTGAAAAATTGTCAAAATTTGATAGGCCATATCTTGGAATCTATGGAACTTGCAAATGATTTGTTTGAACCTACTAGGTCTTTTGAGGGCCATCTGTAAATATCTTGCTTCATATTTTCAATATTTGAGAAGTTTTCATAGGGCAACGTTTCTTCAATTGATGTGTGAGTTGATGCAAAAATTGTAAGATGCATTAACTAAAAAGTTGCAATGGAGACAAATTCTCATTTTGTTCCTCATGGGCATGAACCATTGGCTCCAACACATTTGTTTAGGTGTTTTTACCCTAGGAATTCTCCTTTTTTTCCTCCCTAATTGGTCACACACTCAAGGCCATACCCTAGCAGAGTCGTCTCGCTAGTGCCTGAAGTGTAAAAATTTATTAAACTTTGATAGGTCGTATCATGAAATCTATGAAACTTATGAATGATCTGTCTAAATCTACAAGGTCATGTGAGGGCCATCTACAATAGATATCTCTATTTTTCAAGATTTGGAGTGGTTTTCCTAGGGTAGCATTTTTTTAGTTGATAAAAAAATTGTTAGATGCATTCAATGAAAAGTTGCAACAGAGCCAAATTGTCATTTTGTTCATTGTGGCCATGAAACGTTAGCTCCAACATGTCTAGTTAGGCATTTTTACACTAGGCATGATTTGGTTTTGCCTCCCTACTCAGTTGAAAGCTCACAACCATATTGTAATGACGTCATCCCTTAAGCACCCTAAGTGCAAAAAAATATCAAACTTTGATAGGCCATATCTCAGAATCCATGGCACTTGTAAATGATCCATATAAACCTATTGGGTCATGTGAGGGCCGTATATAATAGCATATCTCATATTTTTAGGATTCAGAGCAAATTTCCTAGCGCAACATTTTTTTAGTTGATGCAAAAATTGTAATACATTTAATGAAAATTTGCAACGGAGCCAAATTCTTGTTCTATTCATTGTGGGTGAAAACCATTGGCTCCAACATGATCAGTTAGGAATTTTTACCCTAGACGTACTCTTGTTTTTCCTCCCTACTCGGACAAATGCTTGGGGCCATACCCTAGTAGTGTCGTCCCTCAAGCACCCTAAGTGTGAAAAATTGTCAAACTTTAATTGACCATATCTCAAAATCTATGGCACTTGCAAATGATCCATCTGAATCTTTAGGGTCATGTCAGGACCATCTACAATAGTTTATCTTATATTTTCAAGATTTGGAGCAATTTTCTAGGGGCAATGTTTTTTCAATTGACAAAAAAATCATCAAATGCATTAAATGAAAAGTTGCAACAAAACCAAATTCTCATTTTGTTCATCGTGGGTGCGAATCATGTTGGGAATGTAAAATTTTGCCTTTGTCTCTACTCCTATAGTCTTTTAAATCCCTTAGGGTTAGGGTTTATGAAACAGGTCGAAAGGGTTTAAGCTCTACATGCCCCAAGTATTAAATCCTTTCTCATTCTTCTATTTTGCTATTGACTGGTCACAACAGGTCATTGTTTATTAAGTTATTTTTTAAGGTGTTGAATTACCGGACCAGTGTCCTAGGTTTAACTTGTTTGGCCATTTTCCTTTTTGTATTAGGGATGATTTAATTGTTTGCCTATAAAGACCCTTTGTCATAACCTTGCGTCATGGCCCCTACTATTCCTAAGACTCATAGCCCTATTACCCTTAGTCTATTTCCACATGTATAATGAACTACTTAAGTGTCAACTCGAGCAAATCCAAGTCCTATGAGATGGCAGGGCCAAGTATGTGCTCTCTAACCTTATCCCATATGGTCTTTATTGCACATCCTTCAACATTGCGGGCTATCAAGACATGTGCTAAGAAGAACAAGTTTTCACCCCACAAACCCCCCTTACCATCAAAGTAAGTCTTGCAGGATAGCAGGAAGTTGATCAATTCAAGGGAAGTTTTTACCCCACTTGAGTACCACCAAAGACCCTTAAGCATTGTGGGATAGATGGGTATGCCAAAAAGCCTAGACTAAATTTATCTCGCAAAGGTCATATGACAATGGAGTTGTGGTTGCAAGATAGTGGGATGCAATATATGAATAAAAACATCTTCACCCTATGAGAGTCAAAAACCAAAGAAGATATAACACTATTGGGATTCCCATAGATACTAAGAGGGGGGTCATGAATTAGTATCTAACCGGTTGAAATATTTTCTTGACTTAAAACATGTAAAGCATATTAATATTGTATACCGGTAAACAAGAAATAATGCACTAAGCAAAGATAATAGAAACCACATGAGAAACACACCATAACACATTAGTTTAACAAGGAAACCCGATGTGGGAAAAACCTCGGTGGGATTTGTGACCCACAATATTCACTTATTGGCCAATAAGAGAATATTACTGCTACAAGAGGGGCTTGCACATGCAGGAAGGCCAAGTGCCTAGAGCTCACTGCTCAATTACAAAATGGGAAGTCTCACTGACTTACAAAATGGATTATATAAATCCAATGTCTTGTACTACTTCAAAATAGCATCTACTATTCCAGATCCAGTACCAGTTTATAGCTCTGCTTCATACATAAACCCTTAACCTATAATTCACATAATAGGTCTGCCTTATTTCGCCTAATTACATACCTTCATACTTCCTTATTTGTTCTACAATGATCTCTTATATATATGAGTCATTTTAAAATTTTCCAAGTCAGCTTACAATGATTTTACAATAATAAACAAAATAAATTTCAAACAAAATTCCTATCGGCTTTTGTGTCGGTATGCTTCCTTTCACTGCTGGTGTCAGTGGTCTGTGTGCCGGTGTAGAATTTGACTTTGATGGTGCTGGTGGGTTGCCTTGCCAGTGTCACAGGATTGTAAGGTTACCATCAATGACAAAACCTTCAATCACCTACAATGTCTCATTGGAGTGTGCATTTGCCAACAATCTCCCCCTTTGGCATTGATGGCAACACTCATGAGAAAAATTCAGAAGTGTATCCAAAAATTGAAGTCCAAAAATTGTTACCAAAAATGTGTGCTCCCCCTGAGCAGATGATCCTTAAGTTATTTGATTTTTCTCATACCACTACTCCCCCTTTCGCATCAATGAAAAAGGTTGTCAAAGTGTCAATTGAGTTTGGTTTACAACTTCATCCTTGTAACCGGTTGGTTACAATATTAAAAAGATCTACCAAAACCAGATTCAAGCTCTCAATGAACTTTTTGTTGTCTTTTATTGTGGCCTCTGTCCTTTGAACTATACTGGTGAGGTGTTGCATTTGCTCTCCCAGTGTTTTCTGTCCTTGAACCAGGGCATTAGATATTTCTTTCCTTAAGGTGGCAAGGTAGTCCAATTGTGGATTTAGTCTCCATTTAAGATCCTTAGCCTTACCTTTTATTCTTTCCTTTTCTCTTTCCAGCTTAACTAGTTCTTCCTCAAAACTTGTTATCTTCTTCTCAAAAACTGATAATGAATCAGATGAGTTAACAAAATTATTAGCTAGTTGATTTATTTTCTCTTGTATCTTGCTGATCTTCTTGTCTATATCAACTGTCAAAAAGTTAGTCTTACAAGCATCTTTGTACAAAGTTTTCAATTCCTTTAATGTGCTACATAATTCTGGTAGAAGTGTGTCAAACTGCCTTGTACACTTCTTTATTTCTTCCTCAAGGAATATGTGTTTTTCCTTCTCTAATTTCTCCTTGAATGCTTCCTCTTTTATTTGTTCAACTGTCATAGTGTTTTCAGTAATATACTTAGACAAAGTGTCAAGTTGACTCAAAGAATCTTTATTATCTACATTACATTTTGGAGCTATCATCTTCAAAATTTGAATTGTATCATCTATAGCCTTGTATGATTGTGAGCTACAATATGTTATTTTCTTTAAGAAGTCCAAAAGAGCTTCTATTACATTAGTTGATTTGAATCCTGCAGTTGAAGTGCCAACACTCCATATCTCATTGGTGGGAGCAATATCCTTGCTTGTGGTGACCTCTGGTAGGTCAGTTGGTGTTTCTATTTCCTTAAGAAAAGGTTTGTCTTGCTCAGCTGATGCTGGTGGTACTGAATCTGTGTGAACCTATTGCGGTGATTGAGCCTTTTTCTCTGCTTTTTGTTTTATGTTACCATATGTCAGTTTACCTTCTGTGTTATCTGTTATCGGTGCCTCACTAGGCATATCTATCTTTATAGTTGTGTCCTTATCTACCACAATGCTAACTTTTTGAGTATCAATGTCAACTATGTATAACACCTCAGAGTTTGGATTAGTGTCCTCTTGTGGTATCTCCATACTCTCATTAGTCGGTTGACTTTCAGTTGTAACTACCAGTGGAGTATTCAGAGGTGGTGGGGATAAGTTGTCTTTTATTTTTATGCTTGAAGGTCCACCAACCTTGCCTTTACCCTTATCCTTATCTTTTTGATATACTTTGATAGGTTTAGGATATCTATACCCTTCCTTCTTTTCTTTCTCAACAAGGAATATGTCCCATGCATTAGTAGTTTCCTCTACAACCTCATTTACTCTACCAACCATAAGTGCTACATGCTGGTGTGCAGTTGAGAATACTGTTCGGTTAGCCTCTGAGATCATATCATCTATCTCCTTTGGTGAGTTAATAGGATAAACAACAAGTAGTTTTTCAATTTTTATTTTCTTGTCAAGCTCTACAACAGCTTTCCTTCTAGCTTCAAGTCTCTTAAATAGTTCTATCAGTAATTCATCTACAACTTGCATCAGAAATTTCTTATAGATATCCAAGTGTAGAATTACACTGTTTTCAACTTTCTCCTTGTCATCAACTGATAATGTATCATAAAATTTGTTGATCTTTTTCAACTGTCCATCCTCTGTTATTTCATCTAGTAGTTTGTCAATTGGAGCAATGTTTTGTTGAGCCTTTTTCTTTGGTGTTAACTTTTTCTTCTTTGGACTTGTCTTCTTAGCCGGGGGCCTTACTACCTATTGTTTTTGTCTAGTTCTTCTAGGCGAGGGTGTGGATACCGGTGAAGGTTCTCTTTTCCTCACAACCCTTTTAAATGCAGCTGACATGTCACTTTCTGAAGAAGTTGCTACCAGTGAAAGGTGAGTTTCTGGTTGTTGTGCTTGTAACTCATCTTCAGTGATACCAGTTTTTTTAAGTACATCTTCTTTGATAGCCTTTGCTTGCCTAGATCCTCTTCTTACTTTTGCTTCTACCTTCTTTAATCTTTTCTTTGATTGAATTTGATTCTCAATAGTCTCAGCACTACCAAATACCTCTTCTTTTGGTTCCTTAGGTGCTTCCAGAAGTGCTTTTGCATATGTTTCAATTATGTTGTCATCAGTCTCATAACCCATTTCAGTAACCCAAATGGTTCTTGGGACAATTGCCTCCATCCAAATCTCATCCTTCTTAATAACAAAGCATATTTCATCCTTATACTTATCTACAATTGCTTGTGAAAGTCTAACTCTAGTATTCATCCAGGCCTTTAATGCCTAAAAGTACTCATTTATATTATTTTCTCTATTTTCACCCATGTTGTGCAGTAAATCAGACAGTTGTTTGCCTACCGGTATGTCAAAACCTAGATTTTTGTTGCCAATACTAGGCACCTGTTTTGTTATGTGCAGCATTAAATAGACAAGTAGGTTACCAAATCTAAATGTCCCCTTTTTGTCTTTCTTGATTTTTCCAATATTATCAATCAGTTCATCCTTCAACCATTCACACACATCTATTTTTGCATTATCCTTGATCATATCATGAGCACTCTTTATGCATAAACTAGAAACTGAGTTTAACCTGTTTACATGTGTTGTTTTATACCCTAAAATCATGCTAATGAATCTAACATTGATGTGGGTTACATCATTCACTCTTAAAGATCTCTTGTCAGATGTTGCACCTGTTAAGTTAGTCACTAGGTCATTTGAGACCTTCTTTGTCTTATCAGGTCTATTACTGGTGGAGGGTAACCCTATCATAGCCTTTACTGCCTCTTTAGTTATTTTGTGAACTAAGTCTAAGTAGAAAAATTCACCATGAACCCTACTTAAAACTATCCTTATAACATCCTTAGGGAATTTTAGAATACTGAGGATTTCAATGAATCCTAGGGTTTTGACTATTTTGTGTTCAGGTTTCACATTACTTGAATCATCACAAATTACAGTCTTGTACATGTTCTTAATTTCCTCATCACCTAATTCTTCTATGTGACAATGAATGTACATTCTAGGGTCTTCTGCAAAAACTACTCCTTTGGGAATTTGAGAAAATGCACCAACATTATCATCCTTCTTAGCTATTTCAGGAACTAACTAAAATATGGGCCTAGGGCATTTGATTACTTCCACTACAATAGGGTTTGCTATGAATTCAGGTACAGAAGAAGATGCCATGATTATAAATACCTTTCTCTGCCTTAGGAATGATTGATTACTGAATTGTTTGCTACTTTGCTCGAAATGTCTTTGCTTGGAATTTTTTTTTGCACTCTTCGAATGCTTGAATGCTCGGTGAAGTAGAATGGAGCCAAAAACACTGATTTATAATGCTAATTTTGCCAACCACCATATTTAATGCTTTCTGGTTAAGTAACCACTTAACTTATCTGCCGGTATAGAAGTAATTTCAACTTCTCACCATCAACCGAGGGAATAACATCATGTTTTATATTTGATTGCCAAACCCTCAAAGAAATTTTCTTTAGTTAGATGAAGACTCTCCTGTCAGTGGAGTGTTACTTTCTTCTATTGGTTGAGTGTTACTCTGTTCTGCCGGTGGAGGATTATTCTTATCAACATTTAGTTCTCATTTCCTGATCCATTGTTTTGAGAATTCCTGCTTTACTTCTTCAACCTTTTCTTTACCTTTCAAACTAGCACCATTGTTGTTTACTAGCAAGGACTTGCTTCTACAAAATTTAGCAATATGTCCAATTTTGTTACAGGCATAACAAGTCACATTTTTTTTCTGAATAGCTTTCCCATAACCTATGTCGGTTTGTGTTCTGCATTGATTAGATAAGTATCCAAATCTTCCACAAACATAACATCTCACATTCATTCTGCAATTTTCAGAATTATGACCAATTTTGTTGCATTTTGAATATTGACCAGTGGGTGTATTGGTATTCTGATAATTTCTAGATCTACATTGATTTTCTCTGTGACCATACTTGTTATAGTTAAAGCATTTGCCATTAAATTTATAAGCAGTAGGTTGTCTTACTGGTTTGCCATGATCCTGTGTGTTTGTAGTACCGGAGCTTTCACTAGCTTCAAAGCCAAGACCATTAGTGTCACCATTAGGTTTTTGATTTTTCAACAAGTCACCAAGTTCTTCTGAGCTTTTCTTGAATTTTTTTTTATGTTGATTTGCAGTAGCTAGTTCTCCTTCCAAGATACCTTTTTGTCTCATGAGTTCATTTGAGTCATTCTGTGCATGCATCAAATGTGTCTTCAACATACCATTTTCATAACTAAGTCTTGTGTTTTCATTTGCAGCATCATTCACTCTTCTAGTTAAGTCTTCTTCATTCTTCTTTCTATCTTCAATTTCTTTACAAAATCTCATAGTCATATCCTACATCTCATTCTTTGTTGTCATGTTTTCTTGTTTCAGCTTATTCATCAGATCACTAAGAGTTTCCTTTTCATCATTCTCATTTTGCATCTTTTCACAAAGTTCTCTTCTCTTGTTTCTTGAAATGGTAAGATTTTCTTGAAGTGCTTGAATAATATCCTGTGCAGCTTTTAGATCATATTCAAGTTTGATGTTTTTCAATTTTTCTGCATCATAGTCTGAGAGAGCTCCTTCTAATTGCTTCATCAAGTTTTCCATCTCTACCGGTGTCAAGATCTTTGTCAAGTTGTTAGACTTCTAAAAATAGAGGACTAGGCTCTGATTCTAATTGTTAGGATTCCCATAGATACTAAGAGAGGGGGGGGGTGAATCAGTATCTAACCGATTGAAATATTTTCTTGACTTAAAACATGTAAAGCATATTAATATTGTACATTGATAAACAAGAAATAATGCAGTAAGCAAAGATAACAACAACCACATGAGAAACACACCATAACATAGTAGTTTAATGAGGAAACCCAAAGTGAGAAAAACCTCAGTGGGATTTGTGACCCACAATATTCACTTACTAGCTAATAAGAGAATATTACTACTACAAGAGGGGCCTGCACATGTAGGAAGGCTAAGTGCCTAGAGCTCACTACTCAATTACAAAATGGGAAGTTTCACTGACTTACAAAATGGATTATATAAATCCAATGTCTTGTACTGCTTCAAAATAGAATCTACTATGCCAGATCTAGTACCAGTTTATAGCTCTGCTTCATACATAAACCCTTAACCTATAATTCAGATAATAGTTCTATCTTATTTTGCCTAATTACATACCTTCATACTTCCTTATTTGTTCTACAATGATCTCTTATATATATGAGTCATTTTACAGTTTTCCAAGCCGGCTTACAATGATTTTACAATAATAAACAAAATAAATTACAAACAAAATTCTTGTCGGCTTCTGTGTCGGTATGCTTCCTTTCACTGCTGGTGCCGATGGTCCGTGTGCCGATGTAGAATCTGACTTTGATGGTGCCAGTGGGTTTCCTTGTTGGTGTCATAGGATTGTAAGGTTGCCATCATTGACAAAACCTTCAATCACCTACAATGTCTCATTGGAGTGTGCATTTGCCAACAAACACAAGATGGCAAGGAGTCACAAATGTTGGTGTAATCAAATGGCCCCACAACTCACCAAAGAAAAGAGGCAAAGGGAAGACCATGTATGCTCTATGGGCTGGCAAGGTAGTTTAGAAGGTAAGAATGGATTTACCCCATAAGGGTAAAGGTCTTGATAGAAATTCGATGTGGACCAGAAGGTAGGGAGTGATAGTAAGGAGGAAGCAGCCCTGCTACCCCGCACAACTAGGAAACAATGAAATTATTCTCCTAGTAGGATTTCACCAAGTTTTCTAAAGATGACAGGATGAAAATCATGTCTTCTCGAAAGGCCATGTCATGGCAAAAAGAAATTATTTATAAGACATCTCCCATGTCTTACTGAAACATGAATGTTGATGTAACAAAAGGGGTCTACTAAAGCCAAAGAAGGTCTTTTTGAAAGGTACGGTCTCACCAAAAAATTACTTTTGAGGAGGAAAGTGTCATGTGAGCTAGTGGATGATGCTTGAGGGTAAAGGAAGATTCACCCCACAGGGACACAAAATCACAAGAGGAAATGAAGCAGGATGGCGGGATGTAAAGAGAAGCAATAGAGGAATCATCCCCACTAACTTGCAGTTAAGCTAGTAGTGAAAGATTTCCCCTGCAAGGTAAGAAAATGAATAAGGGTAGTAAGGCCTCGCTATCGCACAAAGAAAAAATAATGCATAGATATGAATTTAGAGTAAAATAAAAAATCAAAGGTGGGGGAGAAAAAATACAATGTACCATATGAACATTCAAAGGGGTCAATAATATAATATAGGTCGTTCATTTGTAAATCAATGGTGGAGTTTGAATCTTGAAACCACCAACCCATAGGGAATGCATGTATAAATTAATGGTATCCTCTATGCGGATGAAAAAAGAAAATCTTCACACATAATTACCTACCTTTCATTCAAAGATCAAGCACAGAGCGACTCAAGGCCATCAAGAGTAATCTCAAAGATTCAACAATGACCAAGTGTGTTTAGGAAACAAGTGAATATCAAACTTATCTCTATGTTTTGTAAAGGGAATTAGTGAGTATGCACAGATTTGTTGTGAAGAGATCAAGAGTTGTGTTGGGTTTGTTCTCAAAGTAGAAGCTTAATTCTAGTCTAAGGACAACAAAATGGCTTCCCCCATGAAAAATATCACAACCTCTACCCCTGAAAAGACCCTTTAGAAGGGAGAGGTCTTTTCTATGTCTGATACGATGCATGTCACTCCTTTAGTTATTATTCACCCAGCTCCCACCATATTGAATGAGCCTGCTACAGTACCAAACCCTCCAACTATTGCATGAAACCCTCCAAGTACTAAATCAAGTCAGCCATCCTAGGAGGAATTGTCCAATCCAAAAAGGAAGAGGGCATCAAGGAAGATAGCCACAATAATATCTAATGATGAACCCTCAATAGGAGAGCCCAACCCACCTCCATGAGCTAAAAACCAAGTACCAAAGAAAAGGAAGGCCCCTACCAAGAAACCCACCACAACATCGTCTACACAAGCCCAACCCAATGTTGTAGAATTTGATCCTCAAGATAAAACCCCAAAGCCAAAGAAAATAAGAGTCCCTACAAAAAAGGCTACACCTTCATCTATAGAGAAGGCCCAAGTTATAGGAGAAAAACCTCCCATTGCTGAAACCCCCCCACAGAATCAACAAGAATAGCCATCACAAACCCCAACCTCAATAGTGCTAACTAAAGATGTTGAGGAAATAGCCAAGGTGGTTGGGGAGAAACTAGAGGAGATGGAAAAGAGGAAGAAAAGGGACACAAGGGATCTACACTAGGACTTATTGGAATTTTTTGAAGGGTCTACAATGCAGGAGACATACTAGAATGCCTTTGGTGATAAAATCTCCAATTACAGAGATGCTATCACCATAGATAGGGGGTGGGATATTTTTTATTACTTCTATGGGAATAGGGACAAGGTTTCACCAATGTCAAACCCTTGGAACCTCAATTTAGGAAAATTAGTGGTCCCTAATGTTTTTTGTGGAGCCATTACTAATGAGAGAGCTTGCCAAGCATTATCACCCTAAGAGTATGACAAGTACAATGCCAAGTGGTCATATTCTGGTTGATGTTGCAAGGGAGGCTATAATTCAATGTTTTGACTTGGATAGGAGTGCTATCAAATATATTGATTTGATGAGGTTAGAGACTAAATATACTGTGAGAAGAGGATTCTACAAAATGCATGTTATTCCCCACTACAGGATAAAAATGTTCAAGGGGGATGAAAATTACATTTTGACTTGAGAAAAGAAGCCTTTTGTTTTGTCAACTTTCAAGCACTTTTTTAGAAGACTTACTATTTTATTTGTCATATTTTGGGAGAATATTGTGAGAGAACAAAGATGCCAATAGAATACATGATGGTAATAAAGATTCAGCACCCTATGTCAAATGACCTATATGATTTTTCTACTTACATTCAAGAGAAGATTAATGGGGGGCTAATAAAAGCTAAACATGAGAAAGTCCAATTGGACTTCAAACAATATTTTTTATTGTGCCAAATGATTCTTTTTCAAAATAGAACTGACTAGAATGAAGCCCTACAAGTAAAAAAAATTGATCCATAGATACGCAACATGTGGCCCATTTAGAGATGGTCTCAAGTGTAGGATAAGGGGTCTAAGTATTTGAATTATAGTTAATCATTTGACCATTTTGTTGTTAAGGTCATAGGGATGTGTGGAGCCCAATTCTGAAGGCTCCCAATTGATGTGGTGAAAATTTTGAGAATTAGGAATGCAAGGGCCAAGAATGTTGAATATCTAGAGGGTGCAACTTCTCACAATTTTGATGATTTTTTTGTTATTCAAACTCTACATTGATTAGGGTATACGAGTGCTCACAACCACCCTACATTTTGCCAATCATTGTCTCTCCAAGATTAGCCTTCATGGAATTCATGTGGCAAGTCATGTAGATGGAGGAGTTGATGCACACAGAAAAGAAGAGCACACATCTTGCCCAACTCAATGTACATGGAGATTTCAGCGTGGGAAATGATATACTTGAGAAGGTGCAGAAATTTATGGTGAGCACCTACCATCTTCAAGTAGGTGGATCTTGATATTTTGATCTAGAAGGATACATAAATAAGCTCATGACATAGAAGATGAAGGTAAAAGGCCACTACCACCAACATAATGAGTATGAGGACCTAATTAGAAACTATGGTCCCACAAAGGCTATTGAGAGAAGGAAAAGTGGTAATATCTCAAAAAGTTGGAAAAGGATAGGCAATAAAAGGAGCCTAACTTTCAGGGATTTTTTTCAAACATTAAAAATTATTTTGAAAGAATGTTTAATAACATGAGAAATTTTGAGGTCATAGTCACCAATGAGCTAGCATGCAGAGAGGCATACCAACCAATTGAAAGGCTTGGAGAAGGGCTTATTGACATTCATCCATTTGTCCCCAAAGAAAAAGGGAAATCAATTTTGATTGATGAATCTTCTCAGGATTCCCCCTCACAACCTACTCCATAAGAAGGATAGCCTACAACAGGAATAATTAGAAAAATTGAAAAGGGGAAGGCTAAGATAATATATTTTGTACAAGTAGTGGATGATAAAGTGGATGCAAATGTCCATCTACCCTCTCCTCCAAGGGAGACTGATAGTTCTGATACTTAATATAAGTACAGATCCAATAGCCAACAAGATGAAAGTGAGGGGGGGGGTGAATCATAAAAACTTAATCATCCATAAAAACATCAGATTCAACCTCGGTAACATATATATCAGTCATATATCCAAAACTATCAAACATGCAAACTTAAAATCATATGAACAATATAAACCTCATAACACCAGATTTAACATGGAAACCCAAATAGGGAAAAACCACTGTGGGATTTCGGACCCACTAAGAAATATACTCTTCTAGAGTATGCTTGGTTAAAAGCAAATCCTATTAAAGATTACAAACACATTGCTAGATGTGACCCGGTTAAGGGATTTCCCTTAGATCTATTGGGATCTTCACTTTGTTAGAAGTGACCTTGTCAAAGGATTTCAAACACTCAATCAGAATGTCACCTTGCTAGAGGATTTACATATAAGACTGTTAAGTCCACTCGGTTAAGAGATTTTCTCTCACTTTCACAAAATAACAGTAATAAAAATCTATCTGCAACTTCACATCTAAAATGCTAAAGTAGATTCTTATTTGTTCAATACAATCTAGACATAGAACTAATCTTGCCTATTTGTTGGGCTTCTATACTTTGTTATTCTAATAGGTCTTCAAGCTTCTATGCTCAGTAATCACTATGTAGCATCCTTGTGCATACACTTGCCCGCATACATTGTTTATCAACAGTTTCCTATTTATAAACAATTAGATAACTGCTTAATCTCCTTGATCACATTTCTCATGATCAATCATAGCCATCAGATCTTCAATCTTGTCTAGGTTCAATGCATCTTTTGATCTAAAAATGTTTTACCCCACCTTGGAACTTGCATAATAGTCTTGGAACTTGTGCCGAGGTATTGTAGTTCAATCTAAGCTATAGATCTTCATGCCAACTTTCCATTGCCTTAGATTCATTAACAAACTTCTTCCACGGCTTACCAATCATTGATCCGCTCTAGCTCATTAGCTTCTTTCATTAAATACCGCATGTAAACATTTAATGCTTTCTATTATAGCTCGGTTACAACTCGATAACAACTGGATGAATACTAAACTTCACTCGATAGACATTCCGCCTTCATTAACTGATAGCGATAACCATAGGGTTTACCGACTAGGTTCTTTGGTTGATAACGTAGTATAGTATTAACCTTTACATTTTACAACATATGTATGATGTTAAAACAATCTAAAACATCATGATCTCATCATTGTCTGACTCGGTAGTAGTTGCCCATTGAATACCTTATTCATCCCTTTATTCATCATATTCTTTCTTGTGTCTTTTACTGACTTCTTCATAATCTTCATATCATACTTCTCAAGATATGGCAAGATCATACTAAATTAGAAAATCAATTTCTTGACATCAATGACAAAATAATAATATCAAGATAGTAAAACATCTTTAATCAGTTATATCCATAATCATCAACAACCTTCTCAATATCCTTATTGAAATGCCAACAATCTTTCATTGTTTGTTATAATGCAATATTGCCAACAAAGACTTTTAGAAATGATGATGCAACCGATGTCCCAAATGATGAAGATAGGGCAATTAGCCCAGCTTTATACTAGAGGAATAGTCCCAGGATGAAAGAATAATTGCTGCAATACAATTCTTGTCTAATGGAAATTTTGTTAAAACTCCTGAATTCAAAGCCTTTTGGTCAAAGGAAAAAATAAATAATCAATGAGATGAGGAGATTGCAAAGTCTGATAAGGATAACATTGAATGCACTCCACAAGAAGGGAGTGGAATGACAAAAAACATGCATGATGTTGATCCTTCAATGGGATATGGAAAAAATCTTTGTGCTGGATCAAGTCATGAGGCAAAGGGATCGAATTTATGCCCAAGAATTCAAGAAACATGGATAAGGGGTTAATCAAAGCATCAAGGCATTTGAAATTGGGTAAAGGCCCCCAACACAAATAAGACCATTGTGTTACATGGCATAGAGAAGAGGGTGGGAGATCTAATAGTCAGATCTTTAGCTGACACTACAACTCTAGAAGTAGCCACATTGTCATTTCATGCTTCTCATTTTGCTAGGATAGATGCTGAAGAGGAGGAGAAAAAGCATGAGGAATGTAATCAGAGGCATGTTTCCCTCAATGCTAGCCACAATGTACTTTACATTGAAAATGTCAGCTTAAAGAGGTAATTAGAAGAAAAAAAATCCCCCAAAATAATAGAGCAGCAAAAAATGAGGGAGGATTTACAAAGGATGAAGGAAGGAGCATAAAATAAATATCTGGAGACAAGGAAGGCCACGATTTTGTAGATCACAATTAAAATATTGACCAAGTCGGTAGAGATGCACACCTCATATTCTCTTGTATTCCAAGTGTGCACCCAATTACATGACATTGTTTCATTCTTTCAACCTCTAAGAATCGTGGGGTTTCCTAAAACCACAATATTAAAGGAGACTTATTTAGCGGTGAAAAATATGCCCGATGCACCCAAAATTTTGGGGACGGTGTGGAAAAACTACATGTTGGCATTTGACTGAGCCGGTAAATGATTGCTTGGTGAATATGATGAAGATATTGAGATTCATGTTTGATGACAAAGTCTTGTGTTTTCATTGATGGCAACAATATTTTTTGTAGTCATCTAAGTCGTGTAAGCCAACCAATAAACCTTAACCGACAAATATGATAGTTTACCAATGAACCGGCAATTAGGTTCTTAACCAGTAAACAAAGATAGAGTTGATTTCATGAAATTGGTATAGGCAATGGATGTAGAGTTCAATGATGCAGTTTTACAGGAGTGATGGAGATAGGTATTTGGAGCTATGTTCATGACCACATTGGCATATTCAACCAGACAAGCGAGATTTGATGTACAGAGCAGGTATTCTGATGAACACTTAATCAGTAGTGATACAGTCACTTAAATCGGTAAACTGACACAAGTTTTGTTTTATTTTTAGTTTGTTATGTTGGTGGCTGACATAAGTTCAGTGTGCAATATTATTTTGTCTAGATTCATTGAACCTAGGAAATTGTTCCAAGGTTGTTAGCTGACTAAGTTGATGTCTATACAAAATGTGATGAGTTATGAGATAGAGATGCGTATGTTGATGAGATTGAAGGTGAATAAGGTGAAGTTAATTATGCAATGATTAGTTAAGCTCTATATTTATGTGTTGTTGAATTTTTGAGGATTTGAAGCAGATCTTATCAGACACAAATGTGTTACATGAAGATCATTTGAACTATTGTTATCCTAACAGTTACAACAACAAAATCTCTTAACCGCGTAGGTCCTAACATGCCTTACATTATAAATCCATTAACCAGGTGGATCTATATCAGAGTGTTAAATCCTCTTACGAGGTTGATCCTAACAGGTCAAAGCTCCTAACAGAGCATATTTGTAAGACCTTAACCAGTCAAGATTTCTATTATGTAGATAGTGAATCTTGTGGGTATTAACTCCCATCGTGGTTTTTCCCTTTTGGGTTTCCATGTATAAATCGCTTGTGTTATGTGGAATTTATTTTATTGGGCATTAGCTTATGTGGTGATATTCCTCTTATACTTGTTAAGCTTTGAGAACTATCTAAGTTGGTGATCAGATTCATATTGTTTTTTCTTGCACTGATTCACCCCCCCTCTCAGTGCCTTATACATTTATCAATTGGTATCAGAGCCAACTTTCTTTGAGGCTTAAGTGCTAGAGAAGTATTCCTAAGGTAGACATGGGGGATATGAGTTATAGAGAGATGTCTAATAAACTTCTAGAAATTGAGGAAGCCCTAGAAACATTGAGAGGAAAGTATAAAGCTTCACTTGCTAAGAGAAGAGAGCTAACTAAACAACTGTTGGAGGTTTCTGAGAGCAATTCTTCTGATTAAGAAAACATAGGTGCTTTGGTTGATGAGGTGGAGAAACTAAATGGTGAGAAGAATAACTTGAGGAGAGAGATAGAAGCCCTAACTATACGGATGAGTCAGGAACTTGAAGCAAGGAGGGCAGCAGTAGACAAGATCAAAGAGAAAGAACATGAGATCTTTAAGATAAATCAAGAAAATGACACTCTATATGCACATTGGCATGAGGAAAAAGAAGAAAAAGAAGAGATAAAGGCAAAACTAGATATGGCAATGTCTCTTAGAGATACTCTTATGAGAAGGAATGAAGACCTTACACAAGAACTTGTTGATGATAATGAGAAGCTTGCTAAGTTTAACAAAAGTTCTACCATGCTTGATGAACAAATCCAATCTCAAAGGATGAATTGTGATACAACTAGATTGGGTTACAATACATTTGAGAAAGGTGAGTCTTCCGGTACAAAGGACAACATGCATGGAGGTAAATCTGTGCCTAAGATTCAGAAATCCACTGGTAAGAAATCGTATAAGCCTGTTTGTTTCTATTGTCATAAACCAGGACATACTGCTAATGTTTGTAGAAGCAGATCTAATGTAATGGTTATAAACCTAATACATATCAAGGATATAAGCCTAGAACCTTTAATGGTTATTGTTACACTTGCAACATGCATGGACATAAAGCTATTGAGTGCAGGTATGCAGCAAATAATCTAACACCTCACATGGGTCAGAGGTCTGGTGCTGGTTGGCAAAGAACCTTTAATGACCAGAGAAGTCCTAGCTGGTAGAGACCCTATGATAACCGGTCTAGTCCCAATGAGATGGAAAAAAGGATGAACGTGGTTTGTACAATCTATCATAACTAAGGTCATGTAGCTATGAACTATAGAAGAAGGAATGGTAGAGGCAATGCCGGACCTTGGAGAGCATCTAGTATGGCTTGTTATCATTGTCATATTGCAAAGTTTGAGTCATATTGCAAAGTTTTGTAGAGCTAAGGTTAACCAACTAGTGAATCAATCTACTGACTGGAAAGGGAAGATGAAAGTTGATGTGGAGGAGACCAGAGCTGAAATGAATAAAATATAGAAAAAGAAGGATGATGAGAAAACCGAAGACAAACCATATGAAGATCTTATTTCTTCACCTAGTGTGGAGAACCCTTCACCGACAAACTAAGTTGTTAAAAAGCTTAGGGGGGGCTTAATGTTAGATCTATTTCTAAACCCCTTGAATGACCATGAGGTATGTTAAATCTATATAATTTGATGTATTATGATAGTGTCAAGTGATTTTGTGATCAAACCAGTAGGTTTGATGTGTTATGAGAACCGGTAGCGTGTTAAAAGATATTTTAGGGTTTTACCAGTAATGACATTTAATGCGGTAGATGATGGGAAAATAAAAGGAACTTTTTGAATGTTATTTGTCACATTGCATTCTTGTGAACACACGGAGAGTGGATAGAGAAAAGCAGAGTTTGTGTTTACAGCATTGATAGAGATTTGAAGTGATCTGGTGTGATTTGGGATCCAAATCGGTGTGAAAGCTTTGTTGGTGTTTGGAAGCCTAGTGCAGAAGTGGTAAAAGGTATTTACCCAGATTTCTTGTTATCTTCTTATCTTCTTGAATCATTGAGGATGGATACCCCACATCTAGTTGATGTTACAGATAGACCCCATCCTGAATTTAAGAGGCACTTGTTTAAGTCTAAGGAAATTGATCCCATCGGAGCCCTATCTGGTGTTCTTAATGGTGTCTTACATGTTGAAGATGTTAGATCATTTTATCATTCCAAACTAGAGGATCTTGATATTGTTGTTTTTTTTGATCAGTATAAAGTATTGTGTGATAAGAATGGAGTGATAAAAGAATAGTTCAAAAGGGTTATCGAGAAAGGGTTTCACCATGCCCTAAATTTCATTAATTATTTTGATGATGAACTTTTGAGATATGTGCTTAGAAGAATTCATGACTAGTTAATGTGGCTGGATCGACCACACAAAATTTCTAAGGAAGCTATTCATGCAATCACTGGATTTTGTGCCACCGGTGAGGTTCCTGTACTCAGATCCATTCCCAAGAATGATGTAGAAAATTTAACAGGATATAAATGGGATGGAAGAGAAATGATGGTGAATAATATCAATGATCTAGCAGTAAAGTATGATTCTATGGTGATCGGTTGCTAGATCTATTACTCTAGCATGATGAACAACATCCCTACTGCTACTATCCACACTACCCACTAGATGCTAAAAGAGGATGTTTATTATGACTTTTTGGAGGCATTGAGGAGTCAACTTATGCTAAACTTGGAATCCATCAAGAAGGATAAGAGGTTAAGGTTTAAGTTTGGGCAACTAACTCTTGGTTGATTCTTTTACTTTCAGAATTATTTCCCTGGTATTGGTGATATCCAATGGATAGATGGCACTCTAGCATTAGTGAAAATGAAGAACAACATTAGAATTCTTGGTAGTGGTTTTGACAAGATTGCATTAGGACATTTTAAAGGCTTTCAGAAAAAATGGCATGCAAGGGAAAGGATACCGACAAAGGTTGTCAACTAGTATGAAAACATAATTTTCTTTATGGTTGATACACATACTTGCATGATGGAGGCAACTATACCCCAGACTACATGGGTTATGCCCATGGGATATGAAGTGGACAAGGATATTCTAATTGCATATGTTGATCATTTGCTTGCCCAATCGATAGATACAAGAACAAAATGTTTTGGCACTTACAAGGGGAAATCACTTCAAGTGCACTCCAAACTTCAAAGATTGGTAATAGCAAAGAAAGTTAGAAAGGAAGTTGAAGCATTTGTAGAGCAAGCAGGATTCACAAAGGAAGCCATTGCTAAAGAAAGAGCAAAGCATGCTACTCAACATGCTGGAACAACAAGTGCACCAATCAGTACCCCCACTAGTGTAAAAACAAGAGCTGGAAAGGAGAAAGCTATAGAGAAAGAAAAACCAATAGCTGTTAAGAAGGAGAAACCAGTAGCAACAAAGAAGGAGAAACCATCAAAGATTCAATTCTGAAGAAAAGGTAAGATTGTTGAACCACCTACTACACTGGTTAAGACTAGTAAAAGGAAAAAGAAACAAGCACAAAAACTGGTAGATGTTGATGAAGAAGAGACTGAGTCCGAAGGAGAAAAGAAATCCCTAAGGGCCAGTGGCAAAAGGTCAATGGGTGTTGGTACTCCAACTGTGAAATCTTCAAAGCAATCGATAACCAAGCTCACACCTCTTGAAAATTTAATAATAAACATTAAAGAGTATGATGTATTGACTAGTGTGAAGAAACTCTATGATAAGTTTTGTGCGGATGACCAAAGGCAGATAGAAGATGCAGTTGTTTACATGATGAATAAATATAGTAAGGCCCTAATTAAATTGCAAGGGAAGATTCCAAATTATTTGTACAATATAATTGATGCTAGATGGTAGGAAGCTATGAGACAAGAGAAAGAATTTATTGAATATTTTTTGAAAAATTTGTAACTTGAAGGTACTAAGGAAGAGCTAGATGACATTTTTGCTAAGGAAAAGTCATCTTTTAGGTGAAAGAAAAGGTTGACAAGAATGTTAATTGGTGAGACCCAATAAGTCTATGAGGAGACTGAATTGTTTTTTAAGAAGGTACTAGGTCTAATTCCAGATGAAGAGGAAGAAGTTAAGGAAGATGACCTAGAAAGGTTTGAGGCTGAAGATCTTTCGAAAGGTGTTAAAATAACTGATTTTAAGCCTGATGAAATTGTGTTGGATGATCAATTGGTGAACATACAAACTAAACATATGAATATCCCTGCTGATGATGATACCAGTAAAATTAATGATGTTGATGCTACTAATAATTTAAATGTACAAGATGTTGATGCTCAAATGTCTGAGCAACATGAACAGGAACAGGGATAGGAAGAAAAGAAAGATGAAGAAGAAAAGAAAGATGAGGAACCACCAGTACTTACTCAAATTGTTGATACACAACCCCCACTGGTATAGGAAACTGAAAAGGATAAGGAAAGTGAAAAGAAAGAGGAAAAGAAGATAGAAGAAAAAGAAAAGGAAAAGGAAGAGGAAAAAACTGAAGACAAAGAGGAAACATAGGAGAAGAAGTCAGAAAAGATTGAACCCAAAGTGACACCTTTGTCACTTGATTCAAAAAAAAAATAGTTGATGAAGATGATGATGATGCTATAAGAATCAAAGGACCCCTAGACATGGACAATTTGAGCTCAACTAATTTGATGGAGATTTCAACTGCCATGAAATCCTGAGCCAAGAAGAAGAGGACGAAAGAACAACATAAGGAGGTAGAGAATAAGAAATATTGTTGAGATTTTGTCAAGTTTCCTACCGGAGGCTGATACTGATAATTTTCTTACTCCTATTGACAAGATTGGTCAACTTGTTTTTGATGCTGGAGAACAGATGAAGTCTTTTGAGGATGAAGCTTATATTAGTGTTGAGAAGGATTACAAGAAGAAAAGAACTCAACAATTGATGACTGAAATTGATAAAGGGAAAGTTGCTCTTACTATCAATCAGGACTATTTAAAAGGACTTGAGAGCAGCGGTAAAATAATCTCAAATGTTTCAAAATTCTCATTGTTTTGTGCTGATTTGAAGAAGAAGAAGGAGGAAGCTAAGAAAGAACTTGAAGTTCTTAGTGAGTCATTCAAGCCCCATAATGACTCTGCTATCAAATTTAGAAAATTGGTTGTTGAAATTCAGCATCAGTTGAAAGCTTATGAAAATGAATAGGTTAAGAGGAACGAATCACTACAATAATTACAGACATAGCTGATACTGAAGGTGGAAATCTTGCAGAGAGATTATAAAGAATCTAAAGCTATTCTTGCAACATCGGAGATGAGTACCATAGATGCCATGAAATAGTTTGCTGGATAGATAAAGACACATGTGGAGATAACCAACACTATTTTGGAGAATTGGCATAATGATCTGATGTAGTTGAAATCACATTTTAGTGATTCTTTTTCTAAAATTGTATTGTAAAAACATTTTGAAATCCTACATCTAAATATATATGCTATGCAATTTTGATGCAATTTTCATGTAACATGTATTTATCTTTCATGTTTTTACTTCTTTGTTTTGGCATTGTTGTCAAAGGGGGAGTAATAGTTGAAGAGTCAGTCAAAATTTTGTATGTAAAAGTAAAGGGAGAATTAGTAGAGAGTCAATTTTTTGTAATAGCACACAATTGCTAAGGGGGGTTATATGTCATGAAGTCAATTTTTGTTTTGCACACTTAGTTGACAATTTTTTTTCGTCAGTCTTGCCATCAATGCCAAAGAGGGAGAATGTTGGCATTTGACTAAACTCGTAAATGATTGATTGGTGAATGTGATGAAGAGATTGAGATTCATGTTTGATGACTAAGTATTTTGTTTTCATTGATGGAAACAATGTTTTTGTAGTCATCTAAGTCTTGTAAACCAACTGGTAAAGCTTAACCAGCAAAGATGACAATTTACCAATGAACCGACAATTAGGTTCTTAACTAGTAAACAAAGACAAAGTTGCATTCATGCAACTAGTACATGCGATTGATAAAGAGTTGAATGATGCAGTTTTATAGGAGTGATGGAGACATGTATTTGGATCTATGTTCATGACCGCATTGGTAGATTCAACCAGACAAGTGAGATTTGATGTATAGAGAAGGTATTCTGATGAACACTTAACCGATAGTGACACAACCACTTAAATAGGTAAACCGACACAAGTTTTGTTTATTTTTAGTTTGTTATGTTGGTGGACCATATAAGTTCAACATGCAATGTTATTTTGTCTATATTCATTGAACCTAGGAAATTGTTCCAAGGTTGTTAGCTGACTAAGTTGATGTCTATAAAAAATGTGATGAGTTATGAGATAGAGATGTGTATGTTGATGAGATCGAAGGTGAATAAGGAGAAGTTGATTATGTGGTGATTAGTGAAGCTCTGTATTGATGCATTGTTTAATTTTTGAGGATCTAAAGTGGATCTTATCAGACATAGAGGTGTTACATGAAGATCATTTGAACTGTTGTTATCCTAATAGTTACAGTAGCAAAATCTCTTAATCGGGTAGGTCCTAACAGGCCTTATGTTGTAAATCCCTTAATAGGGTAGCTCTATATCAAAGTGTTAAATCATCTTGTGAGGTTGATCCTAATAGATCAAAGCTCCCAATAGGGCATATTTGTAAGACCTTAACCGGTCAAGATTTCTATTTTGTAGATAGTGAATCTTGTGGGTGTTAAATCCCACTGTGGTTTTTCACTTTTGGGTTTCCACATATAAATCTCGTGTTATGTGGAATTTTTTTTATTGGGAATTAGATTATGTGGTGATATTCCTCTTATTCTTGTTAAGTTTTAAGTTGTCTAAGTTGCTGATCAGATTCATATTATTCTTGCAGTGATTCCCCCCCCCTCAGTGCCTTATAAGTTTATCACTACAGTCTACTGATAAAAGAGCTCCCAAATGTGGAAGAAGAAAGGAAGGAATTAGGAGAAAAATTCAAATCATTTAAGGGTAATTAGAGATGGAATATCCCTTCTATTTTGACACATATCATTTGATTATAGACAAAATCATTGACATTAACTCTTTGTATCATAAGTTTATTGTGGAAGCTGCAACTGCACCCACCAATAAAACAAAGGAAGCTATTAATAAGTTGCAAAATTTGAAATCCTTTTCTTGGCCCATAAGTGAAATTGATAGTTGGCACAAGAAGTACTTCTCTCTTGAAGAGGAGCAACTAGAGGATGAGGACTAGTTGATGTCCTTTTCCTTTTTTTGGGATAAATGATATGAATACTCAATCACACGTACCATCTCTAATACACATGACATCCAACACCAAAGTTGAAATTTTGATTGTGAGAGGTGTTGCAGTAGAAGGATGTCCTAGCATCACTCCCATCAATCTTGTTACTCCAGTCTCCAAAATTTGTCAATACACTCGCCCTCTTTAATGCTTCCAAAAGTATTTCACATAGAACTTGTAAATGATGCCTTGGGGCATACTCTAGCTCTAAGCAATCAAATATTGACAAGTGTCTTTCTCAACTTGAAGCTTGTTTTTTCTCTCTTATCCTATAAAAGGCAAATTGGGGCCAATAAGAAGGATTCTGAATTATTTTGAAGTAGAATGTATTAGGACTTGAAAGCAATAGAGAAAGTCATTCTCTTTGCATGTTTATTGCAAACAATTTATGTGTTGTATTAATCCACATGGGGTAATTGATGAATAATGGAACAAGATTCCTTCACATTTGTCAAAAAGTGTCGTTAATGTCAACAAGATTTTAACCTTATTCGAGCTCCTACAAAGGAGCTTCAAGCTGAAGCTTCTCCTTAGCCATTTCAAACTTGGTGGATGAATATTATTGACAAGATATCTCCCCCTTCTTCTAAATGTCATACCTTAATCATTATTACTATAGACTACTTCATGAAGTGGGTTGATGCTTTACTACTAAGGTCTACCACTATTGATATAATTTGTATATTTCTCTTTGACAATATCATTTCTCATTTTGGTTTATGTGCTACCCTTGTGTCTGATAATGGTACACCATTTAAGAACAAGGAAGTGAAGTAGTATCTAGAAAAAAATCACTTTCAACATCATTTTCGTACACCATATTATCCTCAATCTAATCATCAAGGGGAAGCATCCAACAAAAGTATTGAGTACATCTTACATAAAGCCATCAGTAAGCATAGGAAATATTGGCATATTCAATTGATCTGTGAAATATGGGCCTATCACATAAGTGTGTGTACAACTATAGGAATGAAGCCTTATAACCTTGTGTATGGAACTGATGCAATCATGCTCCTAGAATTGGAAATTCCTTCAATATGAATTTCCCTGAAGGGGCTTACTGACAATGACTTATCATACCGTTTGTCTCAACAAGATTGAGTTGTTAGATGAGCACTAATTAAAGGCCCTTCAACATCTCCAAGCCTATCAAAAATCCTTATCCAAGTAGTATAACTAGAGTATCCTTCCTAAAACTTTCAAAATAGGTGCCCTAGTTCTTTATGAAAATTAGCAGAATGTCAATGTGCCACTTGACCAAAGAGGGAAATTTAGCTCAAATTGGTTAGGTCCATACATAGTCATATCTATCTATGGCTTTGAGCCTTATGGTTTGTCTCATATGGATGGTACACCTCTTAAAGATCCCATGATTCCTTTGCACTTACATTGATACTATGCATAGAAATGCTTTATGTGTCATGCACATGACACTTAGTTCTCTAAGGTTATTTAATTATGACATTTCTTCATCAATGCAATTCCATATATCTATATGCTATGGAGTGAATATGCATGTGAATGTGGGTCTATATGTGTATCATACATGTATCCTCTATATCTAAAGAGCATGTGTACAAAGATTTGTAATATTGGTAAAAATGAATGAATGAGAGGTCTAGAGGAAAGATTTTCTTCCCTCTGAGGAGAGATGAAAGTTTCACTTTGGATTTCCCTTCAAACACTTTTCACACATTACATTAGAAGAGGGGGGAAAATGAACTATATTTAACCTCTAGAGAAGGAGATTGAATTCTAAGTGATATAAGAATGGTAAGTTAATCCCCTCTTCTGGAATGAGATTTGAATTGATTGAATTATGTACTTATGACCAAGTGAAAAAGCGACAAAGATATGATTACAACTCAAGATAGAAGCATAGGATGAAGCTGTGGACGTGGATTTGCCAATAATATGCTGAGATGAAACCACCTTGTGAATTTGAGAAAAAGTTGCCCAGACCATGGCGAAAGTCTACATGGTCCTCCAAAAAATACGCAAAATGAAAAGGGTTTTTTCGCCTTTGCAAATGGAGTCCAAATCTGAAAGTACAGCTATGCACCTACAACATACACACATAAAAGAGAGGAAAAGGGGTTGGGATTGGGGTTTTTCCTTCGGGTCAAACCCTAGTTTTGGAATTAACCAAATGATGAAAGAAAGTACTTGCAAGTAAATGTAAATGAAATACTAAAATGTAAATCACCTCAAGGGAGGTTGTGATAGAAATGTTGATAGAATTGTTTGTATGAAGTTGAATGTTGGAGTGAATCTCCTCTTCAATGGTTGAATCCTTGACTTGAATGCAACACCTAGCCTTGAAAGGAGACATGAGAATGCTAAATGTTGTAAAGGAATGCTTGAATACTATTGAATTCTTGAATGTGTGATCTCATGTATCTATCCTATATCAAAATGGGAGGGCAAATATGACTTATATACTTGTCAATTAGGGATAACTGACTAATTTTCCATCACAGGCTGACACTAGGGTAGTTTTCTCACTCAATGCACAACCACCAAAGCACAATTGGAAAGGGTCCTGCCCCAAAATAGGGTAGGGACAAGGGTGCCACGCCCCTTTCCTAGGGGGGATAGGGGCACCATGCCCCTAGCTTTCCCTTTTTTGTAGGACAGGATGCAGTTCGAGCAGTGCGGAGGGCAAGAAAGATGCAATTTTTAGGTACTGAGCAAGTATTCGGTCTTCAATCAGGACTATGGATTCGATTCACATGCGTGAGGACCATAATGTGGTCAAAAATTACAAGGGTCACAATTTTATGATGTTACATTTAGCCCCCACTTTAGTGGGTGTATGACTGTATGCCAATACTACCAATAAAGTACAAGGAAACAAGATTGAAAGACCTCTACCACGTCAAGGAGGCAAGATGCACCAAGCCCCGAGTGGACTTAGGATCTTATGATATCGATTGACAAAGTAAAAGGTAAGATCAAGAAGGGAAAACCATGACTACAAGTAGCAAGGTTCCCCTCACTATGAGTGATGAAAAAGATACCAAAATTATGAAGCAAAGCCAAGTTTACTAAATAATTCTAAGTATCAAGAAGGAAAATATGAGTAGAGTGTATGCCCCCATGTTAAAGCAATCACAAACACCTTATTGGGAGCGATTTCTTTAAGGTGGGATACACTCAAGAGAGATAAAAGAGAGGGAGCACATTATCGCAAGGACTTAGCCCCCAAGTAAACAATAAACCCAAGGATAATGAGAACAAAACACGAGGTAGTTTCACTTTCCTCGAGGTCAGTATGTTGTATGATAACTCATGTATATCATATATGTATATGCATAAAATAATCATCATTCCCCAAAGAAAGGACACTACCTTGTAAGAAAGGGCATAAAGGATGTATTTTGAGTCAACATGAAAGAGACAAAGAAAAGATCTCAATGCTTTGCATCATCCCTAAATAGATATTAAGGGAACAATAGAAGACAAGGGATACACATAAAATAATTGTCACAAAAGAGAAAGAAAGAAGAGGGAGAAGAAATGTACATGTTAGACAGTTCAAATAATCGGAAGACCATTGAGAGGGGGGGTGAATTAGTTGTCACAGATTACAGGAACTATTAGCACTTAAAACTTTAATACCAGAACCAGAAACATTAATACCAGAATAGAAATTAAACCAATTAAGCATAAACAATAATCATAGAATAAATACCATCCACATGACACCAAGATTTATACGTGGAAACATGATAAAGGGAAAAACCATAGTGGGAAGCCTACCCACAATCAAATAATATGTCTACAGTAAGTATGGAATTACAATTGAGGGGCTTGCACTTGTAGGAAGGATAATAGCCTAGAGTGCACTGCTCATCATAAAAGGAGCCTCACTAACTACATATAAATCCAGACTACAATCTGGAGAAGTGTTGAACTCCAAAAGATAGCATCTCCTATACCTGAGTATAGTTCCAGATAAGCTCAATACCAGAGGACTAAATCCTCCGACATAAACCCAATTCAATCTCTAATAATCGACCAAATCCTCTGCCTGAATGATATTACATTATTCTCACATTACATCCCTTTCCATAACCATGATGATCTACAATGAGATCTTACATCTATATATACAAATCCTTGACCATAACCAATCAGGTTGGCCACTAGACAATAAACCAATTACATAATTATAAACCATGTCAGCCTTAGACCAAACAAATATTATCCAACACATAAGACATCCCAGAAACACATCGAGAGGTCCAATCCACACATTACATTAAAGTCATTCCATAACTTACATCAATTGGGGACCAATATAGGTCCACACATTGCAACAATGATCTCCATGGGTCAAGTCTCAAACATGATCACCATCACCATCCTGAAACTCCACCAGAAGTTGAACCAATACCACTTATGCATTTCATCAAAGATCTTCATCAAAATCTCTACTAGTGAAATCCTCGTCGGAACCAGAAGCCAAGCTTCTAAGCAAACAGGATAGCATCCGATCACTAGACCAAAACCAACTTACTGAATATGAACATGAGTATCATGAATAAATTCCATAACCAAACTATACTGGAGCCTACTAGATCATGTTGGGTCCAAACCAACCAGGAAACCACTCATCCTACTAGGACTAGAAGGGTGTCGGTAAAGCATCCAAATAGCTAGTGTTGGCATCAATGACAAAACATCAATGCAACACATAATCAATTCCTCCAAATGACCAACAATCTTCCCCTTTGGCATTGATGACAACACTAGATGTGAAAAACATCTAAGTACCAAGAAATACCAAACAAGTCTCCCCCAATGGAAGATAGCCAACACTCTCCCACTTACAGATGTAGCAATGAAGTTCTGAAAAAAAGACCAAAATCCCCCTATAAATGATATCTCTATAAAGCTCTGAATCTCTCCCCCTATCAATATATCTCCCCTTTACTTTTTCTTTATCACATCAATATCTCTCCCCCTTTGACATCAATGCCATAAATCTGACGTAAATATCAAAACAAAAACTCAACCACTGAAACTCAAAGCTAACTACTCCCCCTAAGCAGTAGCATCCCTACATCAATGTCAAGAATGAATAGTATATTTGATAATGCATACTAGACTGATGTCAAACCGCATCAATCAAGTCTCTATCGGAGGGGAAAAAAATCCCAATTTGTCTCTCAGATACTCAAATGATTCCTTAGGCAAAGGTTTAGTGAAGATATCTGCAATTTGTTCTTTAGTGTTCACATAAACCAGTCTAACTTCATTTGCCTCCACTTTTTCCTTCAAAAATTTATACTTAATAGATATGTGCTTTGTCTTAGAATAAAATACCGGATTCTTTGATGTATCAATAGAAGGATAGTTATCACAGTGAATAATTACCAATGCATCACAATCCACCTTTTTATCCTTCAACATTTGGTTCATCCATAGAACTTGTGTAAAGTTAGTAGCAGTAGCAACATACTCAGCTTCAATAGTAGATAAAGAAGTAGATGATCGTTTCTTGTTGATCCACGAAACCAACTTCTTTCCAAGAAAGAAAGCTCCACTAGAAGTACTTTTCTAGTCATCAACATCTCTAGTCTAGTCAACATTTGTATATGTACATAAAGTAAAGTCATCTTTCTTAGGGTACCACAAACTATATTTTGATGTACCTTGCAAGTATCTAAAAATCCTTTTCACCGCACTCTCATGATTTTCTCTAGGATCACTCTGAAATCTTGAAACAATACAAACAACATTCATTATGTTAGGCCTAGTCTAAGTCAAATAAAGCATACCTCCAATCATAGATTTGTATCTTGTAGGATTTACTAGTTTAGAATCTCCCATAACAAATTTCTTCAACAATTCTTTAGCATACTTATTTTGACAGATGACAATACCTTTGTCAGTCTGAGTAATCTGTAAACCTAAGAAAAATTTAAACTCTCCAATCATAGACATCTCAAACTCTTTCTCCATATTCATAGAAAATTCTATGCATAACTTATCTTCACCTCCAAAAATAATGTCATCAACAAATACTTCAATAATCAGTATATCATGATCAGTGATTTTATAATATAAATTATTGTCAGCATTACCCTTAGTATAACCAAGCTTCAAAATATATTTATCCAACCTTGCATACCAAGCTCTAGGTGCTTGTTTCAATCCATATAAAGCTTTCCTTAACCTACAAACCATGTTTGTATCATTTGATAGTGAAAAACCATCAGGTTGCTCAATATAAACTTCCTCATCAAGATCCCCTTTCAAAAATGCACATTTAACATCCATCTGATAAACCTTATAGTTTTTATAAGCAACATAGGAAAGAAATAATCTTATAGCTTCAATCCTAGCTACAAGTGCAAAAGTCTCTCCATAAACTATTCCTTCCTTATGAGAATATTTTTTACAAACTAATCAAGTCTTATTCCTTATAACTTGACCATCCTCGTTCAATTTATTCCTTAAAACCCATTTAGTTCTATAGATCGGGAATTTGATTAACATCAAAGAAAGTAGATATTAGCTAACCACAAAGCCAAATTGCAATGAAATAAATCCTAATTACACTCAATGGAAGCATTAAAAACAAGACATTCAAAATACATAAAAATCCATCACCAATGTCTCTTCCAATTGACCTCCATTGTCCTTCTTTCTCCTCCAAATAGCGGATTTGTGTGGATCTCACCTACAAGTGCAAAAGAATGACACAAGATTGATTTTGATAGCGTGAGGATACTAGAAATGTGGTTGATTGATTCGATTAATTGATTGATTCCTCCTTTGATTGAAGAAAATCATCCAATTTATAGACAAATTGGAAAGAGGACAAGATTAGCATGAAGAGATTTGAAAGGAAATTCAAATCAAGAATGGAAACATTATGACAAATGTATGACAATTGATATGCAATATGTATGACAAATTATGACAAGTTGTTATGCAAAATGCATGACAAATTATGACAAATTATGACAAGATTGAAATTCCATTCCCATGAAATTAGGGGAAATATTAGAAAAAATTAAAGAAAATAGGAGAAATAGAAATTAGGAATTATAAGAAATTAGCAAATTAGAAAATTGAGGAAAAAGATGAAATAGAAATTAGGTGAATTAATTAATAGGTTTTCATCCATTAATTAATTCATGAAAGAGACCTAGGACTAAATAAATAGATTTATTTAACCCACAAAGAAGAAGAAAAGGATTAAATGAACAAATCATAAAACCCTAGAAATAAGAGGACAAGGAATTAGGCCAAGACAACAAGAAATTAATGTAGGTTCAATCATGATTCTGATTGACAAAGGACCAATGCTGATAAATGATTGAGATTGATTGACAAAAATCAATGACAAATTGACCAAGATTGACAAGGAGATCAAATTGATAGGTGCCAATTGACGAGGAACAATGACTAATTGATCCAAATTGACATGATTGAAAAGGAAAAGGGTCGATGATGAATCGATCACAAAATGACAAGATTGACAAGGACAAGGATCGATGACGAATTGATTGCAAAATGATGAGATTAAAAAGGACAAAGATCGACCAAAATCATGACTGAAGATTTCTATCGACAAGACCTAATTCGAAAGTGAGAAAAATGAGGAATGCAAAAGAAGGACTCGATGCTCACAAATGATAAAGACCAAGTGCGCAACATAGAAGAAATGTTAATGCAACGCAAGAACCCTAAAATAAGGCAATGTGCAAATGTTAAAGTATGACTCCACAAGCGTTGACCATTTTTAGATGTCTACATTTTGCCCCTCTTTGAGACAATGCAATTCTAAGCGTTGTTTCAAAGAACAATAATGAAAATGCCCCATATAATAACAAGGACATATGCATGTCCCCTCGAGGAATTGGCCGGAAGAATCTAGAAAAGAGGCCAAGTGATCGATAAGAATGATAGAAGATGATAGGTTCGAACGGATGAAACAGACTGCCAAGACTGACAGAAGAAATGTTAGTAAGAAGAAATTAGACAAAGGATAGTTAGAGATGAAGGAAAACTTGCTTTCACAAATGCACATATGTAGGTGAGAACCTTTATTTATTGTAGCAAAGCGGATGTAGAGCATCATGGCATTCAAGGCCAGAGCAGGAGCACAACCCCTTTTGCAAAAATAGACACATCACACACAAGGAATGAGTGAAGCATCCTAGGGTGCATACATCAAGGGTCGAGGTATGTGCAGCGTTCACAAAGTAAACGTACTTATCACAGACATCGAATGATATAGTTGCCCTAGTTTGTGACAAATATTCCACAAATAGCAAACACAACAAAAAAGGAAAGGGACCATGAACCATCCTGGTCACTCTAAATCACTTAGTGACATCATCGAGCAACATAGGAACATGATCGAAGCCAAAGATAAATCAGTAAAAACATAAGATGCACAAATTCAACCAAGTCAAACAAACAGTCTGATCGTCATTGTCAAAAGTGGAAAACAAGAATGATCATGTTGTCTGGTTCCAGGGAATGCGATACCCCGTCTAAGACAGGACACAGTCTGGTTTCGAGTATACGACACCCTGTATAAGACCCATGATAATGTTGACAAGGACCAATGGTAATGATGTTGATGCTATTTTGATTGATGTGACAACTGTGATCAGGTTGAATGCTTGCTTGGTCAAACAGTTTATCTGTTAATGTGTGATTTCATTAAAGCACAAAGTTTGATTGATTGTCGTTGGATGTATGCTCAGCGATCTATCTATGCACAAACGGGACCATTTATTGACAAAATGCAAAATGCCAAAGAAATTGTTTTTGGATTTTGATGTTTTTCACTTTGTAGGAATTTCGATTTTTTTAAAAAAAAAATTTTGTTCTTTTTTCAGGACTTTGTTTGACTTTTTAGGGATTTTTTCAGGACATTATTTGATTTTAGGAATTTTTTCAGGACATTATTTGATTTTAAGAGATTTTTTCAGGACATTTTATGATTTTTTTTTTTTAGGACATTATATGATTTTTAGAGATTTTTTCAGGACATTATTTAATTTTTAGGGATTTTTTTAGGACATTATTTGATTTTTTTGGATTTTGACATTTTAGCAGAAAATGAACACATGATTTGTTTTGATGTTTTTGAATATTTTCAAGATTTTTTTTTTCAATTTTTTTTTTGATTATTTCAGGACATTTTTCAATTTTTATGATTTTGCCCCCAGTGTCTAGCAAGACAAGGAATATGACAAGTGAATAAATAGGATTTCTGAAATGTTGGTGGATAGAAGAAAAATAAAGGCCTTTTATCATGGAGACAATACAGATGCAATTTTCAAGGGCTATTGCATGATGGGACAAGAGACTGGATATGACAATGTAAAGCAGGAACATGGCATGAGGGACATGTCAAAAGGTTTTTGAAATGATGTTTAAATTTTGCGTCCTTATGTCAGATCAAGATCAAGGAATGAAAAAGAGTGTATGGATAGTGATAAGATATGGATAGGATAAGAAAGACCAAGAATGGATAAGGGACATGGACTTAAGGTCGGGATTGGCTAAGGGATAGTGGCAAAAAGTTGCAATAAGACAAGGAATATGGATTAAAGGTTATAATAAGCAAATGGATAAATACCAAAAGCTATGATAGAATAAAAGCTGCAAACAAGACGCATGATACTCATGATGATCCTCAGCCTTGTTAAGATCAAAGGTGGAAAGGGAAACTGGACATGAGGGACAATAGGATATGAAGGGTAATGATAGGGGTTCGATAGGATAATGAAATAACGAAGGACAAAAGGATAAAACCTGTCCCCAAATACAGTATGCAAGAAGTTCATAGATTACACATGATGCCTATTTGCTAGGTTTTCATCACGGTACTTGCCCAAGGTGCCTGTTTGCCAGGTTTTCACCAGCGGACGAATTATTTTTTGCTTTACTTTTTTTCTTTTGTCTTTTTTTTTTTCAATTGTTCACTTTTTTTTTTTTTTTTTGTATTTTGACTTTTTCAATAGAAGATGGACACATGATAGGGGATGAAAGAAGGACTCAAGTGTCTTTTTGTTTGGATAGTAGCCTTGAAAAAAATGGACCATGACCTTTAGAAGTATGCTCAAAGGCATTGGTAGGATAAGGACATGGAAAAAGAGATGAAACTAAGGCAAGGATTTATGCAAAGGATGGGATCAGAGGGATCGAAGGATGGAAAATATGCATTGGATAATGGATAGGGTATTGGAAGAATTGGGCTTCACTGGATGGAAATGAAGGCAAGATCAACATTGGCACACACCTTGAGGGGTGATGGATAGATGGAGGAAAAATGGATCTCAGATTGTGAGATTTGGATGGAGGAATAGCTTGGGATATTGGGACATAAGGGCCCAAAATGGATGAAGAAGGTGATGGAGGAACAAATTTGAGAGAGTTGGATGGAGGAATAGTAACTGTATGCAGGAAAAGCAAGTCGGTAGAACTCAATATGTGAAAAATGGAGCTCTATGGAGCCTTGCTCACACACCCACAAGACTTCTTGGTGCAAGCTATAGAGTAATGAAGTATCACTCAGCTTCCTAAGGTGGGTCTCATGGTTCTCTATCCTACACGGTCCCTTAAACCAATATTTTTGCTCTCAAATCACTGAGAAAAATGGTTTAGGGATGACAAATGCAAGAATGAGGGATGTTTTGATAGATTTTAGAATGAAATGCATCCTAAACTATGCATGATCTTAAAATGCAATAAAATAGTTTATAAGATGACAAGGTTAGTATAAATACTATCCTAACATGATATATTAGTCTATGATTGAGCTAAAATGATAAAGAAATTATTCTAAACATGCATATTTAAACTAATTCCTAGTTAAACAAAGGCTAAAATGATATGAAAGCTTGAATGTATTTGAGCATAAGTATGATACTACAAGCTTGGATGGATCTATAGAGGAATGAGAGCTCTATTTATAGAAAAAATAGGGCAATGGATGGTCAGGATTGAAAGAGTTGATCAAAGGTTGAGTTTGAAAGTTGGGAATCCATGTTTGCAATTTGCACCAATAAAATGATGAAAAATGTCAACATAGGGTTGGGTTGAAAGAAGGGGTTGGAGACATTAAATGCCTGAGAAGACCTCATGGTCATCTAGAGATAAGGGTCAACCTTAAGTTAAGATTACCCATTGGATTAAGAGTTAATCCAAGGATAAACTCTTGTGCAAATGATTAAGAGATAATCATGGTCAAAGCATTAAAGGCTAGATGAGACCCTTGGGTTACATGGAGGTTGAGTTAAAAGAAATTCTTTAACCATGTAAGAGGGTTTGAGTTAACCATTAATGGTTATGAAGACTTTGGGGAATTAAGTGGTTGAAGAGTTGAAGTCTTTAATGGTTATCAAAGACTTTGAGGATTTGAGAAGTGACCGACTTTTTCTTAGGGATGTGACAAAGTTTAGAAGATGGGTTAGGCTAATTAGAAGTGATTAGAAGGGTCTAGAAGAAATTAGGAAGGGGTTTAGAATGCAAGTGGGAGATGTAGGATTTTGCAAGTGGATGGAGGGATAATAGGATTTAATTGAAATAAAGTTAATTTAATTCAATTTGGTTGCAATTTGGGGAAATTAAATAAATTAGATTTATTCAATTTAGGATAACTATTTAATTAAATTTGAATTTAATTAAAAGTGGATAGAAGGGATTTAATTGAATAAAATGATTTATTCATTAAATGGTATAGTGAATTTAATTTAAATAAATTGAGTAATTTACTTAATTAAATAGAGGAATGTGGGTAATTTAATTAAATTGGATTTAATTAAATAGATAAATGAACATAAAATATTCATTTAGGAATATGGTCATTTTTATATGTCTACATTTTGCCCCTCTTTGAAGTGACATGTGTGCACATGTTATTTCAAAGAAAATGATGCGTTATCGTGATTTATGATCAAATGCAATTTTGGTGTCGCTCTTATGATTTGCAAGTCGTGCCCCAGATTTGATTTGATATTTGATGGTGATGCCCCCTCGGGAGATGAATCAATATTTTGAAATTTTTTTACTTGATTTGGCAATTTGTGTTTGGTGTGTATGATTTTGTCTATGGGAAATGTGTGTAAATTGATTCATCTCTTGATAATTTATAGATTTTAGAGTATAAGGGAGACCGTGACCATATTACATGTCCAAATCCTAACCCTAATTTCATTTTCCTCCTATAAAAGGGAAAAAGTGGTTTAATTTGATTCATTTGTGCATTGTTGACTTTGGAGAAAGAGAATTTGGTCTGAAGTCAAAATGCCTATCTCGTATTCCAAGCATCATTTTGAGCGTGTTCGGAGGTACCGGAGACCTGCCGCGTATGGACCACCAGTAAGTCAACACTTTTGACCCTCTTTTGATTTTTGATTTGGTCATTTTTGGTTGTTTTTTGATTTTTGAAATTCGGTTTTAGCGTTTTAGCACATCAAAGTCATAGATTAGAGCATACGAAAATTAGGTAGCGCATCAAGCTGATTTTTAGGGTTGTGTCCGAAACAAAATAGCATAGCACATAGAAAGTCTAGGTTAGCGCAGGGAGTGAAAATAGCACATGCCAAACGTAGGGTAGCACGTCAGGTCAGTAGGGTAGTGCGTAGGGTAGACCTAGCACATAGGGGCAATAGGGGTTTGCATGGGTAAGGGGTTTTAGCACGTAGGGTAAACCTAGTGCATAGGGTCAAATAGGTAGCCCCAGAGAGGTATAGATTAGCGCGTTGGTAGGGTTTAGCACATAGGGTAGGTTAGGTGGTGCATGGGGGGAAAAGATTAGTGTGTAGAGTTAGTCTAGCGCATAGGGTGAATAGATTAGTGCGTAGGAAAAACAGCCTAGCACGTGGGTGGATTTTAGCACAGCGAGAATCTGTTTTAGCGCATCCAAAAAAATTTTTTTACAAGATGAGCTAATTTGTGAAATTGTTGTGTCATGCTGTCATGATTTTTATGGATTTGTCCAATATGAGTGTCAATATAACTTGTTTTGATTTGCGATATGTCAAGTTATGCATAGATATCAAGGTGTTGTGTTGATCAGCATATGAATTGTGTTTGCATTCTGTTTCAAGTTCAATGTGTGAAGCCTGATTTGTGTTACAAGCTGATATGGGTTGGAAACTTGAGTTGTTTTACAAGCTGATATGGGTGGGAAACTTGAGTTGTTTTACAAGTTTATGTGCTTTGGAGACTTGATTTGTGTTACAAGTTTTGATATGGTTTTTGATAACTTGAGTTGTCTTACAAGTTGATATGAAATTATAGGATTTTGTTTCATGTTGTTGATGTGAGTTTGATTTTGATATCTTTGTTTTGATGTGGAAACTGATATTGGATTTGTTTTGCTTGTTGATAGGAGTGATTGGGTGTGGTTTAGTCGCGGGAGCAATTTTTGAGGCCATGGACATTGACACCGCAGTTGACCCAGGCCGACCTTGATATCATTGAGAGATGTGGTTTGACATCCCTTTTGGATATGCCTTGGTTAACTGTGAACTAGGGGCTACTGACAGCACTGGCAGAGAGTTGGCATAGTGACATAAACACCTTTCATTTTGCCACAAGTGAGATGACAGTCACCCCAGAGGACTGTTACAGGATCCTACGCATTCCCATAGTAGGTGCACTACTACCATATGAGCAGTTAGAGGAGGGCTGTACAGAGGCACTGGGCCACATTTTTCATGATGAGATAGTCTGTGGATATGAGATCCCATGGTAGTAGTTCCTAGACCTAGATTATGTACCACTTCCATCAGTACTGGCAAGGTTTATTGGTGGATTCCTTTGTCCTGATCGCAGGTCAAAGGGATTCTCTATGGGATGGGGGCTGGTATTAGAGAAGATGATCACACAGGGTTGCAGGTTTTCATGGGGATCGGCTATGCTAGCCCATCTGTACAGGGGCCTGCATGAGGTGGTATACCTCGATTACGACAGTTTGTCAGCTGGTGTGACGCTGTTATAGGTATGGTGCTAGGAGCACATTCCAGCTGCGAGGCCATTAGCAGATAGGGATAGGCCCGTGGGATGCGCATATGCCTATGGATATAGGGGTCTAGTTGTCCAGCGGAAGATGGGCAAACTAGAGCATTGGAGGAGAGTGCTAGATGACATTGATATGGTCACATGGTGACTGTATACAAGGTGTGAGGTGTGGGCGGAGGACGGGCTGGGGATGCTCTATGTGTTCATGACGAGATACCTGATTGGGAGGACCCCATTTGTCATCGAGAGGTTTGTGGTGACTAGAGTTTTGAGATAGTTTGGTCGTTAGCAAGGTATACCATAGAGGGCCTGCTTATATGCACATCAGAGGCAGGACGTAGCCGATTGGGCCCCAACCATTGATAGTGTGGTGGCGGTGGAGGAGTTTGTCGGGTTGGTAGGGCAGATATGGGATTATGCCCTAGAGATTTTGGATGTGGGCATGACTGATGAGTTCTCGAGATTGTTTGTTGCATGGGCGGTGGCCAGGATATTTGATCCCGAGGAGATGCAGCTGGCATTTGATGATGATGATGAGGAGGGAGAGGGAGATGATGAGGATGATAGAGATGATGGAGGAGGAGGATGAGAGAGAGGAGTTAGAGGGAGGTGGGGAGATAGAGGGAGGAGAGGTGATAGAGGTGTGGAGATAGTGGTTAGACAGGTGGTGACAGACAAGGGGAGAGGTGTATTAGATATTGGAGCCGGTGGAGAGGGGAGGGTGGGGAAGGTGCTAGCTATAGTGGGGGGTACTGATGAGGTGACGCAACCAATGCAGAGGAGGAGGATGGATGTGCTCCCACCTCCAACACCGAGGATAGGCAGAGTGAGTGGGGTTGCCCCTGCATAGGTACCGCTATGGGTTCGGGTTCCTACTCAGGTTGAGGATGCTTAGATTTGGACCTTGTAGGTGACTGTACAGTAGCTACAGGCACAGGTTTTGACATATCAACAGTAGATTGCATAGTTGACCACTGAGTGGGAGACAAAGATAGAGTGGAGGGGGTGAGCGGAGGAGCTTACAGCCAGTGTGCAGAGAGCAGCGGCGGGTGGTCCGATTAGAGACACCCTGAGAGAGCTAGCATTGAGAGCTCAGGAGGCAGAGTACTATCAGTGGCATTATGAGGTTGCGGTACCCAGGGATTGTCGAGTACAAAGTTTCACATAGTCGAGATCTAGTTGATCTTGAGACACTGGGTCGCGGTCTGAGAGCCGAGGTGTGATAGGGCCACCGAGACAGGACCCTCCTGGAGATCTAGGGGTGGGCACATCTGGAGCTAGACCATCTTTGTCAGGGGATAGCCATACTTGAGAGATGTGGTCTCTGTTGTATTTTTTATCTTTGTATTCTTTATACTGGACACAATGATGATAGATTTTGTACATTTTGATCATTTTGAGATATATATATATATATATACGACACCATTTCCTTTGATCATGTGGTGTGTTGATATGGATGCATGTTATGTGGGTGATTTCTTTATGTGATGATGATGCAATGCTTAAATGTATGATGTAGGTTGTATGTTTTTATATGCTGTGAGATGTATCTTGAAAATGAGATGTATGATAATGAGATGTAACTAAATGTAAAATGATATGCAACTATGTTAAAATGATATGCAGCTATTTTAAAATGATATGCAACTATGTTTTTGGTAGCATCCTCATTTTGTATTTGCCATCCGATATAGCCATATGTTGTTTGCTTTCTTTTTAGGTATCATCATTGAGCATTGATTTGTTTAGGATATGTTGAAAATTTATACAAGCATAATGGTATAATTGAACCATAATGACTTGAGAAAAATTTACATGAAGTTTGATTTTGCAAGATAGCACAAGCGTCAAGGTATAATTGAACTAGGACGATCAGAGTGTGGATTGCTTAAACAGACAAGATTAAATCATTTGTATGTGTGAAGTGGAATCAGGCCTTTAGTGATATTCGATGTATCACGTCTCGAGGCAAGTATTCACACAGTACAAGTGATCGCTTCCCAAACAGAAGACTCAAAAATATTGGAAGTACCCCATGATCTCTAGCTGTGAAGCATTTAGTGAGAAAAGGAATAGAATCCAATAATTTAAAAAGTTCAAAATACAAAAATAGTCAAGATTTTTATGCGATAATGCAACATTTAGTACTTTAGAAAATCATCCATCCTTGGTATTTCTGTGATGATTGTTTTGTTTTGTTTTGCGATGAAGCATAGTTTTGGTTGTTGGATGTCATGTTTCTAAGTTTTGCAAATAGTTTTGATGTCTTGAATGTTTGCAAGTTTTACACGATTTTAATGTCCTCAGCTGAGTGTGCCTCTTGATGTAAATATGTACAGTAATTTCCAAGCCATGGTGGAATGTGCTAAGAGGATATATATGGATAAGCCAAGATAGTGACTATGCTAAGTATGTCCTGAATGGATATGTGCTAAGTGTTGGGCAATGGCCGATAGTGTTTTTAGGGATACGGATAAAATGGTATATAGATAGATAGAGGAGCCGTTCTTTCACAAGAGCACCTATTTACCAGGTTTTCACCATTTCTTTTTATTGTACTTTATGTTTTTGCTTTTTCTGGATTTTTTTTTTTTTTTTTGTTTTGGCTTTTTCCGTGCACTAGGCTACTTAATTGTAGTACTTCTTCAGATGGATGTTGTTAGTTGGTTCGTCGAGCACATCTCCTTCTGAAGTTGTTAGTTGATAGGCACCTGATCCATAGATTGATATGATGACATAGGGACCCAACCAGTTAGGTTCAAATTTCCCTTTCTTTTCTCAATCTTGTTGATTTCTTGGATTTTCTTTGAGGACTAGGTCACCAACTTTGAAGTTGCAGGGAATGACCTTGTGATTGTAGCTCCTGCACATACGTTGTTGATATGCTTTGAGATGATTGTAAGCATGCTGACGTCTTTCATCTAATAGTTCAAGTTCTTGCAGTCGGTTAACTCGATACTCTTCATCTGGGATTAAACCTTTCAAAGAGACTCTGAGAGATGGGATTTCTATTTCCAGGGGTAAAATGGCTTATGATCCATATACCAATGAGTATGGTGTTGCTCCTATAGGTGTGTGGATGCTAGTTCTGTATGCCCAAAGTGCTGGATTAAGTTGTACGTGCCAATCTTTGCCTGCATCATTCACTGTTTTCTTTAGGATTTTCAAGATTGTCTTGTTGGATGCTTCTGCTTGACCATTTCCCTGTGGGTAGTATGGTGTAGAAAATCGATGTTGGATTTTGAATTTTTTACATAGTTCTTATACATCTTGGTTTTTGAAAAGTCATCCATTATCTGTGATGATTGAACTTGGAATACCATATCTGCAAATCAGATAATTTAGGATAAAAGAGGCAATTTGTTTCCGAGTCACTGTGGTCATGGGAACTGCTTCGATCCATTTGGTAAAGTATTCTACTGCTATTATAATAAACTTGTGTCCATTTGAAGATGAAGGATGAATTTTGCCAACTAAGTCTAGTCCCCACTGACAAAAAGGCCGGGATGTCATGAATGGCTACAGTTCTTGTGCTAGTGCATGTATTAGATTGCCATGGATCTGGCATTTAGGACATTTCTTGGTGAAGTGGTATGAATCTTTCTCCATTGTAGGCTAGTAGTATCCCATTCTTAGAAGATTTTTAGCAAGAGTAGTACAACTTGAATGTGTTCCACAAATACCTTCGTGAAGATCATGTAAAGTAGAATCAGAATCATTACGATCAAGGCAACGAAGAAGAGTACTATCTAGACCTCGATGATACAAAGTATCAGTGGTAAGGGTATAATGGGTAGCTTTCCAGATAAACTTATGTTTTTGGTTATGGGATTGGTTAATTAGTCATAGGTTGGGGAGAATAGTTTCTCTACCAGGAACTCGTAATGACTCTATTGCTCTAGAATTTGTAGTAATGAAGCGATTGTATCCATGGCATTGGCTGCTTTGTTGTTTAACCTTGGTATTTGCTCGAAGGTGATGTGCACAAAATACTATTTGAAGTCATCCACCATTCGCTTGTAGGGTAGTAGCTTGTCATCTTTTGTCTGATAGTCGTTATTGATTTGATGGACAACTAGTTGTGAGTCTCCGTAGACTTTTAATTCTATGATTTTCCATTCTATGGCCATTTTGATACCTATAACCAATGCCTCATATTCAGCCACACTATTTGTGCATGGAAACATAAGCCTATATGATCTTGGTATAGTGTGTCCTTCAGGAGTGATGAATAGAATGCCAGCACCTGAACCTGTTGTGTATAGGATCCGTCAAAGTATAGGGTCCATTGTTTTGTAGAAAGAGCAAGAACGTCCTTGTCTAGAAATACAATCTCCATGGTTTATTTTCTTGGTAGCGGTGCTTCAGCCAGCTGATCTGCAATTGCTTGTCCTTTGAGAGCTCTTTGTTCTGTGCAGTGGATATCAAATTCACTGAGAATCATAACCCATTTAGCCAATCTTCCTATAAGAGCTACCTTGCTGAGTAGATATTTGAGAGGATCAATTTTTGCGACTAGCTTAATGGTGTGTGCGAGCATATAATGTCAGAACTTTTGAGATGCAAAGACCACTATTAGGCAAGCCTTTTCGATGAATGTATATTTGAGTTCATAGCCATTCAATGTCCTACTGATATAATATATGGCTCATTCCTTTCCTTGTTAATCTTCTTGTGCCAATAGTGCCCCCAACAATATATCTATTGTTGAGATATATAGGATAAGTGGTTTTCCTGCGACTAGTGGTACTAGAACTAGTGGATTCATCAGGTACTGTTTGATTTGGTAAAAAGATTCTGCACACTTGGTCTCCCATCTGAATGGTACATTTTTGTGTAGTAAATGATTAAATGGTAGACTTTTATCTGCTAGTTGAGTGATGAATCACCTGATTGATTGAAGTCATCCTTGTAGAGATCTGAGTTGACTGATATTCTTTGGTGGTGGCATGTCCATAATGGCTTGTACCTTAGCTAGATCTACTTCGATACCTTTAGCTGAGACTATGTAGCCTAGTAACTTGCCTAATGTAACCCTGAAGACACACTTCTTAGGGTTGAGCTTGACTTGGAATTTCTCCAATTGATCAAAAATCTTTGTTAGGATGTTGAGATGTTCTGCTCTGGTGAAGGATTTAGCTAGTAAATCATCAACATAGTCTTCCATGAAGGTATGCACCATCTCATGGAATATTGTTGTCATTGCTCTTTGATAAGTGGCCCCTACATTCTTTAAGCCAAAAGGCATAACATTCCAACAGTATGTTCCCCAAGGACAGGTGAACATAGTTTTATCTTGATCTTCCGGAGCTATTTTGATTTGATTATAGTCTGAGAAACCATCCATTAGTGAGAGCATTGCATGGCCTGCTGTGAGATCTACAATTATGTCGATACTGGGCAGAGGAAAGTTATCTTTTGGACAAGCTTTGTTGACATCTCTGAAGTCAGTGCATATTCTGATACTACCATCTAGTTTTGATACTGGAACGATGTTGGAAATCCATTCTGCATAGTCAATGGGTTGGATGAATCCGACATCTAATAGTTTCTTTAGTTCAGTTTTGACCATGAGTGCCACTTGTGGATTCATCTTTCATAGCTTTTGCTTGATTAGTTTAATTCTTGAAGAGATGGACAAGTGTGCATGATTAAGTGTGGATCCACTCCGGGCATATCAGCATACGAGCAAGCAAAATTAATTTGTTGTTCTTTAAAGAAAATGATAAATGTTGATCTTTCTTCCTCTGTTAGAGATTCTACAAGGTGTATGTTTCTGGCTGCTTTTGTGGTACCAATGTTGATTGATTGAGTGGGCTCAATCAATATGGGTGATCGCTCATGAAAGTGCCCAGGAAGAGTGTCAAGTCTCCCATCGTTAGGTGTCTTAAAAAGATTTTCACCCTCAGATGCGTCCTTTATTTTTACTTTTTTGTGATCTAGAGCTGCCATTGATTGGTTTTCAGCATTAGATCTTTCTTGTGATTTATTTTTGTGACTAAGAGACTTGGCACTCCCTAATTGGTAGACATTGTTACTTTGTTCACTGGTAGACCCTATTTCTGGATTTACGGTACACAGGTAATGGATAATAGATTCATCATCTAGGAAAATTGGTATATCATGGATTTTAGGTTCATCCCAGTCGATGAGGTCAGGAAAGACAAGTGGTAAGGAATCATTAGGTGGATCAAGTTCTGCTACTGTAAGTGTTAGGACAAAGTTTTCATCATGATTGTTCTTGGTTTTAAAGAAGTTCAGGATTTCGTCGAGGTCTTCAATGGTATTATTTTTCATATAGACTTGTTCATAATGTTTTTGTTCGCTTTCCTTGGCGTCATAGATATTTTGTGGTCCAAATTCAAGAGGTTTATCTTCTTCATTATGTTTTTCTTGAGAAAGGGATATAGAATCAGTATCATTAGGGATATCTATAGTAGCATTGGAGCAGGTACCCCATTCATATTCATTGGAATCAGTCTCAGAGGCCACATCCCAGATTCTATCAGTGCTGTAAACTGGTATGTTATATGGTGAAAACAAATCTTTGATGGTGGATACCATTTTGATAGTTTTTGTTGATTCTGCATCAGATCCAGCTTCTACTTTCTGTATTTGTTCATAGACTGTGATTCTTCGGGGAGGAATAATGGTATTTGGAGATGATATGATTTGTTCTTGAGATATTGGTGTTGGAATATGAGCCACTATTGCAGATATGGCCTTCTTGTGGCTTAGAAGCTTTCCCTGATGTAACTTTCGATCTTTATGTTCCCGTGCCTTGCGGATTGTTTTTGCTGATTCAAAGAGTGCTTCCTGCCAGGATTCTTCTTTGTACTTCTTCTTTACTTTCCATTGAGATTTTGTAGTTATGTTGGGCGACCGTTTCAATAGGAAAGTGAGCTCACAACCCAATCCTGCTTTGTTTCTACTAGGCTGTGAAGGAATATCTATAGGTTCAATGACTCCTTCTTTGCATTTCCCAATAGGTCCTTTACCATCATATCCCATTTGCTACATGATTAAGTATCCTTTTCCATACAGGTGTGTTGGTAGAACAATTTCCAAAGCAACTTCTCTATTATCTTCTTCCTCATCTTTGTATAACTAGCTAAGAACATCCTTGTCTTTTGATTCATGTGCTAGAGTGTCCAATTGGATGAAGGTACCATCAAATTTGGTGATGGGCTGAGTGGCCAGATGTGTTGATGTAGTAGGCAATCCATGAGATCTAGGTGATGTTGGTAATTTGGCCAAACATAAAGGCTCCAAAGAGTATTCTCCCATACCTTGGTCTTTGATTTGCATTTGCTGCTTGAAATCTCCAAATAAGGAGTTGGGCTTTACTGTTTGTAGATCTGATGTTAAAGATCGCTGCTTTTCTCTATTATGAGGAACCAAACTATCTTGGGCTTCCCCCATTGCGTTACAATGTTGAAATGGATTGTGATCAGCAGATATGGAGATTTCTTGTCCATCATATAGAAATTTGACACACTGGTGATACGTAGAAGGTACTACTTGCATTTCATGTATCCAGGGTCACCCTAACAAAATATTGTAGGTGAGATCTATGTCTAAGACCTGACATATAGTATCCTTTTGCACTGGTCCTACTTGAATGGGTAATATCATAGTTCCTTTAGAGGACTTTTCCTCATCATCATATGCCTTTATGGTAATCTTCTTGCAGGGATCAATAGACTCTTCTGAGAAGCCTAATGCATGGATAAGCTTTAAAGTACATATATTAAGTCTGGCTCCTCCATCTATTAAGACTCTTTTTACTTAGTGTTTGCAAACAATGACTTTGATGTGGAGAGGAGTATTATGCAGATGGCTCAAGAAAGTATTGTCATGCTCTGAGAAGGTGAGGTTATGAGGTCCTGTTAGATGGGTGACCATGGCTTGAAATCTATCTGTATCCAAATTTTGAGGTACATTGGTTTCCAATAGTGCTTGTTCCAATATGTCTTTGTGCTTTGATGATAGTTTCAGCAATTCCAGTATAGATATCTAAGCTAGAGTTTTGCGTAGTTGGCTAACCAAGTCATATTGGATTTTTGGTGTAGTAGTTGTAGGTGACGTATGTCCTTTTAAGACATATTTTTGAGTTTGGGTCATTACATTGACATATTCATGATCACGCCGATCTCGGATGGTGATGACATTTACTTGATGATCTTCAGCTGATATGTGATTTATGGTGTTGTTGTAGATATGGCTGATACAAGCTCTACGTGTATCATCCGAGGTTGAAGCTCCATCTTTGTTGTAATTTGGGAGAGGATTTTTAAAGGCTCCATGATCACCATTTGTTTTGAGACCATCTACCGTTAAGTCACCTTGATCAATCATGTCCTGCACCATGTGTTTCAATCTCATGCAATTGTTCATCTGATGACCCTTGTTACGATGGAAATCACAATAGTGTGAATCATTCCACCAAGGTGGTTTGATTTGGGGTTCATAGTTGCTGATTGGAGGCAAAGAAAGAATCTTGTTTGCCAAAAGTTCTCTGAATGCTGATTCTAGTGATTGCCCCAGTGGTGTGAAGATACGCTTTTGGAAATTGTTCGTGTTGTTGTGTGAATTGTTGTTAGGTCCTGGATTCATGTTTTTTCTTTGAGTATCGTTGGTGTTGTTTGTGTTGAGTTGTCCTTGATCAGTGTTTGGTGCATATGTGTTAGCATTTGGGTTAGCATTTTTAGGATTTTTCATATTTTGAGGATTTTCGGATAATGCAAGCACTGGTTGCTTAGATTTGGGATCATATGATTCATTGTTGCCTTTGCTTTTGTTTCGAGTCCAAAATCGAGATTTGTCGAGGTTGGTGTTGTTCTGGTTATTGTAGTTTGATGAGTTTGTTCCTTCCTTGTAGAATTTGAGTGTTCCCTTTTTGACACATGCTTCCTCTATTTGAATGCCATTTTCAATCAATTTAGTGAAAGATGGTATGCATTGAAGTTTTAGCCTATAACTCATTTCACCATTCAAGTTATCGATGAAGATTTCCATTTTCTCCTTTTTGGGAATGTCTCGAGGATATCGTGATACCATACATCGCCAGCGTTGAAGGAATATCATGAATGTTTCATTGTTCTTTTGTTTGGTGTTACAAACATCTAGCATGGTTATGGCATGTTGGATGTTATAGGAATATTGGGTTATGAATTTGTTAACCAATTCATCAAATGATCTGACAGGTGGTGTAATTTTGGATAACCATTCCATTGTTTTCCCTCCCAAGTTTCTTGGGAATAACCTCATCAGATAGGTGTCATCATAAGCAAATTCAAGACTCATTGTGCAAAATTCTTGAACATGATCTCGGGGATCACTTTTCCCATCATATTTATCAAATTTGGGAACGTCTGAGTTTGGAGGAAAAGGCACCATGTTCAATCTTCTGTCAAATGGATTAGGACAGATTTCATTTAAAGAGTACCGCACTATTGTCCCTTGTTGCATATACTATATTTGCCTTTGTAACATTTGCATTTGTTGAGTAAGAGAAACCAAAGGCACATTATCTTGTCGAGGGAAAAGTTCTTCCCTTGTATTTGTTCTCAGCTGAAAAGGTGTGTTAAATGGTATATTTTGCTCTAGAGTTTCTAGCTCAGGTATACGTATTTCTGGTATACGTTGTTATGGAATATGTTGCTTAGGTATGTGAGTTTCTTCTTCTCTTTATTATTCTTGATACGCATATTGTCAAGATCCGGTTTTAAAGATGTTTGTGTCTAAATCTTCAGGAAGTTTAACGCCTTGAGCAGATACTTTTCTTTGTCATTTTCCATGAGCCTTTCAACAAGTTTTTGGAATGAGGGGTTTTCTTGACATTCCTGAAGAAGCGCTTCAGAAATTTCAGTCTCTTCTAAGTGTGGAACTTCAAAAAAGATTTGACAATCTTCGATCCATACTAGACTCCGCATGTGTCTCGCTTTGTTGGTTTCTTTGAGAGCGAGTAACAAGCATTTTAGTAGAAACTTTCAGTGATGAAGGGGACAAAATCCTCTTCGATGTATTTCTTGGGGGTGGGTGGTTCTGGTCGAGATGTGTTATAAGTGATACACTCGTTGGGTAAGAATGCTGGATTGATTTTTCCTCCGCGCTTTATGGTTTGATTAAAAGTAGACTTTTGATAGTAGGCTCTTGTTTTTAAGGGTTCTTTGTCAAATTCGTTGGATTTGTTTTGGATATACCATTTGATGTGATGAAGGAATACCCAATGAGATTTGAAGAGTTGATGATTGATGTATAAAAACTTATTTCTCTTGATGAATTTGAAAAAACTAGGTTGTTGTTTCTTCAACGTGATGTTACGATAAAGGTTCTTTCTTCTCAGAATATGGAGATTAGTCATGCATGAGTGATCAATGGTTTCCTTTGATTTGTTTGGATTCAGTTGATCTTGTTTGGAAAATTTCAAATCTTACTCTATCAAAGTAAAGGTTTAGATGCCCCTTCACGACAAAGCATGTCAAATGATATGGATAAAAGCCTCCCGATATGGAGACTTGATTTGACAACTTGAAAATTTTAAACAAGTGTTTCTGAGATGAAATCCATAAGATGGTAAAGGATTATGTTGATACTGATGATGAGGTTTCCGGATTATGATAAGATAGACATGTTTTATCGTGCCATCAGTTTAGGATTTTTACAACATTTGTTTTGACACAAATTTAGCTCAAGAAATAGTTTTTAACGGTTTGTTTTTCTCACTCTACTTTGATAAAAAATGATGTTGATGGAAAAGGCTTCTGAAATTTTTTTCAAATTTTTTAAAATTCCTCACTGTTTTGCCTTCTGTTTATATGTTTTTGATCACGTGCTAAAACAAAGACTACATGCGCTACCAAAATTACTCCATGTGCTAAAATAATGACCACATGCATTAGGCTGCCCCCAGACACGCGCTAAAGTTTTGACTGTTCAAAATTGTTTTCTATCTATTTTGAAAAAGCCATGCGCTAGCCTGGGCCTGTAACGCACTAAATTTTGAACTTGATGCGCTAATGTTTAGTTTTTACATGCTAAGTTGATGCTTCCACATGCTAGACTATTTCTTTGATGCGCTAAATGTTTCAACACTGGTTTGATTTGGGATAAAATGTTACTATTTGGGACTGACGTGCTAACTTGATGGTTGGATGTGCTAACAAAAATACCTCACGTGCTAAGAAGTTGGTCTTATGCACTAAACTACCTTGATTTTTCTTTTGGTTGGTTTTTTGCAAATTTTAAAATTTTGTTGTGAATTTTTCAAGTTTGATGGATGATTTTCTGAAGTAGTAAATGCAAGCACGGCATAAAAAGTACAACCATTTTGCCTAATCTAACAAAAAGTGCATGTTCTGCGAGGATGCGTTCAAATCCCCAATGTTTTAATAGGTTTGGATACGAATAATACACTTTAGTAAGACTCTTTATTCAAAGGTCATAAATAACATCATAGCCCACTAGTCTCAATACTCCGTCAGCTCAAACAACCTTGTCACCCCCTAGAGGGTGCCCATTTTTTTGCCTTTTGTCAGAAATTAACTCAAAGTGAATCACTTCATAGTTGAGTAGTTATCTTGGGAGATATAGGGTGAGTAATCTTGGGGGTAGATTCTTCCCCACCCTTGCACTATGATGTTATAAATGTCTGGTTACTGACTCAGTTCAAAGCTTCTATTTCTATGGTTCGTAATCAGGCTTCCTGTTCGGCTGTCAGTGATAAACTCCCTCTGGAGGCTTCCCAACCTTTAGAACAAAGGCTTTATGTATCTCAAGGATACTAGGGGAAGGCTAATCGCTGCGCGCAACCGTTGAAAAGGACTTTTGTCACTTTCCACGTTTGATTATAGTGGGTTGGAATTCTTGGCATCAAAGTTATTCCCCACTTAGGTCGTTCCCTTCACACCGGCCATTAATGACTTTAAGAGTTGATTCCAACTCCTCAGGAAGGCAAGTCTGCTAAAAGTTTTATGCTTGAAATATAGAAAGCTTAAGAGTGGTGTGGCTTTTTGATCACCCAGTTAAAGGGAGAGCATATACCTTCCACTTTCGAGACAAGGCAATCAAAGTTCTTTTTAAACCTTCAATTCAGTGATTTGCTAACTTCTACTTGGAGATATTGCTCCAAAAAGCATGGTGTTCCTTTTAACCTTTCATAGAAAAGTGTGTATTTCCAAAAACTTTTGAAAAATAAACATGGTCAACAAAGTAAATTGTGATGTTGGTCAACAAAATTAATGTCGATCAGGGAAAACTTTCCCTCTTTGCCTTGCACAAAATGAAGATAAGGTTCTTTTACTTTGCAAAATGAAATGAATCCTTTTAAACACCAAAGGATGGTGAGGTTCTTTTTATATCTACTTTTGCAAAAAAAAAAAAAGGAAAGTTTGTATTGTTTGTTTTAGAGCCTAAAATAAAGTTTTTCTCCTATAAAAGCAAGAAAATTTCCAATAGTGGTTCTTTTTATAGCCCAAAAGAAATAAGTGAGTTCAATTTTAACAATAAAAGACGTTTAAAAATTTAAACTAACTTAACTAAGTTAGTGAAAATCCTAACTATCTAAATATTCTAAGATTAAGCTCCATTCTACAACAAATTTGTTACAATCCTGCAAGAAAACCAGAGGAAAAACATTAGATGATTTGGTGGACTTCCACAAGTCTTATTTTTAACTTTCGGTTATAATTCTTTTTTTTTTTTTTCAGTCTGGGATGCGCTACAATATAACCTCGATGCAGTAAAATAAAGTTTCAATGTGCTACCCTATTTTCGGGATGTGCTGCTCTGTGCGTCGAAAGTGCTACTTTGTTTTTCTCCTACACCAAGACCTACAAGAAAAATAGTAATACAATGCGCTAATATATGGACTTCACACGCTAGATGATAGACTCCATGTGCTAAATAGTAAACTGGATGCGCTAAGCTGTTAATTGGATACGCTAAATAGTTAACTTAACGCGCTAATTCATTTTTCCTGCATGCCTCCAAAGGTGGTTAAATTTAAAAACCGATTTGATATATGTGGTCGGGTCCCATGGTGGGTGCCAGAAATGTATGCGGAAAAAGCGGGTCAATAGAACTCAATATGTGAAAAGGGAGCTCTATGGAGCCTTGCTCACACACACATAGGACTTCTTGGTGCAAGCTATGGAGTTATGAAGCATAACTCAACTTCCCAAGGTGGGTCCCATGGTTCTCTATCTTACACGGTCCCTCAAACCAATATTTTTGCTCTTAGATCACTGAGAAAAATGGTTTAGGGATGACAAATGCAAGAACGAGGGATGCTTTGATAGATTTTAGAATGAAATGCATCCTCAACTATGCATGATCTTAAAATGCAATAAACTAGATTATAAGATGACAAAGTTAGTATAAATACTATCCTAACATGATATATTAGTCTATGATTGAGCTAAAATGATAAAGAAATTATTCTAAACATGCATATTTAGACTAATTCCTAGTTAAAGAGAGGCTAAAATGATGAACATAAAAATGATATGAAAGCTTGAATGTATTTGAGCATAAGTATGATACTACAAGCTTGGATGGATCTATAGAGGAATGAGAGCTCTATTTATAGCAAAATAGGGCAATGGATGGTTAGGATTGAAAGAGTTGATCAAGGGTTGAGTTTGAAAGTTGGGAATCCATGTTTGCAATTTGCACCAATAAAATGATGAAAAATGTCAACATAGGGTTGGGTTGAGAGAAGGGGTTGGAGACATTAAATGCCTGAGAAGACCTCATGGTCATCTAGAGATAAGGGTCAAGCCTAAGTTAAGATTACCCATTGGATTAAGAGTTAATCCAAGGATAAACTCTTGTGCAAATGATTAAGAGATAATCATGGTCAAAGCATTAGAGGCTTGATGAGACCCTTGGGTTACATGGAGGTTGAGTTAAAAGAAATTCTTTAACCATGTAAGAGGGTTTGAGTTAACCATTAATGGTTATGATGACTTTGGGGAATTAAGTGGTTGAAGACTTGAAGTCTTTAATGGTTATCAAAGACTTTGAGGATTTGAGAAGTGACCTCCCCTTGCTTAGGGATGTGACAAAGTTTAGAAGATGGGTTAAGCTAATTAGAAGCGATTAGAAGGGTCTAGAAGAAATTAGGAAGGGGTTTAGAATGCAAGTGGGAGATGTAGGATTTTGCAAGTGGATGGAGGGATAATAGGATTTAATTGAAATAAATTTAATTTAATTCAATTTGGTTGCAATTTGGAAAAATTAAATAAATTAGATTTATTCAATTTAGGATAACTATTTAATTAAATTTGAATTTAATTAAAAGTGGATAGAAGGGATTTAATTGAATAAAATGATTTATTCATTAAATGGTATAGTGAATTTAACTTAAATAAACTGAGTAATTTACTTAATTAAATAGAGGAATGCGGGTAATTTATTTAAATTGGATTTAATTAAATAGATAAATGAACATAAAATATTCATTTAGGAATATGGTCATTTTTATACGTCTACATTTTGCCCCTCTTTGAAGTGACGTGTGTGCACATGTTATTTCAAAGAAAATGATGCGTTATCGTGATTTATGATCAAATGCAATTTTTGTGTTGCTCTTATGATTTTCAAGTCGTGCCCCAAATTTGATTTGATGTGTGATGCCCCAGATTCGATATTTGATGGTATGTGAATCTACCCACAATAAAACGATATTTTGTAGTAGTATGTGAAAATATTACAATGGGGAATGCACATGCATTCAAGAACACTGCTCAAAAATAAGAAGGGCTACAACCTTGAGAAAGGCTCACTACCTTACAAATATTGGACAACAATATAGATTAGATGAACTGAAAGAATAGTATCTCCAAATGCCTAATGATAGTTCTGGTTAATCACATTTGTTTGCTTTGCAACACTCTTTGCTCTACGCTTCTCACCGAAAGATGAATTCACTTGTTCACACATGCACCACTCTCTTATAATGTAGACATGACACTTATATCCAAATTACAAGAACATGACACCTATTTATACAAATCATCAACTTTGACTACAAGGTCGACTCAACCATTAAGACCTAATTACAAAATTACATCACACGATATATAGATCAACCACTAGACCAATACAATACCTTGACGACATATCATGGACCCAAATCAAATCCACAAACATGCAACACCACTAGAAATCTTGCCAAGATCATTAGCAAAATGATACACCCCTAAAAATGTTGTATAACATGAAGAACATCATCGGACCCATAAGATCTTTAATAACTCGCACAATGATCAATGTGGACCAGCAAAACAAATAGGACATTATTATAAAACACCAACAAGCATGTTAGAACCATCCACAATAGATGCACCAATGCCACTTAATCAAATCTTCATAGATCAATACACTGATACTCAAGAACACTCAACATCAACAACTCGGACTAGAAAGATAACTTGTGGAGCACCAAATCATGTTCCATCTGAATTGAGGATACACATGAACATCCCAAATACTCTCCCAAATTTGTAACTCAAGATATAATCATTCTGGAGCACAAAGGATCAAATTCAAAACATAGGAGCACTAAACATTGAAAAACCAATCCTCATACCAGAATCCATAACCTGATCAAATTACCACAAATCATCATGAAACCAACACTCAATCAACTAGAGATACTTCATTATTGAAATCACAAATCCACATCAATACATCTGCAACATGCCAACTAAACAACTAAATCAACTCTCTATAATACTAGAACATAGGAATATGTTGACATCAATTACAATAACATATCTTAGCAACAACAATATCCAACAATCTCCTCCTGAGGTCAAGCACACAACGTTTCCAAGATAAGGCCATTTTTCATATGCTTCTTTCCCCCTTTGACATCAATGCAAACATAATATCTCCCTCTAAGAATGTGCAAATTATGATTCTCTACCCCAAGCACAAACCAGTGAACCACACACTGACTACTCCTGCTAAGTAGCAGCACCTTCTCATCAGTCTAGATAAGAAGATAAGACTATGGAGTCCACTGAATTGATGCCTCTCAATGCATCTAGTTCTCATGAGGAGGGGCAAAGACCCATAACTTATCTCTCAGATATACAAATGTATATGTACACAAAGGCTTAGTAAAGATATCTACAATTTGAAACTTTGTAGATACATACTCCAATTTGACTTCTTCCTCACTGACTTTCTCCTTCAAAAAATGATACTTGATTGATATATGATTTTCTTTAGAATGCAGTACCAGATTCTTGTAAATATTAATAGCACTTGAATTATCACAATATATAATAATAGGCTCATCATAAAAAATTCTAATATCCTTCAGCATCTACTTCATCCAAACTACCTAGGTTCAGTTGCTAATAACAACAATTTATTTAACTTCTGCAATAGATAGAGAAATAGCATCTTGCTTCTTATTTTCCCAAGAAACCAAGTTCTTTCCCAAAAATAATGCACCATTGGAGGAATTCTTCTAGTCATCAATATCACCTACCCAATCAACATCAACATAAGTACATAACATGAAATCATCATTCTTCAAATACCACATACCATAGTCAAGTGTCCCCTTCAAGTATCTGAAAATCCTCTACACAAATTTAACATGACTTTCTTTAGGATCATCTTGAAATCTTGCACAAAGAAAAACAACATGCATAATATCTGGTCTAGTCTAAGTCAAGTATAGTAGTCCACCAACCATAGATCTATACAAGGTTTGATCAACTTTCGGAGATTCATCATGATTAGATAACTTGCATCCAGTCACCACAGGAGTTCCAAGAGCTTTGGAATCATCTAACACAAACTTCTTCAACAATTCTTTCACATATTTTGATTGAGAAATGAAAATTCCTTTATTAGTCTATGTAAACTGTAATCTTAAGAACAATTTCATCTCACCTATCATTGACATCTCAAACTCTTTTTGCATATCATCAACAAACCTCATACTCATATCATCATCTCCTTCAAAAATTATGTCGTCAACAAAAACTTCAACAATCAAAATGTTATCATTATTAACCTTAAAGTATAAATTACTATCAATTGTACCTTTACAAAATACCAACTTCATCAAATTCCTATCCAATCTAGCATACCTTTCTCTAGGGTTTTGTTTAAGTCCATACAATGTTTTCTTCAATCTGCATACCATGTCTCCTTCATCTAATAATGAAAAGCCATCTGGTTGCTCAATGTAGACTTCCTCTTCCAAATCACCATTCAAAAAGGTTGACTTCACATCCATCTAATATACCTTGTAATTCTTATAAGAAACATATATAAGAAGTAATATAATAGCTTCAATTCTAGCTACCAGAAAAAAAGTATCCTCATAATCAATTCCCTCCATCTATGAGCATCCTTTACATAAAAAATCTTTCTTTTTGTCTAACCACTTCACCAACTTCATTTAATTTATTTTTGAATACCCATTTTGTACCAATCACATTCTTGTCTTTTGGTCTCAAAATAGGTTCCCATGTATTGTTCTTCTCAATATGATTCAACTCTTCTTACATAGCTTTTATCCAATTCTCATCTTTACAAGCTTCTACAACATATTTAGGTTCAATCTTAGAAATCAAACATATCTATTTAGCAACAATACTTCTCCTAGTCATCACACCTTTATTTTTATCACTAATAATCAAATTTTTTGAATGATTTAATTTCACATACCTCGGAGTCTTCTAATTATTTTGATTCTCAAGTTTTTGAACTTCTTCACTGACAACAACAATATCTGGATTAATTGTCTCTACCGCATCATTCTGCTTTAGGCTCTCAGTATGCACTTGCTTTGAAATAATATCCTAATCATCAAACTCATATCTACATGCCTTAACCTACTTTCCATGACATTCATCAACCTTCACATTTGCACTCTCCACTATCTTTTTCAACCTCTTATTGTAACACTGGTAGGCCTTGCTCTTAGTAGAATAACCCAAGAACATTCCTTCATCACATCTTACATCAAACTTTCCTGTATCCTCATATTATTTAATATACCACTTTTTCTTCCAAAAGCTCTGAAATATCTAACTGTAGGAACATGACCAAACCATAACTCATAAGGAGTCTTATCAAAATCATCTAAGAGAAGATAACTATCTTCTAATTCCATGCTTTCAGAAAATGAATCTAACTCACAGAATGTGAATTCTCCTCCTCTGTCAGATCTCAGACAGTTAAGCTTCAATCCTGTCTCTATCTTGATTTTCTCTAGTACTTTTAGTTTGTCCCTTAGAAAAGTAACCCATGTCATTCTAGAATAGTCATCAATTAACAACATGAAATATCTATCACTCTACACACTGCTCACTCTTGTAGGACTACACAAATCAGTATGCACAAGATCTAGTAATCCATTATATGTATATTGCTTACTCTTGACTGAAATTCTTGTTTTCTTTCCCAACTAGCATTCTTTACATACTAGATTAGAAGGTTTCACAATCTTAGGAAAATCTCTAACAACTTGAGTAGAACTTATCTTAATAATGCAGCCAAAATTAACATGGCACATCCTTCTATACCACAACCAGATTTCATGTATCTGAGCAATCAAACAACTTTTCTCACTAGCATTCAAATGAAAGATATTACCTTTAGTGTTAGCTCGTGATGCTTACCATCAAGAGAAATATAACCTCTACCACTAATTACACAAGCTTTATCATCTCCAAATCTTATTATACCACCATCATAATTATCCATATTCACAAATTTACTTTTATCACCTATCTTATGATGTGAACAAACGCTGCCAATTACCTATTCATCTTTCTCTTCAATCTTAGTATCCAAATATTTCTCCTCAACAATGCAACTTGTATAATTCACTAGTACCAGATTATTTTCATTGATAGCAATAAATACAAATTCATCTTCTGAATTCCCATTCTTTGACTCTCCATCTACCACACCATCAACATCATAATAACATTTCTTTTGATATTTGTACTACCGATTAGGCTTATAGGGATTATCATACTTTTCATGCCTCTCATATCTATCATTCTTATCATACTTTGACATTATTTTAGGACACCTAGAGGCAAAATGTTCCATCTTATTACAAGAGAAGCATTTCAAAGGTAACTTTGCATCATACTTACCAGCTCCCTTAGGCAATCTCTGAGCAATAAGTGCTTCAAGCTCTTCCAACTCTCTTTCCTAGTCTTCCATCTCTCTCATTTCTCTTTCATATCTAGAAACCCTAGATGAACTTTCTCCTAGATCATACTTCTTCTTCTCGGATATAGAGGCTTTAAATGTAGTTTTACATTTACCATGTCATTCTCCAAATTCACTCAACTTAAAAGAAACAAGTTTAGCAGCCAACATGTCTCTTGTCATAGTGGTCATAGTCTGAATCTCATCAATAGCAACAACTTTAGATTTGTAAGTAGGAGGCAAGGATCTCAACAATTTAGCAACAATCTTATCTTCTTTATGAGTTCCACTGACACATCTGATGTTCATAACAAGTTCATTCAATTTAGCCATAAAGGATGATATATTCTCATCTTTGCCCATCTTCATCATCTCATACTTTCCTTTTAAACTCTGTAGTTTAGCAACTTTGACATGTTTATCTTCTTCATACAAGGTCTCTGAATTTTCCTAGATCTCACATCCATTCTGCAATCCCATTACATTAGTCATCTCTAAATTGGTTAGTGCACTCAACAATGCTTCTTTATCTCTTATGTTATATTCAACATTTTTGATCTCATTCACAGTAACTAGACCATTATGAGGAACCTTGTAGGTATTCTCTATAATCTTCTAATAATCATCTCCAAGACACTTCAAATGATACTCCATTTGGTCCTTCCATACAGTGTAATTTCTTCCATCAAATCTAAAACTCTCTTTCTTGAAAATATAGGTCGCCATTCTAGATCTCCTCAACCAGTCAAGCTTCTTCCAGAGGATCTAGATCTAATACCAATTGTTGGCAACACCAATGAAGGAAAACTAAGTGGTCGGGTAAAACAATATTCATCGGATCTAACAATTTAAGCACAACTTCATATTCGATCAATTGCAACAAGAATAAAGATAACCACAATAACAACACACTTAACACCAAGATTTTGATGTTGAAAACCTAGTTAAGGGAAAAACCATGGTGGGAATCTGCCCACAATAAAATGATACTCTATAGTGGTATGTTAAAATATTACAATGCGGAATGCACATGCATTCGAGCATAGAGCCTAGAGCTCATTGCTCAAAAACCAGAAGGGCTACAACCCTAAGGAAGGATCATTGCCTTACAAAGATTAGACAACAATCCCAATTAGATGAACTAAAAGAATAACATCTCCAAATGCTTGATGATAGTTCTAGTTAAACACATTTGTCTTCTCTGCAACACTCTCTGCTCTACACTTCTCATTGAAAGATAAATTTTGATGCAGTCATCAGTTGGTAGTGACCTCAAAGAGATCAATCTAGATTGGGAAGCAAGAGTAAACACAACAGAAACAAGAGGATATGATGGAGACAATGTAGAACTGAATGGAATATATCATGAAAACTGTTTACAAGCGACATGAAACATCTGAGCTACATGATCCGGCTCACTAGCCTATTACAAAAATGCTTAATTACATAACAGAACAACTTTAGACCTCTAAATCTTAAGATATATCTTCTATGTTCTATCTGGCTCTCATTTCTAATGCTCAATTACAATGATTTATATGATCCAAGGAGATCCTATCATCCCAAAATAGATCAAATACTGAAGAACAAGATCAAACATGTAAACCAATAGGTCGGCCTTTGCCAAAGAGATTCCTCTGACAAATCCAAAGGATGAAGTGTGAATCAAAGGGAAGGTGGACCACACATTGAGGAACATCAAAATAAATGAGCTTAGACTTTGCAAGCTACGAAAAGGATTCGGTAAATTCACCAATGCAAATAGGTCCAATTCCAAAGCTAGAAAACTGTCTTGGAATCCAAAATCAATAACTTTCCAAAATATGATCCAAATGCTCTGCGGTTTAGGAATAAGGAAGATGATCATGTCCTTAAGAAAAATCTAGCTCTACAAGGTCCAGTGAAAAAAATGAAAGATGATTTGGTAAGTTTGTGTCCATGCCAAATAATATGTTGGTAAGGTAAATTTTAGTTATCATGCAGTCAAGCATGATTACCTGCGGAATTTTTGGTTGGCACTTAATTGAATGAACACGACCCAGAAATTACTATATTTGGAGGATGCAATGATATAATTTGTTTGAACACTTGGCAAAAATGTCGGAAGGCACGCAGAGAAAGAGTGGGAGATTTTGAATTTAGATCTTCTGAAATCCATGATTGCTTTGATTGAGGGAATGCCTGAAAGTGTCGGCAAAAAATGTATAAAGTGTTCCTGAGTTCATTTAGAAAGTTTTGATCATGAAATTTGCAACAAGAAGATCTTGTTGAAGGTGATCCAAAGTGAAGAGCAGAGAGAGAGGAAGTGCTAAGAAGTTTTAGAAAAGTAGAGTGTGTTTGAGGTAGATCGACTAAGTGCAGAGTCAAGAGATAGAGAACTATTAGAGTGCAGAACCGAAGCCCAGAGGACAGACATAGTGCAGAGCCAAAGGACAAAGAACTGACATAGTGCAAAGTCGAAGGTCAGATGACTGACAAAGTGTAGTGCCAAGGGACAGTCGACTGACTAAGTGAAGAGTTGAAGGAAGTGTAAGAAGAAAATTGGTGCTATGCAGAGAAGACACAACCACTGTAGATTGAGTGTGATGCATATTGAGATTTGATCAAGCTATCAATAGGTAATTCAGTAGATCATCCATCTGTTGCTTTCTAACCACTACAACATAAATGCCTTAATCAGAGGGACTTTAACAGGTCCCTTTTTTAAAATCCCTTAACCAAGTGACATCTTAATTGATGTTCTTAAGTCCTTTAACCAGACTACCTTTAACAGGGTAAAGGCACTAATTGAACTTGAACAAAATCCCTTAATCGGGTGGCACCTAATAGTGTCTTTGTAATCTCCTAACAGGGATGGCTCCTCACTAGGCGTACTTGAAAAGAGTACAAATTTTGTGAGTTCCTACTCATACCATGGTTTTCTCCCATTTAGGTTTCCACAAGATAACTTATTGCTGTCACTGTCAACTTTTCATGCTTGCATATTTTACTTTAGTGATTAAGTATATTGTTGGATATTAGATGAATGCAGATTTAATTTAAAAGTTTAATTGTGAAGATTTGATCAAGTGTTGATTCACCCCTCCCCTCTTAGCACCAGTTGGGACTAACAATATGATGCTTCTAATGTGGTTGTGAAGTTATTTGATGGCATCTCTTGTACTACAATTGGTTCTATCACCCTTCATGTTGAAGTTCATACTAAATCCATGGATGTTGACTTTGTTCTGATTAATTAAAAGAATAGGTTTTAAGGACCCGAAACCTTTAACATAAGTATTAAGAAAGGACACCAAAAGGAACAGAGCGTAAGAGCCACATACAAAAAGACTGGTAAAAAATCTAGTGACCAGAAAGCATAGAAAAACTAACAAAAGCTAAAAACTAAGAAGGCGCTACACAGAAATTTTCTTCAACAAGTCCTTTGCCTTTGTCACCAGCTCATCATAAGAAGCCCCAACAAATTTAAGGTCTTCTAGATCCTTATTGGGTTTTTAATCCTTCGTTTTGCCCCTAGTGTGGGTTCTAGGGCCTTGAACTTCCCCTGTACCTTTCATTTCCGAGGCAATGTCCATGATTTCCTTTTCATCATCTAGCTTACTGATGAGAGTGTTGGTGTGGTTGGCTGAAATCTTCAGGATGCTAAGGCTCTATTCAGCAATGTTCTTCAGGTACTCCTCAATTTTACCAATTTTTCCAACAATTTCCATGAGGGTGTGGTCATTAGTGTCAACAAGATTCTTTCTTTCCAGCAAATCCTTCTCAATTTTTTTGAACCTGGGGTTGAAAGCATCTCTTATGTCTTCAGCTTTGGCGATGGTACTTTTCAGCTCCTCTATGAAGTTGGCCATGGTTTTCCCTTCCCCTGTATTCATGGTTTCCAGAATCAAGATTTTGTTACAGAGTTTTTTATTTTCATCCACAACTTTCTTGTAACCATTGATGAGCCACTCCATAGTTTCCATGAAACCTTGCAAACCCTCGAGGGGAGGGTTAGAGGGGGGGTCAGCTTTTCTAGGGGTTGTCTTTTCCTCTTTAGGAGTGTGCTGGATGATTGCGTCAACAACCCTAAGAACCTCTTCCATGGTCTCCTTTTCCAGATTTTGGTCATCTTCCAGGGCCTTAACCTATTTGTGAGCTTCTGGTTCCTTAACAGTCTCCTCTTTCTTCTTGAGATTTTTCCTTTCTTGGATGTGAGCTTTAGTCTTCTTCTTCAGCTGTCCTTGAGGGTACTCCTCCCCAGAGTCATCTGAAGTTGCTTCTTCTGAAGAAATGCTAATCAGGGGATTGCCTTTAGACTTTTTGCCTTTAGAGGATGAGGGTCTGGCTTTGATGTGTTTCCTCTTCTTCCCACATTCATAGTCTAAGACATCCATGCTATCCTTGGTATTATTAGAAGGGTCACTTTTAGACTCCTCTTCATTAGAGAAGGAAGGGTCAGACCCCTCATCCTCAGAATCTGTAGAGGGTCGCATCCGAGCTATCTTCTTCTGAGAAATTCCATGTGAAGTTGGGCTATCCTTGGCTATCTTCCATTAAGGCTATTTCTTATCCAATCCATAAGTGTTTGAAATTTCCTCACAATGGAGAAATCATAATCATAAACCATAGCTTATTTCATCCATCCGAAAGAAGCCCCGGTGTTCCTATTGATCTCTTTTGGCCTAAACAATTTCAATCTCTTCCATAAAGGAGTGATGCTCTTTTTCAATCTTAAAAAAAATGGAAGAAAGATATGATCTTATGCTTAAGTCAACCTGTTGCCATTACATGAATATTGCATGAATGATGTATAGTGTTATCATTGATGTCAATAGTAACCAGTAATGGAGTTGTATTACAACCGGTAGTGATGCAGTAATGCAACAGTAGTAAAGCAATGTTGGAACCCTTATCCTCCCAAGACAGGGGCATGGTGCCCCTGTTCCTACCCTATTTTGGGGCAATACCTTATTAGAGAATGCATTGTGGGTTGTGCAATGAGCGGGAAATCTCCCTGATGTCTGCCTGTGACAAAATTCAAATCCTTTAAACATGTATTTAAGGGAGAATTATCTCTCTCATTTGCATGAGTTCAATAGGTGGAATTTCAATAAGGTCATAAGCAATCAAGAGCATTCAAGCATTCTTTTCCAACATTGAGCATTCTCAAGTCTCCCTTCAAGGCTAGGTGTTACATTCAAGTCAAGGATTCAACCATTGAAGAAGAGATTGATTTCAATGTACAATTATATACAATCATTTCTATCAACATTTCTACAACAACCTCCCTTGAGGTGATTTAGAATTCAATCTTTCATTTACATCTACTTGCAAGTACTTTATTTCATTACTTGGTTAATTCCAAAAATGGGGTTTGACATAAAGGCAAACCCCCAATCCCAACACATTTCCCTCTCTTTTTTGTGTGTAGGTTGTAGGGCCGCAGCTATACATTCAAATTTTGGCTTTATTTGCAGACGCAAAAAAATGTTTTTTGTTTCATTGATTTTTCAGAGGACTGTGTACATTCCCACCATAATCCGGACAACTTTTTTTCAAATTCAGAGGGCAACTTTGTCTTGACATTTGACTACCAGATCAAGGTGCACAGCTTCATCCCATATTCTGATCTCAAGTTATAATCAATTCTTTGTCACTTTTGCACTACATAATTCAATCAATTCCTTTCCAAATCAAACAAAGGAAGAAGGGATCATCCTAACATTCTTAATTGATTCAGAATTCAATCTATCATCTTTGTGTGGAGATTGAATCTAGTTAATTATCCCTTATCTTCCTAATGTAATCGTGAAAAGTGCTTGAAGGATAACCAATAGTGAAACTCTCATCTCTCTTTGAGGGAAAGGGTTAGTTTTTCTCTTGATCTATCACTCATCATTTTCCCACCATTACATCACTACTTTAAAGTTACTGATCTTTATCATGCTATCAAGGTTAACATGTCCCATCCTCTTATTCCATAACCAACAATCATTTCTCTGACTTAGATATCATTTTTTTCATTGTTGTCCTTTACAAAATAAACATTTTCACTTCTCCTAATTCCTTCAGCTACCAACTTTTTGGTTTTTCCTTTTCTAATTATAGTTTAGGTTTCTATGAAAACTTCATAACTTCTATTACACATCTAACTAACACTCAACAAACTAGATCTCAAATATTCTACCTAATAAACATGATCAACTTTATGCTTACCATCAATTAGGATACTTCATATTCCACAAATTGGTGTAGCTTCCTCTCTTGCAAATTTCACTGGTCCAGCGTCATAATTCTTTAGAGTAATAAACGTATCTTTGTCTTTGGTCATGTGATGCAAGCATCAAAAATCAATGATCTGTGGTCTTGGTTCAACTTTAGTATGTAGTGCAGTCTTCTCTTCCAATCTTCTAGACCTATCTTGATTATTCTCTTCTATAACTAGAAATAAGGATCCTTCATTCAAGTCTTCAACATCTTCTTCTTTAGATGAATATTCCTCCATAGAACAAAAGCTCTTTTTCACTTTATCTCTATCATCTGCTCTCTAAAAATCATGTCATCTATATCTACTCTTAGTTTCATCATTGAATAATATTTTCTAGTCTTCTTTATATAAGAAATCGTATGTCTATCTTGTAAAGAATTCTTTTTATATAGTAGGTCCACCTTCCTAAACTTGGTAAAGCTTCAAAAGTAGGGTAGAAAAACTTCTCCCAGTGTTATATTTTTAACTCATCACATTTGGCATTTTTTCTTAAAATTTGACAAATTTCTATAGATATTTGAAATAAAATTATTTGATAAATTATTGTAGAATGTTGATCATTAAAAGAAAATGTAACACATAAAAATTTTAAAATCTTCTTATTGTGCAAACATACATCATACCTCTAAAACCTTGCTAAAGAAAAGAAAATACAATGAAAATTGTGTCATAATATGAAACTATGAAGACATGCTTCAATAATGATAATCACATGCAATATAGCTTGTTCAATTATATGATTTTAAATTAAATATATTTTTTAATTCCTTTACTTTAAAGGAACCCATGTTTTCTCAACATATTAAATGCTTATTTTTATGGGTCAGGATATATTTATAATCATGATCCTTAACATAAAGCTGAAACTTAATGTGTTTTCCTTTGTTGTTGAGATAAGTAAGACAAATTCCTAAGTTGTTGTGAGTGATATATAGATAAGAAAAATAGTTTTAAATGTTGAAAAAATATTGTTGAAAACTCTCTAATGTAATATTTTTCTATATAGGTTTCCAATGTGTCCAAAAATTAATTAACTTTTTACTTGTGGATCTTAATACTTCATTTTACTATTGATTAATTAAAATAAGTAATTCATCAAATGTATCAGGTATTACAGGTTATGAGGGTTGTACGCACTTAATTTATACATGTATATGGAAATCACTACATAATTATTCATTAATAACTATCCTCAAAATCATATACCTTTTTTTTCTACCAAATTATGTATAAAATAACTAAACAAGGATCTTTTTACAAATATCTAATCTCTTATAGATGAATTTTTTTATCCCTACAAGTAGGTTCATTTTCTCTTTTTGTGTAAAGTCCCCATTTTAAAGTAGAATTTAACAATAAATACTAATAATAAAATTAAAATATTAAAGATTAGAACTATATAATGAAAATTTAGTTAAGTTTAATTAACAATCAAAAGAGATAAAATGAAAATTTGTGACTCTCTCAAACATGAGGTATAAGGGGAGAAGATAACTTCATTCAAAGGGGGACTTTTAGTCAAGAGTGAGAAGTACATATCTGATTTGAATAATAACACAACAATGAGGAGACATGATCCTTTAAAGGGATGTCTCATTTCAAACAGATGTATCCCCTCAATGAGATATGAAGGTATAAAAAAGAGTAAGCAATTAATATGAAGAGGAAGGAATATGAATTTTGATTCTAAGTTTAATATAGAGATGTGTAGGTATTGATTAAAGAATGGAATTAAGGGAGGAAGAAATAATGAAGCATAGGGAGTAAGGAAGGATTAATGGAAGAAGAAAGGAATGATCAAAATATAAGGAAGTGAATTTTCAAGGATAGGAATGATGAAAGGTTGTGACCCTTTGAAAGGGTTGTAGCTATTAAAGGTTGTGACCCTTGCAAAGGGAAGACATTGCCAAGAGATGTGAATTTCCCTCACTTTGGAAGTTATAAAGTGGGGAAGGGTTCAATTGAAGAGGGGATGAAAGAAATATCCATTTGGAGAATAATTTATTATTCGCAATGGAAACAATGAAAAGTGGTGACTCAATTATTATGAAAGGTGGTGACTGTTTCACCATTAAGATATCAAGGAGAATTCATTCCAATAATTGAAGGATCAATCACTCAATCATCAATCATCACTTGTGAATCCTTAAAATAAATCATCAACAAAATCATTCTATCAAAATCAACATTTATTCAATCATATATCAAACTAGCATTTATTACATAATCACTCATCAATCATCTAATAAAAGATCACTTAGTCATCGCTCACCAATACCTCAAATCATCTAATCAAAGGAATTATTTAAATTGATCAATTAATCATTCATATGAATATCAATAAAAAAAGATTAGATTTGATATGAGATAGCTAGATTTAGATATATACAAATTTAGCTTTATAATTGTGATTTGGTATACACTAATAATTCTTGTGGTAGATAGCATAATAAATCTTATGTGTAATTATTCACTTATGAATAATGTGTATGCAATCTAAGGATATTACATTATTATATGATGTTTTATATGTACAATATAGACAATAATATGCACTCTTTATATATCTATCTAAATGTTATAGTCAACTATGATAGGGATATTAAGGGAATATAAGGAGGGCATATAGTTATCAGGTCAACTTCTAAGAGCGCCACCTCATGGTAGTGACAAATAGTCCCATGAGGCCAAAGAGGGTGCAAGGAGATCCCCACCCTTTAGCTTAGAAGGGAACATTTTTTTAGACACCCTATTGTAGTTTCACCTTTAACCTCTATCATGGTTGACATTTGGATTAGGCAAACCTAATCATTGGGAGGAGAATAAGGGTGACATGAAGATGTAGATTCCTATAGCATTCCTTACTAGGTACACTCCCTCATATGGATGGCAAGGGTTGCATGATGTCAAAAGGTATAAATATCCACTCTTGGGCCCAGTGTAGAGAATTGTTTTGGTACCCTTACATAACTAATTGTCCTAACTCCCCTATGGTTGAATTCCATTTATGATAATATGACTAAAATAATATTCTTAAAAATAGTAGGAAAGATCTAGTTTTTGGATTACGCAATCAATGAGCTTGGAATTGTGATCTAGGGAATTTACAAAAAGGGAATATTATGTTTTGGATTCTTTTTTCATTTTAAAGTACTTAAATATTTGAATAAAATAAGATTATATTTAAACTTATATCTCATAATTGGACTTTATAAAGTTAGGTTTTATGCTTGAAATATCTATTTATTACTAGTTCATAAATTTTTAAAGTAATAAATAGTTTGGATTAGTTTATAAATGTATATTAGATTTAAAAATACTAATCAATTGAAAAACTAAACTATCTAGTGAATCAACACTACAACATCATTAAGATGATGATGAATGTGAGAGTGGTGTTAGGGTTTCGAAAGGTGAGGGTGTTTCAGGGGAAGATGTAGGGGATGAAGGGGAGGATGAAAAAGATAATTGTTGGGGGATTTTAGTGGCTATGTCCATTTTTAATGAATGGACTAAGCATGGAGCTTCTACCCTACTCTCAGTTTGGGCTTCTAAGTGGAGTGAAGATGAAAAATTTTTGGTTTCATCCTTGCTCCTACTCATTTTGGGGTGTTGCATTATGTTTCTCTTCTCCTTTATTGTGGCCTTAGTGGATGCCCTTTAAGGATTCTTTACATTGGTCTATGTCTTTGTGGTGGTATGCTTCCTATGGTTTTGACCTATTTGGGGTATCCTTGCCCTATTTTCTATTTCATGGCCCTTGAATATAATTTTTTGGTCCTTGAGTCATTGTGCTTTGGTGATGACCTAGGTCTATGATAGCACTTTTATTGAGGTTTTGGGTGTTGTTGGGGTTCCTTACAGGGAGTCCTTTCTATGGCTGGGATTTTGTCCCCTCTGTCTCATCATCTTCATCCCATGGTGCTCCTCTTCAAAGTGGTTGTTTCCTATGTTGTGTTTGGTGGTTGGTTTTTAAGATTTGGGTTTCCTTTGGGCCATATTCTTGTGGATATATGATGGTAGTCCCTCCTCTCTGTATGGGTTCTAGTGTTGGTTTATTTTCTTGGTACAAGGGTGTGGGGATTTATGCATTACTCTCCTTGGGTTGGTGCTATGGGGGATTCAAATTTTAAAGGTTTGGGGATGGGTTTAGTTTAATTTATTTTCTCTACCTTGATGCCTAAGACATTGGCTCTACCTTCAAGGTTGTGACATCCTGTGCACCTTTAGTGGAGCTCTCTCTACATACATCATCTCTCTCTATTATGTCTTCTTTTGAGTTGGATAGTACTTTGTGGGGGGTTAGTTGAAGTCTTTGGGGTTTTTGTGGCTACACATTTTATCATGGGAGATGGAATTCACTATGGAGTTAGGTTTTTGTTGGTAGCTACAAATTGTCTTTGGTTGTGTGTTGAGGGCTAGTTACCCCATGGGAGAATAATCAAATAGGGATTTTCTTCCTTTGTTCCTACTCCTATGGTGGCCTATGGCTTCCTTTGGTGGGTTTTTTTTTCTTGTTGGGTCTATGAATTTCCTTATTTATGCCCCTTTCCTCTTGTCTATCCTCTTGATATGATTCCCTTAGACTCTCCCTTTTAGAAGTTGGGGTGGGGTCTTCTCAATTTAAGGATTATATTCATGATCTCTTCCTATGTGTCTTCCCCTACTATGATTTTAGCATTTAGTGGTACTAATAACATTAGATATATTGAGGTGGTCCATGATTCCATATTTGTAGGGATTCCTACCAGTAAAACGTTTCTGTCTTCCTTTCAAAATCCTTTAGGATTTTTTGCACTAGGACATTCTTTTATTATACTATTTAGTATTTTTTTGGAATGTCTTGGTGATTCTACTATGACAAGGTTTTTTGCTGCCTCTAGTTCTTTGTGGTCTCTTTCTTTGTGTAAGAAAATTTCTACTCAAGTTGGTCCTTTAGGTAAAAGGTTTCAAGAAGCATTTCAAAATTTATTGTTAGTTGTTTTTTTCCTTGACTAGGTTGACTCTAGTTCAAGGGATTCTTTCAAGAAAATGGTTTGAGGTTCCTTCATAAACCACTCATTTTTTGATATGTAAATATTTTGTGGGGTCAATGCTCTTGTTCCTACTAATTAGGTGCTTTATCCAAAAGCCTCTCTCTCAAAAAAGGGTCTTCTATTTTTTGGTTTTGCTAGTCTCACTTCTTGTGAGTTCCTCCCTCTTGTTCGCCTATTTGGTTATTATGTAAGGGTTTTTTCGCACTCCCACTTTATCTAATTAGAAAAACTATCTAGTGAAATAACCATTTAAGTGCCACAAATCCCTTGAAATGGAACATTATAATGGTCGATAAGTTATATTGTATGACTATTACCGAATAATATATAATTTGAAGATAGTTGATTTCTTTTCAAGCAAAGTGAGATACATATAGTGCTCTATCTAAGTTTTTGAGTGTCCCAAACCACCCATCAACATAATACATAAATATTTTTGTACTAAAGAAAGATCTAATTGTGCACAATTAGTGAGGACAAGTTGGACAACAACCACATAGTTTCGTGCACCAATATAAGGTCAATTGCATCTAATTGTTTATTCAACAAAATAAAATATATTATGTAGAGTAATGAAATAATTTTCTAACATGGTAAAACAATCACACAATACATATATACAACTTGTGAAAGAATAAAACAATGTTATCTAACATTTGAAGATATTACAAATGTAAGTTTTGATTGGTATAAAAAAATTATTTTTGATAAATGAGCATGGGGAGTTGCAAGCGTGGGTTCCCTCTTGTGAGGTATGGGGAGTATGAGGATTGCATGGCCTAGTGAGGGTTCAAAGGAAACACCCTTGAAAGCCACATCTTGTATATAATTTATCATAGTAAATCATGAATATTTATAATTATGTCATATATCTAATCATGGATATTATGTGTTATTTTCTTTCCTTAGAATGCAATCCTATTTTATGAGGGCACCATATTATGGCTATGTTTTACAATGTATTGTGAGAATCTAGTAGTTTTTAACCTATCTCTAGATTTCTATTGGTGATACTCTTATAAGAAGCTTCCTTTGCAAGTATATTGTAATGTATTGTTGATTTCTAAATAATATATTTCGTAGATTTTTTAGTGTGAGATTTTTCTCCCAAAAGGGATTTTTCATTGTAAATCAAGATTTTGTGGTATGCATGTTATTAATGTTCATTTTTGTTAATTTTATGCAAATTTAGTAAAGATCCCTTTTTTTATGCATTACCCTCTTATCAGCATTAGTCTAGGAAGTTTTCTCACTACCTTAAGTTCCTTTTGTCAATGTGCTACACAACTTCTTGTTTATTTACACTCGATGCCTCTAGTGACTCTTTTATTTGTAGAATTATGCCACTTCTTTTCAAAATCATATAGGCACTCCTAATTAAAAAAGTTTCTCCATATAAGAAATAGGCCTAAATGGCTAAGGAAGCATGCATAATAAGTCCCTAAGTGGATGAAGTGGTGTAAAAGCTTCATGAACATTTTTAAATAAAAAAATAATCACCTTAGTAGGCACCAAACAATCATAAATTATAAGAATTGGTGATTTTATTATTTTAAAATGTGCTAAGAGAAAAACTTATCACCGCCTTCTTTATTCTACTCAAGATGATTTAAAACTAGTTTTATACGAGGAAATTTTTTGTAGTTTAGTGAGGGATAGGATTACAATATGACAAAAATTTCATTATAAGGTAAATTAGAAAATTTATTATAAATAATTTATTCTTATTTTTTTATAAATTTCATCTAGAATCATGTAGAAAATCTATTTCCAGTGGTTTAATATTGTAAATTGGAAAAATTAAACCCTAGTGACTCCCCACCTAGGAGAGAGAAAGGAAGTCACTAGGATGATTTTTCACTTGGGAGAACTTTACATTCAAAAGAGGGGCTTGAATTCACTAGATCCAAATCCAAGAGAGACAAGGATGTGAATTTCAAGTGGATTGCAAGGGTTGAAGTGTGATTTGCCCTCTTTTGTAAATTGGAAAGTTGACTTGTTAACTATGTGGAAAAGAGAGAGAAAATGAGTGAAATGAGGAGCTACCAATTTAGGGTCATGCTATAATTTCATATCTGAGCTAATTAGACAAATACGGATCTACCTTGCAAATTTGGAGAAAATTTGTCGGGACACTGGCAAAAGTGTACATGGTCCTCTGAAAAAACTGTGAAATGAAAAGGGTTTTTCCACCTCTGTAAATGGAGTCAAACTCTGAAAATATAGTTGCACATAGGCAACCTACACACAAAAAAGAAGAGGAGAAGGGTTATGGATAGGGGTTTGCCTCAATCAAACCCCGGTTGAGGAATGAACCTTGAAAGAAAGTAATTGGAAATGTTGAAATGTAAATAATGGAAATGTATACCCTGTATATCTACAATTTGTTGATGATGATTTCTTTGATTCTTGAATGTAATCACATGTGTTGCATGAAATGGCATGTAACATGACAAAACCCTAACACATGCACATGCTTGCAAATGAATGTTGTAATGTTGCTCCAATGGATGAATGAAGAAGACACATGAAGAGAGAGATGTTTGAAGACTTGAATACTTGAATGTCTGATGATGTATATCTTCGCTTATCCCTTGTATTTCGCCTATTCGTTTATATTTTGCTTATTCATTTATATTTTGCTTATGCAAATGACAGGACTAAATCCCTTTTATACATGCCTCAAAGAATTAATTCATCTCACCAAAGGCCGACATAGGGGAGATTGAATCCCGAAGAGAAAAATAGGGTCAAGGGTCAAATGGGCCTATTTTGGGGCCACACAAAGAGGGAGGACAAGGGTGCCATGCCCCTATCCTAAGGAGGACCAGGGCGCCATGCCCTAGTCCTGCCCTTTTTTGGGGCCTGAAACAGGGTCTAAATAGGTTCTAAAGTGTGGAAATGAGGCCCAGTTCCACAGTGGAGGCATAGATGGGTCCCAATCAAGCATGGGACATAATATTGCCAAGGTAAAGGACCTAAAACATGGTCAAAATTACAAGGGGTGCAATTTTATGAGATTACAAATATATTTTCTACCCATGTAACATTATATATAGGTTCCTTTTTAAAAAATCCATGCACGGGCTAGCTTGCTATATATTATTCGATAAAAAATTAACTATTAATTGTTTGATACAAGAATATAAAGGTTTTCATATGGTTAATTTGGGCTACTCTATTATGATATATACACATGATCACAAATTCACCTATATTAATTATTGACTACTAGGATTGATACTTGGATAATTTTAGATAACCAAGATAAAAATATAGTAATAAAAATAGTTTCTTCTATGACTAAAACATGGATAGTAATTACAAATATTAGGGTATTGAAGTAATTAGTATTTTGAATTGTAAAGCCTCTCTATTAATAAAATCACGTAAATTTTGCACAAGAGACCTATACAATTATAAGACAAATTCATAGATCTATAATGAATTCACGATTGTGGATTAGTATTTTGAGTCTGGATTCATTTCTACACATTATGATGTTCTAATGTTGTCATTGTCTGATTGACAAATGTTTACTCTACCCTTTTGGAAGATTTTAGGACTAGCAGTATTTAAAAATACCTTAAAGCACTCTTCATTTGTTGCAAGAAGAAAAGTACTCTTAGGTCAATTACTAGAGTGTGCATAAATATTACAAAGGATAAGTGTCATAAGATGCATATTTAATACTCCCTTTTTATGCATTAATTGAAATATGCAGCTATTAGTCACTCCTAATGCTCTAGGACGAGTACATCTATATTTTAGATGCCTTATAATGAATGTATTGAAAATATTTAAATATTAGCACATATCAAATATGCATTATGTTGGATCAAGGTATAGAGTTGAATGAAGTTAGGTAACCAATTTTAAATTTTGGATTTTAAAAATAAAGCCGACAACTCTTGAAATGGAAGTTTACACATGTAGGAAATTGATTACATCCAAGTGACTAATACATAAATAGAGGTAGGTGCATAGGTGAGTGAAATGAACAAATAAGACAAATTTATTGAAGTGTATTTACATAGATTTAATAAGACTAGATATAGATAAAAAAAATTGTATATATAAATGGATTAAAAACTAGAAAAAAAAAATCCAACTTTACATAAAATTATACCATTTATAAGTATATGCATATATTAAAAAATCATAAAATAAATAAAAAATAAAAATATATATACAAATTTTGCTTTTTTCGCTCATACGTGTGTGTGTGTGTGTATGTGTTTGCGTATTAATGTTATCATGTATTTTAGCTAATAATTATTTAATTAATTATTTGTCTATTATCCTCTACGCTTAAGCTAAACTTAGGCATTTAATTATATGGTAGATATTCTAATTATTAAATACACATTATCCATTTAGGTTTTCTTTAGGGCTGCATATTCTCCTTTTATAAGAATTGTAATGTACTTTTTATTTGATTCCCTCTTTCAATGATAATCTTTTTCCTCAGAGCCATTATTGTGTTTTGCCTCCATTCTTTTCTTGTAACAGGTATTTTGCTTGTAGGTGTTTTTGGGATCTCTGAAATTGTATTTCTCAACTTCTTATATATATACAAAACAATGCCAACAACATGTAGATGGTTGAAAGTTCAATGAAACAATTGTTAACATCACTCTAAACTTTCAATGCAAAATATTTATTTCACACTATATAAAGACTAGGCAATATTTGTGCATTGAAAATTTCCAAGTCATTAACCCTTCAAACACATCCCGAGGAAAATGACAAGAAGAGACAAACAATTAGTTTTTCTTAATGCTCTAAGAATAAATAAAAATCTACATTTCAAATGTCTTAAAATAAATGTATTTTAAATCTTTAAATATCGGCACATATCAAAGATGCATGACATTGGGTCAAGTTGGAGAGTTGAATGGCATTAGCTGATCAACTTTAAATTTTGACTTTTAAAATGAAAGAAGGCAAGTCTATAACTAAAACTATCCACATGTAGGAAATTGATTAGATCCAAGTGACTAATATCTAGATAGAGGTGGGTGCATAAATAAGTGAGAAAGACAAAGATAAATGTATAAAATTATATGTACAAAGATTAAAAAAAGAGATTAAATGTAAAAAATATATGTATGTATATATGGATAAAAAATTAGATTGAAAAGTTCAATTTCATTTAAAATTTTATATATATATATATATATTAAAAATCATAAAATAAATAGAAATAAAAAATATAAATATATAAAATTTTATGTGTAGAGGAGGCATCTACAATGACATCAAAATATTTATAAATAAAAATTCAATTTTGAAACAATTTGGCATGCAAATGACATGTAACTGCATGAAATATGTCATATTTTAGCTTTTGTGGAGGTGTTATTTTATTACTCCCAATAAAATAGAACCCTTGTCACTTATTTTGAGCTAGCTAGATTCAAGCTTTTTGCATACACGACTTTAATGGATTTGCATTTTTTATGTTTAGTATTTTAAAAGGACATTTATTTTATAGATGATTCTTTTCTATTATAAGATATCACTTGACATATTTTACATATATTTTTTAAATATACTACTATTTTTACACTCTTATAAAAGTTTAAAAAAATAGATTTCAAATTTAATTATCGAAACCATCTAATACATGGATTGTAAACACTGCTTTGAAATTTCAATGCAAAAGATTTGTCTAAATTAAATTTGGAAATGTTTGATTCGATAAAACAACCACTTTCACATTAATAATATTATTCCCCATTTCTTTGTTTCACATTACACAATGGCCAACTCCAAGAGGCCAAGGGAGAGCTGTAATGACACGTATTCAAATCAAGATTCATTTGTCGATATGCTATTGACTACTGACTATTTAAAAAACAACACTTTTCAAAACATTAATATTATTCTGTATTTCTTTGTTTCACACTGCATATATATAAATACTTCCCAAATTTTCGCAATTCCATTATTGGGTTGCCGATTTTCTTTGTTTCACACTGCATACATAACGACTGACTCCAACGGAAGAGCTGTTACGACACATTATCAAGTCAAGATCCATTTGCTGATTTTCAAATGGACAGTAACTCAATTGATTATTGACTTCTCATTTTCCTTGGGACGTGATTGAAAGTGCGATGCACCAACTTTTAACATCACTTTGAAGTTCCAACCTAACTCAACTTTTAACATCACTTTGAAGTTGCAACTAACGACTTTGCTTTCCCTTTAATAGCTGCACCTAAATAAGTATTTACACCATGACCCTTTGTTGGGTTAAACTCTTTGATTAGTATGCTTTTTTCTTCTAAATTTTTCAATCAAATTACTTTTTATTTCATTAGTGATGCTAGGAAACTCTTGCAATTTGATGTCCCACTTGTTAAAAATTTACTTGTATGTATACGTATATACATATATAAACACATAATTGTGTGTGTTTATCTATTGTTATCCAAATCCAACTTGAAATTTGAGTATAATCAAGTGACTCTCCCATAGAAAGTGATATGCATGAAAGAATGCAGAGATTTCATGGTTTAATTGGGGTGAAAGGATTTGTTTGAGTAAATCAAGTAAGGTGTTGACAATGTGAGAAGGGGAAATAAGGAAGGAACTCATTTGGGTTGGTTGAGTGTTGTTATACTAAATATAGTATGTTTCATTTTTTCCATCTATATTTTAGTAGGAATTTGACATCGAATGATTAAAGAATACAAATTTTTTGAATTAGTCAATGCATTTTGACTCACACAAAAGGTTTTAAGACTTTGATTTTATTTAACTTTCATTGTAATGTTTTAACAAACAAATTATAATGTGGTATAGAAATTGTTATCTGATCTTTATAGGCATCTATAGAACACTTGAGATTACAAAATAGAGATTTATAATGTTAATGCAAGTTGTAGTTTTTTGAAAGCTATTAGCTTATTACGCTCTATGTTATTGTAGTTCTTGGATTAAAGCCAAATAGTTATGCCAATTTTTTTGTCACACCCTAACGGTATTATTCATGTTGCTACTATGTTCAAAATACTTAAATTATTGAATTGCCTATAAGTATATTTAGTTAGATGTACTATGATAGGGTTTTATAGATATATGTTTTCATGATTGTTAAACCTTGGAGATTTATTGATCAAGCATGAATTTGTTGATGTTACAATTATTATGCATATATTTATTTTGGTAGATACCTAGTCAAGAATGGTTTATATATTAGTATTAATATAAAATTTTGATATATTTTTATGTTCCAATGTGATTGTAATTTTTTCCTCTATTATGATTGTTAGCCTATCAGCTAGGTCACATTGTGATGATTTTGTGATATGTCTCCATGATGATTATTCATTCTTTCAGAATTTGAATAGGTCACTTTGTAAAAATAGTATATAAGTATCCATTATGGGTTAAGGGTTCTCTACACAGTCACTTGGTGATAGAGAAACAAAGCTCATTTTGATATCTATTAGATAACCTATCAAAACCATTTTTATATAGCTATATTTTTGGAGTTTACCTTTCGTTCTTTTTTACCATGATAATATTTTCATCATATTATTGTGAAAAAGAGGAATAACAACAAAAATTATATGTCTATTATCTCTAATAGCCCACATATAAATGGGAAAGTATCACCCTTCTACCTTTGTGTGCAAAAATTATCTCTTATGTATCCTATTAGCCTATACAGATAGTTATATGTTGTGTTGAGTTTAAAAGTCCAAGTACAATATGTTGTCGAATAATTGAGGATCTAAATCTTCAACTTATTCTTTTCAACTATCTTTCAACCTATGGACATAAATATTATTATACATAAAGATAGATACATATGTGTTAATATATTTTTAGCCTAATCCAACTTGAAATTTGACTATAGCCAAGTTACAAATCAAGGTTTCATAGCTAATAAAATGTACCTAATAATGTAATTTCAAAGTACTCCAAAAAGTAGAGAAAATAAAGATCCTTGCCCTACTGGGAGTGAATTAAAGCAGGTGTTTCTAATACTTTCTCATGGAAAGTGACATGCATGAAAGAAGTTAGACATTTTAGGGTTTAGTTGGGGGTGATAAGAAGAGGATTTGTTTGAGAAAAAACAAGCTAGGTGGTGATGACACAAGAAGGGAAAATGAGGAAGAAACTCGTTTGGGTTGGTCGAGTATTGTTATAGTGAAAATGGTATGCTTTATTTTTCCCATCTATATTATAGTATAAATTTGATATATAATGATTAAAGAGTGCAAAATTATCAAATTCATCAATGGAGTTTGACTCACACAAAAGGTTTCTCTTTGATTTCATTTACCTTTCAATATAATGTATTCAAAACTAAATCATGATGAGGTATGAAATTTTTTATTTGACCTTTATAGTTATCGGTAGGCCACTCAATATTACAATATAAAGACTTATAATGTTAAGGCTTTGTAGTTTTGTGCAAGATATTAGCCTATTACCCTTTATGTTATTGTGGTCGTTGGATTAATGTCGAATAGTTATGTCAAAATTGTTTATCATATACCCTAATGGTATTATTCATGTTGTTATTATGTTCACAATACTTAAAATATTTTAATATTTATAGGTCTATTTACTCAGGTGTAGTATGACAAGGTTCTATGGATATATATTTTCATGATTGTTGAAAAATAGAGATTTCTTGATCAATCATGAATTTGTGAATGTTAAAATTATTATGTGTATCTTTTGTTTGGTAGATATCTCATCAAGTACAGTTTATATATTAGTATTAATATTAAACTTTTATATGTTTCTGTATTCCAATGTGATTGTAAGGTTTTCCTCTATTATGATTATTAGCCTATCAACTTTGTCACATTATGATAAATTTTTGATATTCCTCTATGATGACTATTCATTCTTTAGCCCTTTAAATAAACCAATTTGTGAAAATAGTATATAAGTCTCGATTATGGTTTAAGAATTCTCTACACAACCACTTAGTGGTAGTGAAATCAAGCTCATTGACATATCTATTAGAAATCACCTCAAAGCCATTTTTATATAGCTATATTTCTTGAGATTTATTTTTGTTATTTTTTTACTATGATGACTTTTTCTCATCATATTATAGTACAAAAGAGGAATAACAACCGAACTTACTGATCTCTTATCTCTAATAGTGCATATATTAATGGGAAAGTATCACCCATTTACCTCTCTATGAAAAAATTATCTCTCATGTATCCTATCAGCTAGTAGATATAGTTATATGCTATGTTAGTTTTATAGCTCCAGTTATAATATGTTGTTGAATAATTGAGGGTTTGAATATTTAGCTTATAATTGTGAACTATCTTTCAACCTATAGACATAAAAAAGGAATATACATATAGATAGATACATATATATGTGTTAATTTATTATTAGTTGAATCTAGCTTGAAATGTGACTATAGTCAAGTGACAAATTGAGATTGGATAGTTAATTAAATGTACCTAAAAATGTAATGTAAAATTACTCTAGAAGGTACAGAAAATAAAGAAGTTTGCTCCATTGGGAGTGAAGTAAAGGGGTAGTTTTTTTTACTATCCCATGGAGAGTGATATGCATGAAAGAAGGTAGATATTTTAGAGATCAATTGGAGATGACAAGAAAAGGATATGTTTGATAAAAAATCAAGCAATTTGGTGATAGCATGAGAAATGGAAATTAGGAAGGAACTCATTTGGGTTGGCTGATTATTGCTATAGTGAAAAAGGTATGCTTCATTTTTACCATCTTTATTTCAATAGGAAATTTGACATAGAATGATTAAAGAATGCAAAATTCTTCAATTGGTCAGTGGAGTTCGACTCAAACAAAAGGTTTAAGTCTTTGATTCAATTTACCTTTCTCACTATAATGTTTTAGAAACTAAATTAGAATCTAGTGTGGAAATTCCAATTTGACCTTTATAGGCATTGGTAGAACACTTGAGATTACAATATATAGATTTAAAATTTTAACGCTTTGTAGTTTTGTGTAAAATATTAGCCTATTACCCATCTATATTATTGTGATCCTTTGATTAAGCTGAAATAGTTCTACCAAATTCTTTGCAATACACTAATGGTATTATTCATTTTGATATTTTGTTCACAATACTTAAAATATTGAATAATCTATATGCCTATCTCCTCAAGTGTAGTACGATAGGGTTTTATGGATATATCTTTTCATGATTGTTGAACTTTAAAGGAATCTTGATCAAGCATGTATTAGTTAATGTTACAATTATTATGTGTATATTTGTTTAATAGATACCTGTTCAAGCTTAGTGTATATATTAATATTAATATAAAATCTTGATATATTTCAAAGTCCCCATGTGATTATAAGTTTTTACTCTATTATGATTATTAGCATATCAACTAGGTCGCATTATTAAGATTTATTCTTTCAAATAGGTCATTTGTGATTTAATAATATATAAGTCTCCATTATGGTTTAGATATTCTCTATATTGGTACCAATAAAAGAGAAATCAAACCAATTGACATATCTATTAGAAATCCCATCAAAGTCATTTCTATATAACTATATTTATTGAGTTTTATTTTTGTTCTTTATGATCATGATGAATTTTTACATCATACTATTGTGTAAAAGAGGAATAACAACAAAACTTATTGGTCTCTTATCTCTAAAGTTGCACATATCAATTGGAAAGCATCGCACATCAACCTTTGTGTGCAAAAATGATCTCGTATGTATCCTATTAACTATTAGAGATAAATATACGTTGTGTTGGTTTTAAAACTCTAGGTATAATATGTTGTCGAATAATTGAGGGTTAAAATATTCAGCTTATACTTGTGAATTATCTTTCAACCTATATGAGGAGATAGAAGACCCAGATCGGGTCAAATTTGCTAAGACAAAACTGAAAGGTCATGCAAATATCTGGTGGAAAGAGGTCCAACTAGACAAAAATCAAAGAGGAAAGGGAAAGATAACTAGATGGGATCACATGGTTGATAAGTTGAAGAAATAGTTCATCCTTATGGACTATAAGTTGGATCTGCTGAAGAAACTGCAAGGGTTGAAGCAAGATAACAAATGTGTCAACGAGTACATGAAAGAGTTCTATAATATAATTATCATAATAGGTCATGCAGAGGCCAACAAGGAAAAGGTTGCCCATTATCTGAATGGGTTGTGACCAAGTATTCAAGAGGAGCTGAGTCTGGTCAGAATGGCCAATATTGAAGAAGCATATCAATTTGCATTGAAAGTGGAGGAAAAATTGAATAAAATATTTGAAGGTAAGAAAAAAGGGAAAGCCCAAGGGAGTAGAGGCAGTGGAAAATCTTTTGGAAGCTAAAATGAAGATCAAAAGAAAAATGATGAAGTGGGTCCGAGTTGAAATCAGAGAGGTCATAATTTCTATCGAAAAATACTATTGGAGCTGTATTGAGCTAGGAAGCTAGGCCCATTGCATATTTCAATGAAAAGCTAAATGATGCAAAGAAGAAATATTATGTTTATGATCAGGAATTTTATGCAATAGTTCAGGCATTAAAGAAACGGAGACATTATTTGTTGCCGAAAGAGTTTGTTTTGTACACTGATCATCAAGCATTGCAGTACCTAAATAGTCTGAGAAAATTGAATCGGAGACATTTGAAATGGGTGGAGTTTTTGCAAAGTTACACTTTTTGTTTTGAAGCATAGAAGTGGGAGGTCTAAAAGAGTTGTAGATTCCTTGAGTAGAAGGCATATTTTGTTGATAGAAATGCAATTTGAAGTGGTTGGATTTAGTGAACTCAAAGTATTGTATCCTGATTTTGTAGAGGCTTGGAAAGCTTCCAAGGAGCCTGTTACTTTAGACAGGACGAAGTGGTTGGATTTCATCATCCAAGATGAAATGTTGTTTAAGGGAAGCCAGTTGTGCATTTTAAGGAGCTCCATGAGGGAGAATTTAATCAAAGAGAATCATAGTGGAGGGATGGCAGGACACTTTGGTCGAGATAAGATCATTGCCATCATCAATGAGCATTATTATTGGCCTTAGTTATAAGAGGATGTGAAGAAATTTCTGTAGAGTTGCAGAGTATGTCAGAGGGAAAAATGAGTGAGCCAAAATACAGGGTTGTGTTAGCCAGTACCTATACTTGAGAGGCCATGGGAAGATATAAGTATGAATTTTGTTTTTGGTTTACCAAGGACACAAAGAGGGAATGATTCAGTTTTTGTGGTGGTTGATAGGTTTTTGAAGATGACACATTTCATTCCATGCCAAAAGACCCATGATGTTGTCAACATTGTTGATTTGTTCCTCAAGGAGGTGGTGAGACTGCATGGTTTTCCAAAAAGTATTGTTTCAGATCGTGGTACCAAATTTGTTGGATACTTTTGGAGCACCTTGTGGAAGAAGTTGAGGGTAGAGTTGAAGTTTAGTTTTGCACACCGTCTGTAGACCGATGGGTAGACTAAAGTGGTGAATAGGAGTTTGGGTAACCTACTGAGATTCTTGGTAGGAGATAAACCCAAGGGATGGGGTTTGATCTTACCATGGGAAAAATTTTGTTACAACAATTATGTCAATAGGAGCACTGGTAGATCACCATTCCAGATTGTTTATGGAGGTGGTCCAAGGATCACTGTAGAATTGAGGAAGATGGACCAGGGAAATCTTACAAGTGTCGAAACTAAAGAATTTGCATAATACATCAGAAATATACATGAAGAGTTGAGGAAGAACATCAATGAGATGAATCTGCAGTATAAGGTGAAGGCAGAATAGAAAAGGACGTATAAGGAGTTCCAGGTTGGTGATGAGGTGATGGTCCATTTAAGGAAGGAAAGGTTTCCAGTGGGAACATAATAAGTTGAAGATTGAGAAGTTCGGTCCCTACAAGATAGTGAAGAAGCATGAATCTGGAAATGCATTTGAGGTAGAGTTGCCAGAAGGAATTAACATTTCCCCTATTTTCAACATTTCGGACTTAACAAAATATCATCAAGATGACATAGAGGAGGATAAAGCAATAGAATAGTTCAAAATTCCTACACCTACTTATGAGAAGAAGGAGATCAAAGCAGCCATGTGAAAAGTACTAGGTGTTAGGAACTGGAAGGACAACTGAGGGGGCAGGGGGGGCTGAATTAGTTGTCAATGAATTTCAATCCAATTATAAATAAATCTAACTTAATACTTAATATCATTAAACCAATCTTAATGTTGGTTAAACAAATTAACAATGTATATCAATACTAGAGAAACTTAATGCATGAAATAGAAAGAGAAACAATATCCACAACACATAACACAAATATTTTTTATGTGGAAACCTTGTAATGAGAAAAATTATTGTGGGAAACCTTACCCACAATCAGATGATACTACTGTAGATAGTATGTGTATACAAATGGAGTCTACACATGCAGAAAGGTCAACTACCTAGAGCACACTGCTCAAATGGGAGTCACAATGACTACAATAAGATGATTAAATCCTAGAATAATGTACTGCTTCAAAGTGCATCTGCAATGATTGATTCAGTACCGGTCTAAGTTTTGATAAACACCTTCAAACCTTCCTTGAACCTTCAAATGATGTCTACTTGATTCTCTCTATGATCTTCTCATATGGTCTTCAATATTCTCACATACCAGGTTACAATACCATACCACAATTCCACACTTCATGTCACAAATGAGATCTTACAGTTACACATAACCTAAGACCAAATGTGTAGGTCGGCTCACTAAGAATATTACAATTAAATTAATTACAAATAAGTCTTTATGTGATACAACATGTCGACTCAATACATTTACTATGATATCCAATCAATAAATCATCTCTGTAACGTGTCATGCTGATCTGGAATAGATAACGTATACCAGTCCATAACCTAGACCTAGCTGCGAGTAACAACAAATATGTCAACCTGATTACACCAATAACCAAAACACCAAAACCAAGTTTCCAAACCATGTCTTTGACATAATAAAGTGATCTACAGATGATAACAAGTCATCATTAGTACCGGTGAACCATATAACTTGTTGGTGAGCATATACCGGTGACTGTGCATAAGTCACTAACCTTGTCGGTGAACACAATGTGTCAATTCAACAGTAAACTAATATAACCATAGTGCCAAATCAACAATGTAGATCTCTAGAAGGATAAGTGTTGACATCAATGACAAAACCAATGCAACACATCTATAATCTACTTTCAATGATCTTCTACAATCTTTTATTAAAACATCTATATACCTTGCTCTTAGATGAATAACATAGAAATATTCCTTCATCACTTCTAGGATCAAATTTACCAACACACTCATCTCTGCTAATATAGCATTTGCTTCCAAATATTCTGAAGTACTTAAGAGTAAGAGTATTACCAAACCATAGTTCATAAGGGGTCTTACTAGTTTCACCTTTGATGTTAACTCTATTGAAAGTGTAAACCGTTGTATTTACTACTCTCCAGTACACATGAGGTAGATTTACTTCCAATATCATGCTTCTAGCTGCTTCCAGAATAGTTTTATTCTTCCTTTCCACAATTCCATTTTGTTGAGGTGTCTGGGGTGCTGATAGTTGTCTTTTGATTCCATTCACTTCACAAAATATCTTAAATTCCTTAGATGTAAATTCTCCTCCTTGATCAGATCTTAAACATTTGATTTTCTTACCAGTTTCATTCTCTACCATTGCCTTGTATAACTTAAATTTTCCAAAAGCCTTTGATTTCTCCCTGAGAAAAGTAACCCAACACATTCTAGAATAAACATCAATAATTAGCATAAAATATCTATCTCCTTGTAGACTTCTTGTTCTTGCTGGACCACACAAGTTAGTATGAATTAAATCAAGAACATTATTGGATTTCTCAGAAATACTCTTAAAAGTTGTTCTAACTTTCTTTCCCATTTGACATTCCTTACATATTTGATTATGAGGTTTCACAATCTTAGGTAAATCCCTTACTGCCTTAGTTGAACTTATCTTTACAATGCACTCAAAATTTACACGACAGAGTCTCTTATGCCATAACCAACTTTCATCAATATGTGCAATCAAACATGTCTTTTCACTATTATTCAAATGAAAGATATTACCTTTAGTTTGATTACTGGTTGCAAACTCCAATCGAGTTCTATTCATGATTTTGTATTTTCCTTTCCTGAATTGTAACTAAAATCCCTTTTCAACTAATTGACCAACACTCAAAAGATTATGCTTCAAGCCTTCTACATAATAAACATTGTCAGTATTGTGCTTACCATCCAAAGATATAGTGCCTTTTCCTTTGATTAAACAATCTTCATCATTGCCAAATCTTACTAGACCTCCATTATATTCCTGAAAAGATAATAATTTACTTTAATCACTAGTCATATGATGTGAACATCCACTATCAATGATCCATTCATTTTTTTCCTCAATTTTAGCTGCCAGGGCCTGCTCTACCGGTGGGACAGTAGGTGTTGGTTGATTTTCTTTTATTGCAACACATGCCCATCCATTGTCTATCAGTTCTTCATCAGAATCATATGTAACTCCTTCATTAGCATAGTAACATGATTTATCTTTGTTCTTCTTAAATCTATATCTCTAATATTCAGGGTTTGGCTTATATGTTCTTTTATCTTCCTCTCTCAATCTTGCATGTCTATCAGGACATCTAGATGCTATGTGACCAACTCTATTGCAATTAAAACACTTAAATAGTGCTTTACCTTCATACTTACTTCCAACTAGACCTTTTGGTATCTTCCTTGCGAATAGTGCTTCAAGTTCTTTTAGTTCCTCATTTTCCCTCCTCATATCTTCAAGTTCTTTTGCATAAATTGCTTTCCAATTAGATGATGATGATGATGCACTGAAGGCTAAATCAGTCTTAACTGTAGCAATAGGACCAAATTCCTCAAGCTCAAATGTTGAAAGTTTTCCAACCAAGGTATTTTTAGATACTGATGTATTAGGCATTGTTCTCAACTCATTAATAGTAGTTACTTTCATTTGGTAAGCCAATGGAAAAGCTCTTAAAGCTTTAGAAACAATTTAATCTTCACTTAAGGATCCTCCACAACATTGTATTCCTAAAAAAAAATTCATTAACTCTTTCCATAAAAGCAGAAATTTGTTCATCTTCTTCCATTTTCAAAATTTCATACCTGACCCAGTAACATTCCAGTTTTGCAATTTTGATAGTGGTATCTCCTTCATTCAATGTTTCCAATTTATCCCAAATAGCTTTAGCAGTAGATCAGTCTGATAATCCCATAATTTTCTTATTTGATAATGCACTCAGAAGTGCTTCTCTTGCTTTGCAATCATTCTCCAACTCCTTACCCAATATTGGTTGATTAGGTTGATTCAGAGTAGGACAAACATAGAAATTCTTTGTAACTTCCTATATATCTCTTCTAATGCAATTCAGATGTGTCTCCATTCTAATCTTCCATATACCATAGTTACTTCCATCAAGTTTAGGATTGTCCTTTCTGAAAATGTTCACTGCCATAAGATCTCCTTAAGTTGTTAGACTTCTGAAAAAAGAGGACTTAGCTTTGATACCAATTGTTAGAAACCAAAAGGAAAACTAAGAGGGGGGGTTAATCAGTTGTCAATGAATTGCAAACTAGTTATAAATTAATCCAACTTAATACTTAATACTAGTAAACCAATCTTAATGTCGGTTAAATAGATTAACAGTGTGTATCAATACCGGTGAAACTTAATGCATGAAACAGAAAGAGAAACAATATCCACAACACATAACACAAATATTTTTGATGTGGAAACCCTGTAAGGGGAAAAGCCACGGTGAGAAACCTTACCCACAATCAGATGATACTACTACAGATAGTATGTGTATACACATGGGGTCTGCACATGCAAAAAGGCCAACCGCCTAGAGCACACTACTGAAATGGGAGTCGCAATGACTATAATAGGATGGTTAAATCCTAGAATAATGTACTGCTTCAAAGTGCATCTGCAATGATGGATTCAGTACCGGTTTAAGTTCTGATAAACACTTTCAAAGCTTCCTTGAACCTTCAAATGATGTCTTCTTGATTCTCTCTATGATCTTCTCATATTTTCTTCAATATTTTCACATACCAAGTTACAATACCATACCACAATTACACACTTCATCTCATAAATGAGATCTTACATTTATACAAAACCTAAGATCAAATGTGTAGGTCAGCTCACTAATAATATTACAATTAAATTAATTACAAATAAGTCTTGATGCGATACAACATGTCGGCTCAATACATTTATAACAATATCCAGTGAATATATCATCTCCATAACATTTCATGATGATTTGGAATAGATAACGTATATCGGTCCATAACCTAGACCTATCTGTCAGTTACAACAAATATGTCAACCCGATTAGACCAATAACCAAAACACTAAAACCAAGTATCCAGACCATGTCTTTGACATAATCAAGTGATCTCTAGATGATAACAAGTCATCATCACTACTAATGAACCATATATCAGTGACTGTGCATAAGTCACTGACCTTGCCGATGAACACAATGTGTCGGTTCAATAGTAAACGAATATAACTATAGTGCCAAATCAACAATGTAGATCTCCAGAAGAAAACCAATGCAACACATCCATAATACCAACAGTAGGAACAGGCAGTATGAGGAGTATCTAGTGAAATGGAAGGGAAGACCTGTTGAATATTCTTCATGGTTATCCAAGGCAAAGGTTGACCATTTGGGTCTTCCTCAACTAGCTTAGACATGATGGGGTCACTTTTCAATCTACCCCAGGTGTTTGATGCAAGAGAATCCAATGGTATATGGGCAATCCTACATCAACCAAAAATATTTATTTTTGTTTAGTTTTCTTTTAATGTTTTCATAGTTATGGATACCCATTTGGATGAATAAGAGATTCCAACTCTCAGAATTGTCAAACTACTTTTTCTTGCCGATTACCCAAATTAGCAGGTTTTTATTTGAAGGTGGATGTAACCCAAAATTTATAGGAAGATTAAGGAAGGAGAAATAAGCTCATTGGCAAAAGAATTAGGTCAAAATCATAAATGGTTTAAAAGTTATTAAAGTTTTAATTTCCCAAAAAACCAAAAAAAAATCTTCCAAGTCATATTTGTGACATTAAATGGTGTCGAACGGGCCTGAAAATGGCAAGAATTGATAGAGTGATTCTTAGAATATTCTTCACTCAGATAGATTTATGACGCTTCAAATGGTTCGTAAATCTGATTCCTAGATCAAAAGTTATGGCTAGTGGAAGTTGGACAATTTTCGGAAAGTTCCAATTTTCAAATCCGCCTGTATTCTGATGCAGGAGCATCTGATGGTGTAAGGGAAATCCTGCATCACCCAAAAATATTTATTTTTGTTTTAGTTTTCTTTAATGTTTTTGTAGTTGTGGATACCCATTTGGATGAATAAGAGATTCCAACTCTCCGAATTGTCAAGCTGATTTTTCTTGCTAATTGCCCAAAATAGTAGGATTTAATTTGAAGGCAGATGGAGCCCAAAATTTATAGGAAGATTAAGGAAGTAAAAATTAGCACATTTCTGAAAGAATCAGGTCAAAATCATAAATGGTTTGAAAGTTATTAAAGTTTCAACTTTTTGAAAAACTAAAAAAAATCCTTCCACGTCATATTTGTGGTATTAAATGGTGTCGAATGGGCTCAAAAATAGCAGGAATCAGTAGAGTGGATTCTTATAATAGTCTACACTCAAAGACATTTTTGACGCTTCAAATGGTTCATAAATCTGGTTCCTAGATCAAAAGTTATGGCTATCGAAAGTTGGACAATTTTTTGAAAAGTTCCAATTTTTGAAGCTGGCTGTATTTTCAAATTTCCAATTTCATGTTTTAGCATTTGTCCACCATTTGATAATTTCTATATTGTAATTTTATCTCTAAAACAAAAGGAATTCTATTTAAGATTCATATGTAGAAACAGGGAAGGAAGTTGTTGAGTTGCTGTATGTGAGTTGTTGGAGTTGAGTGTTGGGATGTGAGTTTTGGGGAGTTGTGTTTTTGAATTGTAAGGGTTTTCCAGAAAATTCTGTAAGATGTTGTATTATAGCTTGTGATGTTTATTCCTCTAGATTGTATTTTCATATTAGCATATTTGTAATTTGCATGTTTGCAGATAATAATAATAAAATCTTTTGAGTCTTTTATTGCAATTTGTTGTGTTTTTCTATTTCTCGGGTCATTCCCTCATCAAGTGTATTAGAGAAGGTTGTTCCTGAGTGTGTGAATAGGTCACTGAATGTGAGGAAATTCATAACAAGATCTTTGATTGTGGGCTCGTGTTCAAGATGCCTCCAAGAGTGATGCATGGTGGCAGAAATGTTGGTGCCAGAAATGTTGGCGGAAGAAATTCTTTGGTAAATGAGGGTTTGAGAGCCCTCCAAAGATAGATTGATGTATTGTAGGAAGAGTTGAGAAGAAGGTTTAATTGAAGGAGAGGAGAAAGTGATGATGAAGGAGAGGTTGAAGATTCATCCTTGAGTGGATCATAAGAAGCAATAGATCAAGATTAGGCTCGATTGTTGAGGGCCATTTCTCAGATTATGAAGAGACCAAAAATTTAAGTCTCTAATTATTATGGGAATCTGAACCCATAAGAGTTGATTGATTGGATTAATGAAATGGAGGAATATTTTGAATATGAGGAGATAGAGGACCCAGATCGAGTTAAGTTTGCAAAAGTGAAGCTAAAACATCATGCAAATATCTGGTGGAAAGAGGTCCAATTGGACAAAAATCAAAGAGGAAAGGGAAAGATCACCAAATGGGATGACATGGTTGATAAGTTGAAGAAACATTTCATTCTTATGGACTACGAGTTGGATCCACTAAAAAAATTGTAAGGATTGAAGCAGGGTAACAAACCTGTCAAAGAATATATGGAGGAATTTTATGAAATAATTATCAGAACAGGCCATGCAAAGGCCAACAAGGAGAAAGTTGCATGTTATCTTAATGGGTTGTGATTGAGTATTCAAGAGAAACTGAGTCTAGTCAGAATGACCAGTATTGAAGAAGCATATCAATTTGCTTTAAAGGTTGAAGAGAAACTAAATAAGAGGTTCGAAGGAAACCTAAAAGGAAAAGCCCAAGGTGGAAAAGGTGGTGGAAAATATTTTGGAAGCTGAAATGAAGATCAAAAGAAAAATGATGAAGCGGGTACTAGCCAGAATCCAAAGGGTGATAATTTCTATCACCTCCGTGATCAAAATAATGGAGAACAATGTGGAAGAGGAAGAGGAAGACCTGGACAAGGATCCAGGAGAGGAGGTTTTAGAGGACACTGTTTCTAGTGTGGAGAAGAAGGGCATAGAGCCTTTGAATGTCCTCAACACTAAGGAAGGATAGACAGAAGAAATGATGGTCATGCACGAGTTGCACATGTAGACCATGAAGATTGGTTTGAACATCCTAATGATGTTGAAAGGAGAGAATCCCCAGTTACTAGGAGAACCCTAATGAATGAGGTGAAAGAACCAGATCAGAGGCAAAGTTTGTGTCGCACCTGATGCAAATGTGAAAATAAGTGTTGCAATGTGATTATTGATAGTGGGAGCATTAACAATCTAGTGTCTGAAGAGATGGTTAGAAAGTTTAAGCTAGAGAGAGAAAGACATCAATGCCCGTATCGAATATCCTAGTTGCAGGATGACCATAAAATCTTGGTCAATGAACAGTGCTTGGTGAAATTCAAGATTGGTACTTACCATGATGAGGTACTTTATGACATCATACACATGGATGAATGTCACATGCTATTAGGGAGGCCATGGCAGTTTGATAGGCATATTGTACATGATGGTCATGCGAATACTTATACCCTACCAAATGATGGAGTTTTCCATAAGCTTAAGCCCCTGAAGGAGGTGGAAGAAAAGGTATGCAGTAATGCCAGAATATGTTTTTTTGATGGAAGGAAATTTTTGGAAGCCATGAAAGACAAACTTGTGTGTTTTTCTTTAATTCCAAGGGTGGGTTAAGAAGATAGTGAAGAGGTGCCAGTAGAAGTTTTTGGTTTGTTGGATGAGTTTCAGGACATCGTTTCTGATAATGTGCCTGAGGGTTTACCACCTGTGAGGGAGATCAGTCATTAGGTTGACTTGATCCCTGGAGCTAGTTTTCCAAATAAGGCAGCCCAAAGAATGACTCCAATAGAAAATGAAGAATTAAACCGACAAGTTCAAGAGTTGTTGAGAAAGGGATTGATTCGAGAGAGCTTGAGTCCATGTGTGGTACTTGTAGTACTCGCACCAAAGAAGAATGGAGAATGGAGGATGTGTACAGACTCCAGGGCCATAAACAAGATAACAATCAAGTACAAGTTTCCCCTACTGAGGATAGATGCTTGAGTGGAGCAAAGTACTTCACAAGGATTGATCTAAAGAGTGGATATCACCAGATCTAGATTAGAGAAGGGGACGAGTGGAAGATCACCTTCAAAACCAAAGAAGGCTTATATGAGTAGTTAGTCATGCCTTTTTAGTTAACCAATGCACCAAGCACATTCATGTGGCTCATGAACGAGGTATTGAAATAATTTTTGGGTAAGTTTGTTATTGTGTACCTCAATGATATTTTGATTTTCAGCAAGACATTGGAGGAGAATTTGACACATATCCGTAGAGGTTTTGGGAAGTTGAGAGAGGAGAAATTGTTGATTAATTTCAAGAAGTGTACTTTTTGTGAAGAAGGAGCTAGTGTACTTGGGGTTTGTTGTCTTAGTAGAAGGTCTTAAAATGGACTCGAAGAAGGTGAAGGCTATTCTGGAATGGCCTACCCCAAGGACTACTACTGAGGTGAGAATTTTTTATGGTTTGACTAGTTTTTATAGGAATTTCATTAGAAACTTTAGTAGCATTTATGCACCTCTAACTGAAACAATGAGAGGGGATAGGAAAGAATTCAGGTGGAGTATGGGGGCAGAAAAAAGTTTTGATTTGTTGAAGGAGAAGGTGACAGAGCAACTTGTTTTAGTCCTTCCAGATTTCAATAAGGTGTTTTAGGTAGATTGTGATGCCAACGGTAATGCCATTGGAGTTGTATTAAGCCATGAAGGTAGGCCCATTGCATATTTTAGTGGAAAACTAAATGATGCAAAGAAGAAGTATTTTGTTTATGATCAAGAGTTTTACACAATAGTTCAGGCATTGAAGAAATGAAGACATTATTTATTGCTAAAAGAGCTTATTTTATACACTGATCATCAAGCATTACGGTACCTGAATAGTCAAGGAAAATTAAATTAGACACATTTGAAATGGGTGAAGTTTTAGAAAAGTTATACTTTTGTCTTGAAGCACAGAAGTGGGAGGTCTAACAGAGTTGCAGCAGTAGAAGGCATATTTTGCTGACAGAGATGTAGCTTTAAGTGGTTGGGTTCAATGAACTCAAAGAATTATATCTTGAGGATCCTGATTTTGTAGAAGCTTGGAAAGCTTGCAAGGAACTTGTTACTTTAGACATGATGAAATGGCTGGATTTCATAATCCAGGATGAAATGTTGTTTAAGAGAAGTCAGTTGTGCATTTCAAGGAGCTCCATGATGGAGAATTTGATCAAAGAGAAGCATAGTGATGGGATGGCATGACACTGTGGTTGGGATAAGACCATTGCCATCATTAGTGAACATTATTATTGGCCTCAGTTATCACAAGACGTGAAGAAATTTGTGCAAAGTGTGCCAAAGGGAAAAAAGGACTAAGCCAGAATACAGGGCTATATTAGCTACTACCTGTACCTGAGAGGCCATGGGAAGATATAAGTATGTATTTTGTTCTTGATTTACCAAAGACACAAAGAGGGAATGATTCAATTTTGTGATGGTTGATAGGTTTTTGAAGATGACACATTTTATTCCATGCCAAAAAACCCATGATGTTGTCTACATTGCTGATTTGTTCTTGAGGGAGGTGGTAAGGTTGCATGGTTTGCACAAAAGTATCATTTCAAATCATGATACCAATTTTGTTGCATACTTTTGGAGGGCCTTGTGGAAGAAGTTGAAGATGTATTTGAAGTTCAATTTTGCATGCCATCTACAGACTGGTGGGTAGACTAAAGTGGTGAATAGGAGCCTGGGTAACCTGCTGAGATGCTTGGTAGAAGACAAACCCAACAGATGGGATATGATCTTACCATAGGCAGAATTTGCTTACAAAAATTATGTCCATAAGAGCACTGGTAGATCACCATTCCAGATTGTATATGGAGGTAGTCCAAGGACCGCTCCAAAATTGAGGGAGATGGACCAGGGAAATCATACAAGTGTCGAAGCCAAAGACTTTGTAGAACACATAAGAAATATACATGAAGAGGTGAGGAAGCACATCAATGAGAGGAATCTACAATATAAGGCAAAGGCATATCAGAAAAGGAGGCATAAGGAGTTTCAGGTTGGTGATGAAGTGATGGTCCATTTGAGAAAAGAAAGGTTTCCAGTGGGGACATATAATAAGCTAAAGAGGAAGAAGTTTGGTCCCTACAAAATTTTGAAGAAGCATGAATCTGGAAACACATATGAGGTACATTTTCTGGAAGGAATTAACATTTCCCCTATATTCAACATTTCAAACTTAACAGAATATCATGAAGACGGCACAGAGGAGGAGACACCAATAGAACAGTTCAAAATTCCTGCACCTACTTTAGAGAAGGAGAAGATCGAAGCAATTCTAGATAGCTGTGTGAAAATTAACAGGAAGAGGCAGTAAGAGTATTTGGTGAAATGGAGGGGAAGAAATATTGAAGATTTTGCATGGTTGTCCAAGGCAGAGGTTGACTATTTGGGTTTTCCTCAATTAGCTGAGACGTGATGGGGTCACTTCTCGATCTACCTCAGGTGTCTGATATTCTGTAGTGTAAGGGCAATCCTACATCACCCAAAACACATTTATTTTTGTTTAATTTTGTTTAATGTTTTTGCAGTTTTGGATACCCATTTGGACAAATAAGAGATTCCAACTCTCAGAAATGTCAAGCTACTTTTTCTTGTCAACTGCCCAAAATAGCAGTTTTTTATTTGAAGGCGAATGGAGCCAAAAATTTACAGGAAGATTTAGGAAGGAAAAATAAGCACATTGGAAAAATAATTAGTTCAAAATCATAAACGGTTTGAAAGTTATCAAAGTTTCAATTTTGTGAAAAAAAAAAAAATCCTTCTAAGTCAAATTTGTGGCATTAAACGGTGTCAAACAGGCCTGAAAATGGCAGGAATCGGTGGAGAATATTCTTAGAAAATTCTACAGTTAGAGATATTTCAGATGCTTCAACCCATTGGTAAATCCAATTCCCGGATCAAAAGTTATGGCTATCAAAAGTTGGACAATTTTTCAAAAAGTTCCAATTTTTTAATATGGTTGCATTTTCAAATTTCCAATTTCATGTTTTCGCATTTGTCCACCATTTGGTAAATTTTATATTGTAATTTCAGCTCCAAAACAGAAGGAAGTCTATTTAAGGCTCATATGTAGAAACTGGGAAGGAAGTTGTTGAGTTATTGTATGTGAGTTGTTGGAGTTGAGTTTTGGGATGTGAGTTTTGGGGAGTTGTGTTTTTGAATTGTAAGGGTTTTCTAGAAAACTTTGTAAGTTGTTGTATTATAGCCAACAAGGTTTATTCCTCTATATTGTATTTGCATGTTAGCGTATTTCTAATTCACATGTTTGTAGATAATAATAATAAATTTTGAGTCTTTTATTGCAATTTATTGTGTTTTTTTTGTTTCTCAAGTTGTTCCCTCGTCACATAGGGTATGCTAATGTCATGGATACATATGATACATGATAGATGCTTTCTATAAGAATGATCATCTATATCATGAGGAAAGAGATCATCAAGAAAAGAGTGAATAAGATTTCTATAAGAATGATCATCTATATCATGAGGAAAGAGATCATCAAGAAAAGAGTGAATAAGATTTATATTTATTAACTATATGGAGAAGGAGAAAGATAAGACCTGATAAAAGAAAACCCCAATGGAGATAACATCCATTTTTAAATCATAGAATTGTATGAATGAACCAAAAAAATTGCCTAACAAGAAATAAATAAGAGACAAACTTATTGATATGTAAGATAAATACATGAAAACCAATCTAGAAGAAAGCATAGAAGGTGTCATGATATAATATAATCTAAAAGGGTCAAGAATATAATATTCATTTATGTAAGGCTCCCTAACCCAAAGAAAATAAAAAAATTTATGATAAATATGGAAAATTTAGAGCTACATCAGATTAAAAGCCATATATGAAACATTTATATTTGAAAATTTTGTCAAGTTCATACTACATTCCCTCAATACAAATAATATATTTGTATAGATATAGATAGAGTAAAATGTATGATAACAAGTGACGCAAAGCATCAAGTTCCTGCCAATAGCATGGCTAGTTTAGAGTAGAAAATGAAAATGGAGGAAGAGAGAAATAAGGAGATAAGCTTAGATACAAATAAATAGAAAGTGTAGATATAGAAAGGGATATGGAGAGAGATAGTTATAGATAGTGTGGCTAGTTTAGAGTAGAAAATGAAAAAGAAGAGAGAAACAAGGAGATAAGTATGGATACAAAATAGAAAGTATAGATATAGAAATAGATATGGAGAGAGATAGTTATAGGGAGGATGTCAAATTCCTACGAATAGTGTGGCTAGTTTAGAGTAGAAAATAAAAAAGAAGAAAGAAACAAGGAGATAAGCATAGATACAAATAAATAGAAAGTAGAGATATAGAAATAGATATGGAGAGAGATAGTTATAGGGAGGGGGAGAGAGAAATAGGGGGAGATATAGATTTATGAGAAGATAAAGAGAGAGAAGATTCTATAGTCAAATTTTGCTAGATTTATTACCCTCTCACTAAATATAGTATATTAAAAGTATTGTACTTTGTGGAGAATTATTTATTGTTGTTATTTGTAAAGAAATTTGTTTGTTTACTATGATGGTGTTCAAATTGTAAGAAATTACTCTACATCACCCCTCAACCTGTTTGTATTTTCTTTCTACATCAAACTTGGCAAAATATTAGAGGTCTATTTGTTGACATTATTTGAAAAATAGATAGTTATGTAATAGGTGTGGTTTCTAATTGCTTGCAATTAGTGTAATTCAAACTATCTAAACCTACTACTATTAATTAATGTATAATAATAATATTTATAATTAGATTTTTAAATACATATATATAATCATTAAATTAATTAAATAAAGTTAATAGTATAAAATATAGATTTTATTAATATTTGTTATTTTAATTTTAATATATTGTAGTGCCCCTCCCTCTTTTGGCTTGTCAGACTTTGTGATTGGTGTTCCATGTGGTTCGACCCTTATTTTGGTGTTAGTCGATTTTGGTTTTGGATTGTGATGCTTGTCTATGCTTCCTAGATTTCTATATGACTATGATGCTTCATGTTATGTGGATGGTTAGAATAATGATGTTATTTGACGTTTCTTTGCTTTGTGTGTATGTTAGATGATTATAGACAGGATATTTTTGTAATAATAGAATTTTATCTTGCTGCTCTTAGATGTATATCTTCTTGATCTTACATTTCTTATTTCTCTGGTGTAATGTGGTTGTGATTGGTAATGTCTTTGATGGAATCATATAATGTAGTTTATGATGTGATTATTAGCTGTTATTCATGTATGATATTTCATTATTGGATTTAATTTATTTATGAGTTTTATTACATTTATCAATGTACACTGCTTCCATGTTTGATGTGCTTGGGTGAGAGGGAAAAGCGCCGCACTTCTCTTCAGGGAAAGCTACATCGCTTCCATTCCCTATTCATGGTATGATATTTTGTGGATTATATATATATATATATATATGTTCAACCATTTGTTTATGCAGCTGCAGGTACCGAGCATTGACTCTACCTAAATCTTCAGGTCTGAGTGTACTCTCCAACCCAATATTAAAGTGGACAAAGGAGATATCAATCAGATCCCCCGTCAGGCACCCTAGTTCCTTGTTTGTCAGGTCTTGTCAGTCATCACCCTCTATTAGTACCCAATGTTTTGAGTTGTCATAAATTGTTTCTCTTTCTTATAGTTAATAATTTTGTGATATGATTAATATTTTACCCCTCTTAGTATTTGGGATGTGGTTAATTAATTAATTAAAAAAATGGAATTGGTGGAACTTTAAGATTTAAATTATTTAATTAATTCGAAAAGAGTATTTGTGTTTTTTTTTAGATTAAATAATTATAGTTTCTTCGTTTGGCTTATTTAATTGAGTAACTTGAGGGCTTAGATTATTTTTAAAAAATTGGAAAGGTTAATTGAATAGAAAAGTATAAAATATTCAATTTAATATTTTTTAGTATTCTTGTAATAAACCATTAAAATACAATTATTTCTTATTTGTTTTAAAAGTCAATTTTAAACAAAAGAATTAATATTTAATTAAAATATTTTGCATGTGAGTGGGAGTTACAAATTAATAAAAAAAATAATTAAGGTTTTTAATTAATGCAAGAATCTACATGTTGAGAGTTACATTTTGAAAAGATATTTTATTTTGGCTTACTTTTGCTTTTTGTAGGAAGCAAGAAGAAGCTTTGTCGAGAATGCTCTTTGCTCTAAAATTTTCATTTTGTTTTTGGTCTTTGGGGTTTTCAAAAAACAAATTTGGGGGGGTTTGTTCTGGAAATTTGGGTGGAAGATTGTTGAAGCTTGGATTTTGGATTGTGTCATGCAGCTCTTGGAAATTTTCAATCTTCTTCTATGTTCTCAAATAGCGAATAAGGTAAGGATCTGATATTTTCTTCTAGTGCATGTTAAAATTTTTGTCTTAATCGAATAAAATTTGTAATTGCTCTTTTATTGAAAGCATGTAATGCAATGGACTTATCTGGTACTTGGGGATTGACTTATCATATTTTATATTTTCTGGATCACAGATTTATTCTTCTCTGAAGTTTTGTTCGGTAAATTTTAATGGTTTGTTTTTAAATTGTTATTTTGTTTTTCTTTTTGGTTTTTTTTTAAAAAAGTGTGGGGGTTGAATCTATTTGAATAGGGAATCCTTACCTCTCTCATGATATTATACTGTGATTTATGCTTGTTTGGTTTCTTATATATATATTTATATATATATGTGTGTGTGTGTGTGTGTGTCTGTGTGTGTGTGTGTATACATATATGTACATACGTATATATACATACATGTATATACACACGTATATATACATATGTATATATACGTATACGTATATATACATATATATATATACATACATATATATATATATATACAAATATATACATGTATACATATATATGTATGCATACATATATATAAACATATATATATGTATATATATGTGTGTGTGTATATACACAAAAATATATATTTATATGTATATGTATATATGTTTATATATATATATACATATACATATACATATATATACATATATATACATATATGTATATATATATCTATATACATATATACATCTATATATGTATATACATACATATATATACATACATACATACATACATACATATACATATACATATACATACATACATACATATATATTGTGTCATGCCCAAACTTCTGGGCAAAAATGGAATAACAATTTTTTTTAAAACATCCTAATAATACTAAATGTGCTACAATAAAGATGGAACAATTAAGTTTTGTCTTAACTAAAGGTTAACTCAGGAAATAAAAGAGTAGTTTACTAAAGTTGATTTAATTAACTTAACCATGCATGCGATAACATTTTAATGTGGAAATAATTCTTGAAAAAGTGTCATTGCACTTTATTAATTAATAAATTAATTTACCGAAATAATCTCTAATTTATTAGCCAAGAGATATTAATTATCTCAAATATTATTTAATTCCTTCTTGGAATAATTAAAATAATGTTAACACTTAGATTATTGAATTTAAATATTCATTTGAGAAAATGTAAATAATGTGATTAGATTCGACTATAAAGTTAACTAAAACAATTATAACAATTGCCTAAAAATTCATTTCCCGAAATGTCAAATTTGATCCCCTACAATTATTAAATACCAAATATTTAATGTTTGGCCAATATAACCCCTATAGGCTAAAATTTTACATTATACTTTTAATAACTCCCATTAATAAAATTTTGAAAAGAAATTTAACCTAAACATATATATATAAAAGCATATAAATATTTGCCTAAAATAAAAGATTGCATTAAGAACAAATTACCTCTTATTCAATAGTAGAAAATAATCATTTCTAAAACATTGACTATGTACAAATGGGGGTTATCCTTTTCAAATTTGAAAAGTTCCTCTCCCCTCTTATTATTTAATTTAATATAATAATCTCTTTGAACCCTAACTAGGGTTTATTATATCTATATCTATCCATTTCTTTTCTATCTTATCGAAGCTAACCCTAACCCAAAGTTGGGTTAGGGTTGCTTTGTGACTAACAAACATTGTATATTTTCTTCTTTTGTGATGGGCTTGTGTGTGTGTGTGTAGGTGTAAGAGAATGGCAACGGGAATCCAAGGGGAAGGCCGACGACGATGGCCATGGCAGAGGAAGGGCAAAGAGGTCACAGGGAGAGGTGGCACCACACAATATATGGCAGCGACAGCCGCTATGGTGGCCACCCGTAGTGGTGGTCGAGGCCACCACTGGGGGTCATGGCCCGTAGTGGCGGCTGAGACCGTCCCTACAGGTCGCGACCCACAGTGGCACCACGAGTGCCCCTGTGGATCACGGCCCACAGTGGCGACTGAGGTCTCCCCTGTGGGTCATGGCCCACAATGGTGATTGAGGTCACCCCTGTGGGTCGCAACCCACAGAGGGGCTCGAGCCACCCAATGGCAGCTCACAGGGATCTTCGGCTCTAGGGCATGGGGGATTGTGTTCATTTTTTTTTTGCTATTAAAAATTTTGTTTTACATCTAAATAATTATATATATATATGCAGACATGCATAAATGTAGAATGAACTTAAGAATATAATTTGTAACATATTTCATTTTTCAAAATATAATGTAAATATATAAATATGTGTATTTTTTTTAAAATAAAAGCATTAAAACTAAATCCCCTTTTTTTTATAATAGCATACATATTAATCAGTTAACTAAGGAGAAACCAGAGATTTAGAGGTGTAACTTTAAACATAGGAATAAACTTTGCAATATTTATACATAGATATATATATATATATATACATACTCAAGTATAAATATATATATATATATATATATATACTAAAGTATAAATATATGAAGATATTTTTCATCACTAAATTTGTTTCTTCCAAAGCATTAAAGAAGGTTATTTTACAATAATAGATTAGAGTAAATTTATTCATTTTTTCTTTTAAATGACATATACTTAACATTTGAGTTAAATAACTATAACTAGATTTATTTACTGCATTTACAAAATAGAAAAGTTAGCAGAAATTAATTTATTTACAGGTGCAACTAATATTTTCAAAAAAAATCATTCAATCCATAGACAACATGATGTGATGCAATACTAATATACACTCTTAAATATCTATCTATATTATTTTGTATTTTGAACTATAGATAGATATAAATATTTCTTATCTTTTACTAATAACTTCACTTCAACATTTTATTTGTTTCCTTTCTTTTACAATAGCTATAAGGAAGAAATAAATTTCATTTCAAGAAGAAAATACCAATAAATAATAGCTCAATATCTATATAAATATAACTTCAAATTTTATTCTGTCTTTGCAAGATCAAAAATCTCTAAAAATGAATACATCATGTTTCATGATAAAACATAGTCTAATAAATACATTTAATACATCATGGTATAACTTTTACAAATAGGTAGGTACAAAACTAGCCTCTCATTTCTACTAATGAGGGCTTCTCAAATACATATCTTTTTGCAACTAAATACAAAAAGACATAGGATCATCTCCAAACTTTCCCTTCCAAATATTTTCCCAAGCAAACATGCAATAAAAATTTTAGGTTGTGACCATGGAGGCTCACCTCCCAACCTAGGCTTACTAGAAGCGACCCCCGATCTAGGAGAACCAAGACCCAAATGGGATACACACAAGCAATTCACAAATAAGAAAGAAAACTTCACAATATTCACACTCCCAACCCAAGGAAAAACAACAACACATATGTGACTTTCAAGTAGGGTGAAGGTGCACTAAGTACCTTTAGGAGAAATCTACAAATAGGAGAACATATTGCCATTGCAAGGCAACCAAGAAACACGTCCATAAGTTCCAAACTTGTCCCAACAATTCCTTATGTCCCCTAAATCATACAAGCCAACAAAACTCCCCTTCTGACCCCCATTGCATAAACAAATCACTATGCAGCAAGGGTCACAAAAATCCCTTGTGAATCACTCTCTTCCAAAGAGAGCCTCTCACTCATAGGCTGTCAAACATCCCTTCACCCCAAGGCCACTCTACCCTCCCAAGGGTGAGTTTGGCCTTGAAAAATCCCAAAACATTACATATAAACTCAACCAAAAACACATATGGAAGAACTCAACATCTTCCCACACATTAAAAAAAATAATGGAAAAACAAATAAAACAACAATGTTTTCAAAATAAACAACATACATGAGGTAGTGATTCAACCAACCTTAAATCTGCCAAGAGGGATGTAAGGAAGTTGTAGGAGAGCTATCCAAATCCATAACTTTTTCCTTCTCAAGTCTTAACCAAAATTCCAAACTTCTCAAGATTTTAAGTCTCCAAAAATGGAGAGTGGGTGATTACCATCCTAAGCCTCAAACCCTTCCCTAAGAAGACTCCTCTCACTCTTTCTAGCCTCTTGGATAGAGTGTGAGCTCACATTGGTTGGTCTTCCCAACATCTTATAGGCTTACTAAAACTGACAACTTAAAAAGGTAAGAGAAAGTGGGGAAGAGAAACTGACACAAGAAAGGAAGGTTGTCTAACCTAGGTGGAATCCTTCAAAGTTAGATTTCGTCCATCTTGGAAAAATCAATTTTTGATGTGACTAAATAGACACATGAGAGTAGTCACATGCTTAAAATTTCCCCTAACCCATAGGTATACCATATGGACCTTTGCAAAAGCCCCTAAACTAACCCTAGGAGTCAATTTGACCCCTTAGAAACCCACCTGAAGTTTACCTACGGGTCAAACTTGAGTTGACCACTCCAAAGGCTCTCTACCCAAGACTAATCTAGGACTACACTCAAATATTTGAAAAATGAATTGGTTGAAACAATTTACCTCCAAGAGACATGTCATTTCCAACTCACTTTACAACACATGTCAAGTGACACAATAAAAATACATTACTTAATTACACATGGAAAATGTCTCTTTTTTGATTAAACAATTGAATAAATACAATTTAACACACATTCAAACATTTATGTTTACAAATAAAGTACAATACATACTTGGTGTTGTCTTTCCAAATAAACAATCATTGTCTTCACAAATGCACAAAGGTCTAGGCTTGATTCTCCAAATAGTTTCCATGATCACATGGATTAGTTTTCCTGCACATCTCATTTTATACATTAGTAATTCCCAAATAACTAGATATAAATTTAACATATAAAAAGAATACAATTTAGTCACTCTGCATTCAATTTCCATCATACTAATCAAATTACCATATATCTAATAAAGTCCACATAAAGCAATTCACTTAACAACATTATCATAGTCCTCATAAATTTCAACCATTCATAAGACATGCATCCATATTTCTAACATCATAATAAAGTTCGGTAAATCAAAATAAATGACATACACCATATCAATGTTATCTAATAATGGGATCATATAAAATTCTATATCCATAATGCATAGAAATGAAGCATCAATAATAGGTCCAACATGAAAATAACTGAAATGCTAGGACAGGTTGGGGTAGGGCCTGACATCCTCTCCTCTAGGCATGAACTTCCTCCTAGAGTTCATCAAAAAGATGGGGGTATTGAGATCTCATGCGTGATGTGTCCTCCCATGATGTTGTAACCTCGTCATAGCAATCCCACTAGACCCTAACCTGGTCTAGCTCTCAACCTCGAAGGGCTAACGTCTGGCGAGCCAAAATGCGAATGGGCTCCAAAGCTAGTTGCCCATCTGACTCCACTTACAAGGCATCCCAATCTAGAATATGAGACTCATCATAAATATACTTCCTCAGAATTGATACATGAAACACATCGTGGATGCGTGACAAGGTAGGTGGCAAAGATAGATGATAAGAAGTTGGTCCTATCCTCTCAAGGATCTCAAATGGTCCAACAAAGTGAGGTGCGAGCTTAGAACCCTTTCCGTAATGGATTGGACTCTTATGTAGTCACACTCTCAAGAAGACTTTGTCCCCAACCATGAAGCTATGATCTATCCTCTTCGCATCTGTATACTTCTTTTGTCTATCATGGGGCTCTCTAAGGCACTGTCTAATCAAATCCACCTGTTGCTCCATATCTCGAACTATCTTAGGACTAATAGCTACTCTATCCTCAATGCAGTCCCAACTCAATGGTGTTCTACAAGCCTGTCGTACAAAGCCTGAAAGGGTGGCATCCCCAAAGAAGTGTGGTTCCCATTGTTATAGGCAATTTCTACTAAGGGAAGGTACTCTTTCCATCTGGTCTAGTGATCCATGACATACATATGGAGCATGTCCTCTAACACCTGGTTAACCCTCTCTATCTGTCCATCCATTTCTAGATGATAAGATGTGCTGAAATTGAGTTGGGTGCCCATTGCTGCCTACAATGCCTTCCAAAAGGAAGAAGTAAAGAGGGAATCCCTATCAGAAATAATCTTGCGTGGAACACCATGAAGTCTAACAATATCTCGCAAGAATACCTGTTCCACTGATGGTGTTGTGACGGTAGTCTGAACTGGTGAGAAGTGGGCCACTTTGGTCAACTTGTCAATTGTCACCAAGATGGCATCATGGCAACGTGATGAGATAGGAAGACCGATGACAAAATCCATCGATATAGTATCCCACTGCCACTCTAGTATCGCATGAGACTGGAGCAACCCACCTAGATGGCGGTGCTCCGCCTTGACTCTCTAACACTCAAGGCATCAGGCTACTAACTCAGTAATAAATTGTTGTATACCTAGCCAATGATGAAACTATCTCAAATCTACATGCATCTTCTTAACTCCAAGATGTGCTATATAAGGAGCTCTATGAGCCTCCATTACAATGAACTCTCATGATTTCTTGGAAGAAGGTACATAGATGCGCCCTCTATGGCATAATAGTCGATGAGACTCTAAGGAATAATCAAAATACTCTCCCTCCAAGGTCACCTGAGATCACATTACTTGACAAACCTCTAAATACCACTCATCCTCTAGCAACTGCTGCAATAAATGATCTCAAATCCATGCCCATAGACATGGATTATATCTCATGACGTCTCCTACTCAAGGCATCTGAAACCATGTTTTCTTTCCACTTGATGTAGTGAACATCAAAATCATACTTGCATAAAAACTCTATCCATCTTCTCTGACGACCATTAAGATTAGGCTGAGTGAGTATGTACCTCAAGCTCTGATGATCTGAATGAAGCTCAAAATGATGACCCAAAAGGAAGTGTCTCCACCTCACAAGTGCATGCACTACTACTGCAAGCTCAAGGTCATGAGTTGGGTAGTTAAGCTCATGAGTCTTAAGTTTCCTAGACTCATATGCTATAGCTCGACCATCATACATGAGGACTACTCCTAAACCCTCTAGGGAAGCATCTACACAAACCATGAAGTTGGCTAAGGGATCTAGCACAACAAGACTAGGTGCACTAGTGAGTGCCCTTGAGTTGCTAAAAGGCCCTCTCGCACTTTTCGGTCCACTCAAATTTTGTTCCCTTTCACTGAAGAGAAGTAATAGGATGTGAAACTCTAGAGAACCCATCAACAAAGCATCTGTAATAACCTGCTAGGCCCATGAAACTCCTAACTTTTTTCACACTAGATGGCATTGGCTAATCCATAATAGCTCTGATCTTTGATGGGTCAACTGAGATCCCATCACCAGATATAACATGTCCTAGATATTTGACCTCTGATATAAAGAAAGCACACTTCGACAAACTGCTGTATAACTGATTGTCTCTCAAACACTGCAATACATGTCTCAAGTGCTCCTCATGCTCCTTCTCATTCTAAGAATATATCAATATGTCATCAAGGAACACAATCACAAAATGGTCAAGGAAGGTGTGGAATACCCCATTCATGAGACTCATGAATACAACTAGAGCATTCGTAAGACAAAATGGAACCACGGTGAACTCATAGTGGCCATACCTAGTGCAAAAAGCAGTCTGGTGGATATCGCTCTCCACTATTATCAACTGATGGTACCCCGACTTCAGATCTATCTTGTAAAATACTTTGGCACCCTGAAGTTGGTAAAATAAATCATCGATCCTAGGCAAAGGGTATCGGTTCTTGATGGTCACTTTGTTCAACTGATGGTAATCCATACATAACTAAAGGGATTCATCCTTCTTCTTTACGAAGATGATTGGTGCACCCCAAGGGAATATGCTAGGATGATTGTGACACTTCTCTAAAAGTTCCTCAAGCTGCATCTTGAGCTCATTAGTGGTCATCCTATATGGTGCTCTCAAAACTGGCTCAGCTCCTGGTATAAGGTCTATGTGAAAGTCAATCTCTCTACGGGGTGGCATACCTGGTAGCTCAGAAGGGAACATGTCTAAATATCCTTTAAGGATAGGATGATCATCAAGAGATGGTTCCTTATTATCCTCTTCCTCTCTATCACTGATGGTGATGGAAAATAATTGGCATCCCTTTCGTATGCTCTGCTTAAGTTGCATTGTGGAAATAATACAAAGTGATATGGGTCTTTGAATCCATGACATTACTATGGGAGAACCATGATCATCCTCACACTTGATCCTTTTCTGGCAATAATTCATCTTGGCTCTTTGGGTGTATAGCCAATTGCCAAGTATGATGCCATAAGATCCAAGTGGTGTAACTCGAAGGTCTACTAAGGTGGTTGTACGACCAATCTAAAGCTGACATCTCCTAACCTCTGATTCCATAGACACTCTAGCCCCTGAAGCTAACTCCACTTCCCAACTGACACCTTGCCTAGTTGCCACTAGCCCATAACACTCCAAAACCAATGGTGATAGAAAGGAATCTATAGCTCTTGAATCAAACAAGATAGAAACAATGCTACCTCTGATCATACCTGCGGCCTCAATAACTATGGCCTAATGTTCTGCCTGTTGGTTGTCAACCGCTATGAAGACTCTATGGGACTTGATGATACCCCCAACTATAGGTTCTGATGCTGCCATCCACTGACTACCTTCCATCTGACCCTGAGGACACTCTCTCACCATGTACCCCATGGCTTCACAAGTGAAACAAGCACCATGTGCCTGAAACTAAACACCCTTGGCCTAGAGTATGCATGTCCACCTGTTCTACTTGAACCACTATACCCACCCCTGGAGGACTGCTAGTCTGCACCAGAGGTGTGTAAGGAACCTGGGGTCATTGATCTTGTCTAGGACCCTATGACTACCACTGCTTGGGCTTAAAGCCCTACTGACTCTATGGAGGCCTTTGTCTTTGATTCTGCTATGGCTGATGTGGAGGAGGGGGTTTGAAGGACCCTGATGAATGTCTACCATTACCCTTCCAGTGGGGTTTCTGAAACCCATAAGTCTGAGGTATAGGGTTTCGGTTCTAGAACCAATCCCACATGTCTTGAGGCCTATCATGAATCTCCTTTTCTATCAAGGCCTTCTCCATGACAACTTGAAGTCTTCTTGGAGCTGCCATCCTCACTGGTCATGCTATTCTGGCATTCAATCCTCTGATAAATTGATTGACAAGAAGTTTCTCGTCCTTCAAGTAGTCTACATAAGGTAAGAGCTCAAATAACTTGCTCTCATATTGGGTCATTGAGAGACCCTTCTACTAAATATCAGGAAACTCATTGATCCTGCGCTACCTAAAGTGCTTTGATAGGTATCGATCTCTGAATCTCTCTATAAAGATCTCCTAAGTGATAGTGTTTGCAACTATATCATACTTGTACTCCTGCCTCCACCATGTCGAAGTCATTCCTCTCAAAAGGTGAACCGTGATCTGTGCCTTCAGATTTCTCTCATAGGGACACAATGCCAAGCACCTATCTAGACTAAAAAGCCAAGCCTCATCTTCTACCCCATTGGTAGATCCTTGAAAAGATGGTGGCTAAAGGTGCAAAACCTCTCTGATCTAATCCCTAGGATCATGATGTACTCTCTCAAAAAGTACTGGTGCTACTACTGGAGGGGGTACAAGTAGATGAACGAACTCAAGCTCATGCTCAGTTTGTCCCTCTATGGGATTAGGAGGTGGGCTCGTACTCTGCTCCCTAACTACTGATCTATGACTCTTAGAATTCTGGTGTTCTTCCTGAAGATCTACTACTCAGAACCTATCCCGAACTATCACTATCAGGTTCTGAAGAGCAACCAAGATATCTCGATTTAGGTCAATCGGTTGTTCGGGAGGAGCCTCTAGGTTCCTTTCTGGAATCGATTTCTCCCTAATGACATCTATGTGTGCCATGCATGCACCTCTAGGATGCCTACCACGCTTACAAGCTTATCGCATAGTCGGAGGCATCCTCAATGAGAAAATAAAATAAATAATTTTGGAGAAAATATAAATAATTAAATAATTAAAGCAAAACTTAATGGAGAAAGGTTCCTAGTGTTGGAAACCTTGCTCTCATACCAAAATGTCATGCCCAAACTTTTGGGCAAAAATGGAGCAACAATTTTTTTTAAAACATCCTAATAATACTAAATGGGCTACAATAAAGATGGAACAATTAAGTTTTGTCTTAAAACTAAAGGTTAACTCAGGAAATGAAAGAGTGGTTTACTATAGTTGATTTAATTAACTTAACCATGCATGCGATAACATTTTAATGTGGAAATAATTCTCCAAAAAGTGTCATTACCACTTTATTAATTAATAAATTAATTTACCAAATAATCCTTCATTTATTAGCCAAGAGATACTAATTATCTCAAATATATTTAATTGCTTCTTGGAATAATTAAAATAATGTTAACACTTAGATTATTGAATTTAAATATTCATTTAAGCAAATGTAAATAATGCAATTAGATTCGACTATAAAGTTAACTAAAACAATTATAATAATTGCCTAAAATTTCATTTCCTGAAATGTCAAATTTGATCCCCTACAATTATTAAATACCAAATATTTAATGTTTGGTCAATATAACCCCATAGGCTAAAATTTTACATTATACTTTTAATAATTCCCATTAATAAAATTTCTAAAATAAATTTAACCTAAACATCCGTATATATATATATAAATAAGCATATAAATATTTGCCTAAAATAAAAAATTGCATTAAGAACAAATTACCTCTTATTCAATAATAGAAAATAATCATTTCTAAAACATTGACTATGTACAAATGGGGGTTATCCTTTTCAAATTAGGAAAGTCCCCCCCCCCTTATTATTTAATTTAATATAATAATCTCTTTCAACCCTAACTAGGGTTTATTATATCTATATCTATCCATTTCTTTTCTATCTTATCAAAGGTAACCCTAACCCGAAGTTGGGTTAGGGTTGCTTTGTTACTAACAAACATTGTATCTTTTCTTCTTTTGTGATGGGCTTGTGTGTGTGTGTAGGTGTAAGAGAATGGTGATGGGAATTCAAGGGGAAGACCTACAATGGAAGCAATGATAGAGGAAGGGCGAAGAGGTCACCGAGAGAGGCGGCGACACACAATATATGGCGCTGGCGGCCTCTGTGGTGGCCACCCATAGTGGTAGCTGAGGCCTACACTGGGGGTCGCAGCTCACAGCGACGCCGTGATTTTTCTGTGGGACATGGCTCGTAGTGGTGACGTAGGCATCCCTATTGGTCATGACCCACAATGGCAACCTCGGTTGCCACTACAGGTCGCAGCCCACAGAGGGGCCCGAGCCACCCAATGGCAGCTTGCAGGGAGCTTCGACTTTTGGGCATGGAGGATTGTGTTCATTTTTTTTGCTATTAAAATTTTTGTTTTACATCTAAATAATTAAATATATATATATATATATATATATATGCAAACATGCATAAATGTAGAATGAACTTAAGAATATAATTTGTAACATATTTTTTTTTTCAGAATATAATGTATATATATATATATATATATATATATGTATATATATATATATATATATATGTATATATATATATATATATATATCCCCTTTTTTTTTATAACAACATACATATTAATCATTTAACTAAGGAGAAAGCATAGATTTAGAAGTGTAACTTTAAACATAGGCATAAACTTTTCAATATTTACACACACACACACACACACACATATATACTCAAGTATAAATATATGAAGATATTTTTTCATGACTAAGTCTGTTTCTTCCAAAGCATAAAAGCAGGTTATTTTACAATAACAGATTAGAGTAAATTTATTCTTTTTTTCTTTTAAATGACATATAGTTAACATTTGAGTTAAATAACTATAACTAGATTTATTTACTGCATTTACAAAATAGAAAAGTTAGCAGAAATTAATTTATTTACATCTACAACTAATATTTTCAAAATAAATCATTTAATCCATAGACAACATGATGTGATGCAATACTAACATACACTCTTAATTATCTATCTATATTATTTTGTATTTTGAACTATAGATAGATATAAATATTTCTTCTCTTTTACTAATAACTACACTTCAACATTTTATATATTTCCTTTCTTTTACAGTAACAAATTAGAGTAAATTTACTCTTTTTTTCTTTTAAATGACATATAGTTAACATTTGAGTTAAATAACTAGAACTAGATTTATTTACTGCATTTACAAAATAGAAAAGTTAGCAAAAATTAATTTATTTATAGCTGCAACTAATATTTTCAAAATAAATCATTTAATCTATAGACAACATGATGTGATGCAATACTGACATACACTCTTAAATATCTATCTATATTATTATGTATTTTAAACTATAGATAGATATAAATATTTCTTGTCTTTTACTAATAACTACACTTCAACATTTTATTTATTTCCTTTCTTTTACAATAGCTATAAGGAAGAAATAAATTTCATTTCAAGAAGAAAATACCAATAAAGAATAGCTCAATATCTATAGAAATATAACTTCAAATGTTATTCTTTCTTTGCAAGATCAAAATCTAATAAAAAGAATACATCTTGTTTCATGATAAAACATAGTCTAATAAATACATTTAATACATCATGGTATAACATTTACAAATAGGTAGGTACAAAACTAGCCTCTCATTTCTACTAAATGAGGGCTTCCCAAATACAGATATTTTTGCAACTAAATACAAAAAGACATAGGATCATCTCCAAGATTTCCCTTCCAAATCTTTTCCCAAGCAAACATGCAATAAAACTTTTAGGTTGTGACCATGGAGGCTCACCTCCCAACCAAGCGACCCTCGAGCTAGGAGAACCAAGACCCAAATGGGATACACACAAGCAATACACAAATAAGAAAAAAAAATTCACAACATTCACACTCCCAACCCAAGGCTAAACAATATCATATATGTGACTTTTCAAGTGGGGTGAAAGTGGACTAAGTACCTTGAGGAGAAATCTGCAAATAGGAGAACATATTGCCATTGCAAGGCAACCAAGAAACACATCCACAAGTTCCAAACTTGTCCCAACAATTCCTTATGTCTCCCAAGGCATACAAACCAACAAAACTCCCCTTATGATCCCCATTGCATAAACAAATCACCATACAACAAGGGTCACAAAAATTCCTTGTGAATCACTCTCTTCTAAAGAGAGCCTCTCACTCATAGGTTGTCAAACAACCCTTCAACCCAAGGCCACTCTACCCTCTCAAGGGTGAGTTTGGCCTTGAAAACTCCCAAAACATAAAATATAAACTCAACCAAAAACACATAGGGAAGAACTCAACATCTTCCCACACATATAAAAAAAAGCAATGGAAAAACAAATAAAACAACAATCTTTTCAAAATAAACAACATACATGAGGTAGTGATTCAACCAACCTTAAATCTGCCAAGAGAGGTGTAAGGAAGCTACCCAAATCCATAACTTTTTCCTTCTCAAGTCTTAACCAAACTTCCAAACTTCTCAAGATTCTAAGTCTCCAAAAATGGAGAGTGGGTGATTACCATCCTAAGCCTCAAACCCTTCCCTAAGAAGACTCCTCTCACTCTTTCCAACCTCTTGGATAGAGTGTGAGCTCACATTGGTTGGTCTTCCCATCATCTTACAGGCTTACTAAAACTGACAACTTAAAAAGGTAAGAGAAAGTGGGGAAGAGAAACTGACACAAGAAAGGTTGTCTAACCTAGGTGGAATCCTTCAAAGTTAGATTTCGTCCGTCTTGGAAAAATCAATTTTTGAGGTGACTAAACAGACACATGAGAGTGGTCTCATGCTTAAAATTGCCCCTAACCCATAGGTATACCATATGGACCTTTGCAAAAGCCCCTAAACTAACCCTAGGAATCAATTTGACCCCTTAGAAACCCACCTGAAGTTTACCTACGGGTCAAACTTGATTTGACCACTCCAAAGGCTCTCTACCCAAGACTAATCTAGGACTACACTCAAATATTTGAAAAATTCATTGGTTGAAACAATTTCCCTCCAAGAGACATGTCATTGCCAACTCACTTTATAACACATGTGTCAAGTGACACAATAAAAATACATTACTTAATTACACATGGCAAATGTCTCCTTTTGGATTAAACAATTTGATAAATACAATTTAACGCACATTCAAACATTTACGTTTATGAATAAAACACAATACATACGAGGTGTTGCCTTTCCAAATAGACAACCCTTGGCTTCACAAACACACATAGGTCTAGGCTTGATTCTCCGAATAGTTTCCATGGTCACATGGATTAGTTTTCCTACACATCTCATTTTGTACATTAGTAATTCCCAAATAACCACATATAAATTTAACATATAAAAAGAATACAATTCAGTCACTCTGCATACAATTTCCATCATACTAATCAAATTACCATATATCCAATAAAATCCACATAAAGAAATTCACTTAACAACTTTATCATAATCCTCATAAATTTCAGTCATTCATAAGACATGCATCCATATTTCTAACATCATAATAAAGTTCTGCAAATCAAAATAAATGACATACACCATATCAATGTTATCCAATCATGGGATCATATAAAATTCTATATCCATAATGCATAGAAATGAAGCATCAATAATAGGTCCAATATGAAAACAACTAAAATGCTAGGACGGGTCGGGGTAGGGCCTCACATATACATATACATATACATATATACATATATACATATATATGTATATATGTATATACATATATACATATATACATATATGTATATATACATATTTGTATATACATATATATATATATATATGTATATATACATATATATGTATATATGTATATATGTATATATATATATATGTGTGTGTGTGTGTATATATATATATAATTGCATGTATATCATTTTAACTTTGTAATGTAAAAATTTATTGCAAGTTTATTTAACTGTGTGTTTTGTTTACGGGCTATGGAGGGGAGTCCACCCACATTGTGGGAGGCTCGGTCCCCATAGCTGTGGGGTGGGGATTTCCCCTACCTACAGTACCCCCCATTCCATGCTCAACATCGATACTATTTTAATCACTGCAGTGTATATTCGTTGTGTAGTCGATTATATCAATTTTGTGTTTTGTTAATATTTGGTGATATATGTGTGTGTGTGTGTGTGTGTATTTATGTATACATATATATATGTATGTATACATATACATATACATATACATATATATATATATATGTATATGTATATATATATATATATGTATATATATATATATATGTATATGTATACATATATACATATACATATACATATACATATATATATACATACATATATATGTATACACCTAAAAATGGTTTGAACATAACTAATTAAATAAGCAATTATTTAATTAATCTCCCTCCCCAATTTAATTGAATTCATCAACAATTCGATTAAAATCTTCCATTTTCATCTACTTATTAATAAATCTAAGGATTTATTAAATAATTTTATTTCAATAATCCTCTTTGATTAATTAATTCAAATTAATTAATTCTATCCATCAAAATCATTATGTCAATCCTCTAATTAATTAAAACAAATCAAATCAATGAGTTGTTGAGATTAATTAGCCCTTTTCCTATTAAATGAATTTCTAAATTCAAAATCTACTAACTTTAACCACCTAACCTAACCATCCCTAAACCTAACCCATTCTATGTACCCCCATGTCCCTTTTCATCCAACATCTTCAAGAAACTTTGTGACACTTGTCACTAAGTGTTCCCTTCCATCCAACCTCTTATAGAAGCCTGTTGACACTTGTCACCAAAGAGATGACAGATGTTCCCTTTAATCCAACCCCCTTTGCCAATCTCCTCCAATTTAACCATTGATATCTTCAAATCAATCTTGACCATTGAATCCTTCCACCTCACCCCTAGCCTTGGGAATTCCTATAAATAGACTATAATGCCCCACCAAAAACCCTAAAGGAAAAACATCACAAACTATGCAACTAAGGGTGAAGTAATTTTTTTTTTTAAAAGAACAAGTGCTTGTATTAAACCATTGCACATCTAATAACATAGCGGAAGTCTAACTCCTGAATTTCCTAAGGGTCACCAACGAAGATTATTTCATAATTATATTAACACCACAAAAAAAACTATTGTTCAGCTTTATAGGAAAATTAAATGTTTAAGATAAAATTTCCACAATGAAATAATTCAAAGTACTAAAAAGCAATAATTTAATATATACAAAATAATTAAGTAACTGAAATAGCATGCATTCCAATGTTTCTCTATTTTACAATATTCAAAAATACATGTTTTCAAAAATTACATCATGAATTAAAATGTTACAAAATGAAGGTTACATAAAGTTTTGATTCAAGATCTCAAGTTTTCAACTGAACAATGGTCATGAAAAAGAGCTGGTACATGAACCATGAACCAAGAACATTAGCGAAGCCCTTCCTCGCCTGAAGATACATTCCAGTACATCTGATGGGAAGTGACACTACCACCCAACCATGTGATTCCGAAAAGGAACCACCCCACCATGCTGGCGATAGTAGATAACCCTCAAGCAAGCAAAATAAGACAAGTACAAAAGGACTACAAGACTCCACACACATCCATGTGACTCAACTCACAAAACACTAGTGACTCTAAGGAGAAAGTGTCATCGCATGTCTTACAGTGGATACCATGGTACAACCTCCATAGGTCCCGGCCCCCATCCTAGGTTATCCTGGTAACCTCTCCCCAACCTCCGGTTCCAACTAAGTCTCATGCGGACCCTACCAATCTTTTCATGAATACAAGGTGGTAAGTTTGTCATTCCAGGCCTTCTCGCTACATTATGAGCACTGTACTAGCACCCAACTATGTGTGAGGCACATTATTTTATTTAACATTTATTCTACCCTCCCCTAATTATTTATTATGTTATCACTTTCTTAACCAACTTTCGATGGGTTATCCTATAATCCACTTCGGGCACGGCCCCCGCTCGAAAGCCACTCTCTCTCATAGGACACTACAGGATAGTTCTCTCTACGGAACTCTATGGTGACATAGACAACCATACCTAATCTTGACATACCATAGGTGAAAGATACATAATTACTAACCTAAGGTTGACCATTTGGACCAAACTCACAATGGCTCACTTCCTTAAGGTTATACATCTATACTTGACCAAGAACATAGTAACATAGGACATAATGACCACATAACTCAATGTATGATAAAATTTAGACTTGACTGCAACCACCATTTAAACAAGGCAATCTTACGTAATAACATCCAAACACATAAATAACTTGGAGTAAGAACAAACATTGTCATTTGGTAGAGAAAAGAGATAATTTAACCTAAGACTCTTAGGATAGTTTAGACGGCATAAACTCAAAATTTAATACCTTACAACATGATTAAGAGATCAATTACTCTTGTTAACTATTATAGGAAAGCAACATTATATTATGGCAACCTCAATAATTTCCAAATTCCACTTATACCATAATTTAGGATCAAAATAGATATATTTATTTCTTCATAGAAGTCTTACAAGAAGACATAGTACATTTCTCAACTTCTAATAGATAGATTGATGTCTTTATTTCTTGACACTAGAAGGGATACAACACATTACATCACTCTTCTGGAGAAGACAGAGAAGTGCACTCATCAAACTCTATAGGATCTAAAGGAGTATAACCTTCAAATTCACTTTCACTCAGGGGAAAATACCCCACGGATTCATTATCACTTAAGGGGGCATACCCCTCCAACGAGTCAGAACTTATAACTATCGGCCTTACTAGCAAGCACTCTAGCTTAGGCTCTTTTCCTTTTTCAATAGTAATTTCTTTTGTTGGACACTGAATAGGATCTTTTCCTATCTCTTTGCTCTCTTCAGGAGCTGGGTTCACTTCAGTAGGGATGTCATCCAAGACAGGCTTGACAGGTGTCAGAGAATCTTTCTTGACTTTTAGATAATGGGCATATCTACCTACGGATTTGCAAGTTGTCTATTTGACACACACTATCTCTGTAATGTTTCAACAGAAAGCTAATTACTTCCCAGACTCTCCTAGAGCAATGTCTAATAAATCTTAATAACTAGGTTTTGAATGCAAGCATAAATTTCTTTTATATAATAACAAGTGTGCAATATGTTCTTTAACAAAATTCCACTACTATAGATATAACATAATTACACTTAATATTCTATGATTTTTTCATAAACTAACCCAAACAATAAATGATACTTTACCAAAACTATAACATAAGAAAGATCACACTCATTACTTATAACTAAGATTTTGTAAATAATAATGATCCAAAATATAAAGAAATTCCTGACCTTTTGCAAAGTTAACCCTTATGCAAGACCTCAACGCCCTTCTGCCGATTGATAGCATGCCTTGCTTACAAACCTTATCTTCAATATACTCCAAAACTCTATCACAAAAACCAACTCTCTTTGATACTTACTAAAGTATTCTCTCTATCTCTCTATTCTACTCTATTTTTCTCCTCTATTGTAATTCTTTCCTCTTGAGTCCACTGTCCTTCCTTCGATGCAAAATGAATTGTGTTCTTCCTCCTTACTCCCACCTCTATTTATACTAAAATTACCCATGACTTCTCCTAAGTCTAAGGTTTCATTATGGTGTTTGATGAGGAGTCTTTAATGGATTACTTTGAGCTTCATCTTCACTTAATCTCAACTCTTTGATTATTCTAACCGTTTATCCATCCTTTAAGCTACACATCTAACATGTTACTGCAGTTCGTAGAGCATGGATTGACTATGCAGCTCTCCCTATCGATGGTTTTCCTATCTTCATGGCACATGTGCCCTCTCATTCATTTCTTTTGCTGTTATCAACCAAAGGTTGTGGACTATGTAATAGTCTATGTCTTCCTTTGCGGAGCAAGGTAGTTGTCGTGGTGAGTATAAAGCTTACGCTGCCAGGAATACTCGTGAACTCCTTGTTATTAACCTATCCTTAACTTGTGATACATGCATTTAACATGTGGGCTAAGCCTTGGAAGAAATGGTCAAAGACCACTGTGAAGTTGGTTATCCAAGAGAGAGGAGTGGTCGACATCTGTTCACCATGGAGCAGGTTCCATCACGAAGGAGGAGTGGTGGTTTAGTGTATTGAAAAGCGAGAGGGGTGGTCGGTGGTAATACCGACCCCTCCTTTTAAATAAGGGGGTGGTTGATATTACCATCGTCCACCCTCTTATTTGCTTTATTAAACCTCCTTATAACCCCGCACACTATTTCTAATTTATTTGATTTTAATTTGTTTTTATTTTAATTTCATTATTATATGTTTAATATTTAATTAATGACTTCCATTTCTATAAATATTTAAACCTTAATCCTCCATTATATATGCAAAAATATATATTTTGATTTCCAATAATTAGAATTAATGACTTTTCATAAATATTTCAACAATTAAACTTATTAATGATTTCTTAATAACCTATATATATTCAAATGATCAAGTCGTAATTATCGAACTGACATGCATAAGAAACTCATATATTTGTAAACAACGTTAAGTCACTAGATCACTTAACCCTTTGTTTACTTCCCAAATATAAAACTACTTTTTACTCTTATAGACGAAATAAATGTAACAATTACCAATAACATGCAATAATTGAAAACACAAAACACACAAACTGAGCAAGCATGAAGCGACTTCTCATAAAGGTCAAACAACCAAATATGAAGACCGAACAAATTGATGAAATGACTAACTGATGACACTCACTCGAGTGTAACTAAATAAAAATAGGTTCAACTACTATCTCCTCCACTTCCATTAGAAAATATAAGGCACACTCAGACCTGTGTAGCCAAGTGGAGACGTTACCCCGTACCTACCTGATACTTGTACCTGCAATATCTTGCATCACCGACCCACACATGCATATATACCATATAGAAAATACAACATACACACTGATGAAGGAGAATCCCGACGTTTCCTATCTCACCAAAATGAGTGAAGGAAAATCGTCCCCTTGCATCCAATACACTCGCAGATACACAACATACATTGCATAAATAAAGTAAAGTGTCAGTACATTGCAATAAACCATACAATGCCATAAATCACAAGTACAGAAATAGTGTAAATAAATCATGCATCTCATATTCAGATTAAGCATGAAATAATGTCATATAAATCTGAATAACAATTCATGGTAATGTATCCACTAAAAAAGACGAATAGTAAAATATGAGTTCAAATGAGTAAGGTTCAATCTTGACAGTTGAATCCTGCCACCTCACCTCTCACCTTGGGAATTCCTATAAATATACCCCATTTTGGAGCATAAAGGGTCCCAATTCATATCATTTTTTATCATCTCATTTGCATTGTTATTATAGGCATCTAGCTTCTAGTTTATCATTCTTTAGCAATGTTATCATGCTCAATTTTAGCTTAAATCTTAGCTTATTTTCTAGATCAATCATGAATTCATATAGCTTAATCATGCTATAATTGCTAGATCATGCATCTTCATCATTAAAATCCTCCATCTAAGTGTAGTCAAGTCACTGGAATTTGCCTAATCAGATCTGAGAGAAAAATTCATACTCACATTTACTAGGAGGCAATAAGTCGATTAGCTATGGTTTTACATTTCATTGATTAAATATTCTAACCATGCTTGTAATGATTTATTGAGTGTTTTGTGTTGCATATATAGGTATAATAGGTACACCACATAGATACACGACATTTTGGCACCCACCGTGGGGTCAGAATTATCACTTTTCGCCTCTTAATCTTCAGTAAACTTCATCTTTGTCTGGCTCTGGTTCAAAAATTCGTATGAGTTGCCTTTTCAGCTCATACAAACTTCCTTTTAGCCTAGGACAACACCTCATCCTGACTTGTAATAGGTATAATTTTATCTCGTACAAGGTTTTATGCTGCAAATTCTTTATTCGTACTAATTCTAAATCTATATCGTACGAGTCTATTTCTTGAAAATTCTTTACTCATATTAGGTATAATTCTGGGTTATACGAGCTGGTTTTTGTCTCTATGCGAAATCTAAATTTTTGTCATTATGTCTGATAAGTCATGTCGTACGAGTCTTTGGCTTTGTGATTTTTAACAAACTACAAGTTAGGGTTCTCTAATTCTAATATGAGATTTTGTAATGCTAACCCTGACTGGTTTGTGAGATTGTTGGCAGCCTAACTCTTTTTCTGCAGGACAATTGATGAAGATACACTTGCCAAAGACAAAATTCAAAAACAATCATGACTACTAATGAATCTATTTTGTAGGTTGCCTATGAATCCAACTAAAATTTCTGTATTCATTAAAGTTTTTTTTTAGGCACACTTCAATTTGGGCTAAGAAATGAACAATCATGTCTTATGTGTTTTTTATGATAGGTGAGTATGCTCTCACCTTTCTTAGGTGATCAGAAAGCTAGATTCATCTTTTGCTTCATTAGTGCATTTCTTTAGTAGGCCTACCCTCCCGAGGAGTAATAACTCTTAGCCATTAAAGCTAGTGAGAGGGGAATGACCTAAGTGGGAATGGCTAACGCCAAGTAATCCAACCCACTATAAAATAAATGTGCTTTTGATGAAAATCAAAGCAATGAAAGTGCTTGGGAATATCTCTCCTTCGTACTTTCAGGTATATCAAACCTTGGCTTTCAAGGCTGGGAGACCTCTTAATTGAGTTTATACCCCGATGCGCCGAACGGATCCCTTACTAGTGTCGGTTAAATTAGAAGCTACCTGATTCACCTCCAAAAGGGTGATAATCTTTGTGCAAGAGAGATAGTAACTCTCCCAAGACACTTGCCATATCATGCCCCCATTAGCATTTGGAGTTGGATAATATGACGTTGAGAATCCATTGCGTGAGACTCAGTGGCCGTATTCTGATTAGCTATTGAGTGTGTACCTAAGTCAGCAAGCAAAGATTTTCATTCTCAGCCAACTTCCTTAGGGTTTAGCTTGATTGAAAGTCATGTATCACATCATGTGTTTGCTGTGTATTCATCCCTTAATTGAAAAATCAGACACTTAAAAACTCGAAAACCAAAATAAAATATCAAAATTCAATGATCAAAAACTCAAACAAGCAAACAATTTTGATCACTGTTCAAATACTTGTTGTATGAGTCAGGATTCTCTATCGTATTTCTTGATCTTATGTCGTACGAGTCAATATTCTATGTTGTATGAAACACTGCTTTTCACATGAAATCACTAGTCTGTCGTTTTGTAGTATATCTCTTGTCATTTTAGGCTTTATAATATGTCATACAAAACTCTGCATGTGTCAGTCCAGAGCTGTGTCTTACATTTCTATTTCAGATTTATCATTTCTACCTGATCAATTTGCAGTAAGCATAAACACTTGTTATCTGTCAGTCTATGATTAGATTATCCACTTGGTTCACTTGGTCAAGTTATCACCCGTCAATATCAGACTCTAGAAGATAAAAACCCCAAGATTTTCAAGTGCTCATCCTCAACAAGTTCAAGATCTAAACATCTCAAAGTGCATTATCACCCTCTTTGGTAAATTGATCACTCAAACATAGTTTCTTATCAGGATCAATCATCCTTTATCACGAAACTAAAACTTTTTGTCAGGATAATCTTGTCCCACATCATAGGATATATCGTTCCTACTCGACTTCTTTCTTATCAAATAGTCACCATTGCACTCCTAAACCGAAGATTGAAAAACTTGCAAACCTTTAAACACTTGAATTCTCTTTTAGTGTCAGATCCCTCTATTGCCTTGAAATTGGCTATTGATCACTTGCCAAAATAGCCTTTTGGACAATCGAATACTAGCAAAATAACACACATGTATGCCCGTTCTAACTAGAGCTCAAAAATGAAGGATCCCAGAGACTGAAATCAAAACATTGAAAACATTTGAAGAGCATATAATCATGGAACGTGAAGATGAAATATAAGTTGAGGAAGAAATAATAGAACAAAACCTTAGAGACATCAAGAAAGATCCCCAATTTGACAAATTTATGCAAAAATTGTTGGAGGAAGAAAAAGAAAAATACTTTCTAATGTTAGCCAAATCTAGTGCTACACTCCCCCAAGATTTTGATGTGAATAAATTGACACAAAAGAAAAGTGATCCTCCTACCAACGAACAATATGAGGACATCTTTGGGCTCAAAATGAATAACATGTCAATTCCTCATAACACCAGAACCAATGACCAAACTTACATCCCCAAAAGAGATGAAGTAGAAATTTTTAATAACATTCAACCCAACGAAGATACAAGAAGAACTAGGGATGAACCAAGAAGAGATCGAGATCCTCCTAGAATGCAAAATCAGAGTTATGCAAGAACAAATCATGTTGATAATCCTATCATGACTCTCACACAACAACTACAAACAATGAAAACACAAATTCAAGATATGCAAAGAGGAAATGTTAGATGATATTCACTTCAAGAAATCTATCCTTATCCATTCGACAGAAACCTAAACATGATATTGTTTCCTATATGTTTTGAAACTCCTAGATATTTAAAATATGATGGAAGCACTGACCCTCAGGATCATATAAGAGAATTTTGCACCATGAGTATGGAGTTTGCACATGAGGATACCTACTTAATGAGACTATTTCCAAAAAGCTTAACTGGACTAGCTATGGAATGGTTCTCCAAACTTCCACCTAGAATCAGATCATTTTCAGAGTTGGTGGATAAGTTTGTCTCACAATACTTTTACAACATAAAACATGAAGTAACCATGCTAGACCCATGTAATGCAAAACAAAAGAGTGGAGAACCCTTCATGACATTCTTACAATGATGGAGATGCTTAGCTTCGAGGTATCCTTGTACCGTGCTAGAATATGAAAAAATGGACATATTCATTGACAACTTAAATGATCAAATGAGTTATTACCTAAAAATGCAAGGAAATCAAAGCTTTGGAAAAATGGTTGATAATGGAATCAGAATGGAAGAAGCCATGATAAAGAGGGTTGAGTTGAAAATATACAAAGAAGGAGTTCATTCTCCTAGCACCAACAATAATAACAATCATAATGACCAATCAAAATTTTGGAATAGAAATCAAAATGTAGTTAATGATGGAATAGTAGATGACAACAATGTAAAACCAAAACAACCAATTTTCAATCTATCTACTCACTCAGTAGCAACACAAAAAACAACAATCACCAAAGAGAAACTATCAAAACTTTCTTTCAAAGACAATTTATAGACATTGGTGAACCCCTGGGGTCAGCATTAAAAATGCTTATCGCAAAAAAACTAATTTCTTTACGAGAAGAAAGGAACTATGAACCTCAAATAAAACCACCATGGTGGAATGATCATCAGTATTGCGATTTCTATCGAAACAAAGGAAATCTCAGAGATAATTGTCAGAAGTTGAAACATGTCATACAAGACTTGATTGATAATGGAGTAATAATTGTGGATGGATATACAACAAATCAATCTCATACCACCTTTAAGACTCCACTTCCAAACTATGAGAAAGGTGAGTCATCAACAACAAACAATGGTAAGGGTAAAGTGAAGGTAAACTATGCTCATACATATGACAATGTGGTGAATGTGATTGTAGTTAAAGAAAAACAAAATCAAGAACATGCTCATGCTATAACAAGAAGCAAATCCAAAGTTGTTTTGTTAGGTCCTACAATGAACGCATCATCCACTATAAAAAAACACTACAATCTAGTGGAGCAACTACAAAAAACACCCACACAAATCTCCATCCTAGAACTTTTAAAACTTTCATCGGCACACAAGGAAATTCTTGAACAAGCATTAGTAGATACAACTGTATCCAAGGATCTTGATATCGACCAATTCCAGACCATGGTGGGACACCTTACAACTAGACATTGATTTTCATTCACAGAAGAAGATGACATGTCCCTACAACATCCACACAATGCTCCCTTGCATATTGAAGTCCTTGTCCATAAAACACGAGTTAGGCATGTTCTAATAGATGGGGGAGCTGGTCTGAATATTTGTTCATTAAGTCTTGTTCGTGCCTTAGGATATTCAGAAGATGTAGTTGATGTTTAGAAAAGGATCACTATAAAAGCCTATGATGAAGAAGAATGTTCCTCCAAGGGAATTGTGATACTACCTATCAGAGTGGGACCTCTACAAAAAGACATAGTATGCCAAGTTCTAGACTTGGACTTATCATATAATGTACTCCTCAGGAGACCATGGATACATGACTTACAAGCTATACCATCCACATATCACCAATGTGTCAAATTTCCGTATGAGGGGAAAGAAATCACAATCTTTGCACATGCAAATCCATTCCAATACTGTAGCAATTTTAAAATGGGTCAAGAAGTAATTGTTCCACATAATAGGGAGGCAACAACATCAAACACCCAATCCAAGGAACAATCATTTGCATCTATTCTATCAAGCATGAAAAAACAAATGCAGTTAAAAGATCGAGGGAACAGAGAATACTCAATATCACAATTACCACTTTCTCCTAAATCCTTTGGAAAACCATCAAACTCTAAACAACAACCAATTGTGAAACATCTTATGATATTTGATGGAAATTAGTGCTAGAACCTTATCAAAGGAGACATAAGACAAAGATGTGCTATAGTGGCTATACAAAGATGAAGAAGTTCAACAAAAGGTCAACAATGTTAGAATACCTATAGAAAAATATGGAAAAGGATTCAACATCCTTCGAAGGATGGGATACACTGGAATAGGCCCGATAGGAAAATGAAAGGAAGGTATCTCAGAACCTATTCAGCCTCATATTCGGTAGACTACAGACAAAATAGGTCTAGGATATGTCACTCTACCAAAAGACACATCTTTTAGTCAACAACAAGAGGAATATGCAAACCGACAAGAACAATTGGCAATTGAAAGAGAAGAAGAATCAGCTAAGCAAAATGCATAAGAAAACATGAAGTGGCAAAAGAAGCAATCCTCAAATCACCAAGAGAAACAAATTGTAGATATCTCTCAAGCAGCATCAAATCCCAATCAAAACAAACATGAACCTAGTACTGATCAAGGAGGACTCATAGTAAGATTCACAAAACTCAATCTCAATCCTGAAGAATTTGAATATGAAAGAAGGAAAGATGTATCTAGAAAAGAAAAAGAAATACTATATAACCAAATCTATATTTTATAGGCTGCAAGTGATACAGATTATAATGAATGGGAATGGAATTCCTATCACTCTAAAGAATCAGCTGAATAAAATTGCTTTGAAGAAGATGTAAGACTCGATATAGTTCACATGTATGCAGGAAAAACGTCAAGAACTAGTTCACCTGAATTAGAATCACATTCGGCTAACTTGGACTTAACCAAGGATGATCAGGAACTTCTTATGTGAGGTCATTCTAATGAGAGTACCATTCTAGACATCAACATACATACTGAAAACTATGATACATCGATCATGGCCCTAAATACCCTAGAAACATCCCAACCTGAAGATCCCTTACCTCTAATCCACCTTGAACTTATTGATTGGGAAAATGAAGGACAAGCTACCATTGATACCTTTCCAAATGACCATGCTATATCTGTATATCTTAATGCAATCGAACCCGTAACAACTTCCACCAGGAATGTCAGCAACGCATCTTCCAGTCAAGTGGGTGCCAAATCTCCTAGTCGCAAAAATGAAAATAAAGAAAATAATATCAGGTCTAATGCTAAAAACCACTTCTCGGCAACATTAGATCAATAAAAAGTAAAAACAAAGGACGTATCTAACAGTGAAAACCTCCTTGAGGCACCGGAAGATGGGAGATTTGACACTTTACCTGAGCACTATCAAGAAAGGTCATCTATTTTGATTGAACCAATAGAGGCAGTTAACATTGGCACAACAGAGCAACCAAAGATTCTTCATCTAGCGACTTCTTTGTCTGAGAAAGAAATGCAACAATATGTGGAATTCTTCAAATGATGACAAATCAATTTTGCCTGGTCCTATGCAGACATGCTAGGGTTGAATCCAGAGCTTATTATGCATCACTTAAATATTAATCCAGGAGCCAAACCAATTAAACAAAAGTTACATAAGATGCATCCTCATATTTCTCTTCTAGTCAAAGAAAAACTAAAGAAATTATTGGATGTTGGATTCATCAGACCGGTAGCTTAACCTCAATGGGTATCCAACATTGTTCATGTTTCAAAACTAGATAAAAGCATCAGAATATGCATAGACTTCAGAGATCTTAATAACTCGTGTCCAAAGGATGACTTTCCTTTGCCCAACATCGACATCATTGTAGATTTTAATTTCTCGAGACTCCATGTTTTCTTTAATGGATGGTTTCTCCAGATACAATCAGATCAAAATAGAACCTGAAGATCAAGAAAAGACAACTTTCACATATCCATGAGGTACTTTCTACTAGAACGTCATGCCTTTTGGACTAAAGAACGCCGATGCTACATATCAAAGAGCTATGACAACTATATTTCATGACATGATGCATACATTCATGGAAGACTATGTCGATGACATATTGGCTAAATTATACAATAGAGAAGAACATATAGAGATATTGGAAAATATATTTGACAGGTTAGAACAATACAAGCTACGACTAAACCCTAAGAAATGTGCTTTTGGTATAACTTCAAGAAAGTTATTGGGATACATTATTTCAGCAAGAAGAATCAAAGTGGATCTAGCTAAGGTGAAAGAAATCATGGAAATGGCATCTCCCAAGAATATTAGTCAACTAAGATCACTACAAGGAAGACTCCAGTCAATCAAAAGATTTGTGGCTCAACTAGTAGATAAATGTCAACCTTTTACTCATCTATTGCACAAACATGTTAATTTCAAATGGGACCATCAATGTGAAGAAGCATTCAACAAGATCAAGGCATATCTCATGCAACCACCTATTCTAATGTCACCAATTCCAGGAAAGCCTTTATTACTCTATGTATCAACTACCAAAACATCATTAGGAGTTTTGCTCGCACAATAGGACAATGAAGGAAAAGAATGAGCCATCTACTACATCAACAGAACAGTAGTAGGATACAAGATCAACTATTCATCAATAGAAAAAGCATGCTTGGCCATAGTTTTTGCTTCTCAAAAATTACGACACTTTCTACAATCTCACTCTATCAAGTTAATAGCTAAAATTAATCCTCTGAAGTGTTTGCTCAACAAAGCCACATTGACAGGATGACTACCAAAATGGATCATGATTCTAAGTGAGTTTGATATTGAATATGTTGACAAAAAAGCTATCAAAGGACAATTCATTGAAGACCAACTAGCAGAGGCACCACTTCAAGATGATCATCCTTTACACATTGAGTTTCCCGATGCTGATATCCTAATAGTCACCACAAAAACATGGCAACTATTCTTTGATGGTTCATATACACAGCATGGATTAGGAGTAGGCATTCTATTCATCACGCCACAAGGTCATACAATCCCAAAAGCATACAAATTAAGCTTTCCATGCACCAATAATACAATAGAATATGAAGCTTTGGTAACAGGTATCAAAATGGCTATAGAATGGAACATTAGACAACTTCAAGTCTTTGGAGACTCTCAGCTCATCATCAATCAAATTAATGATGACTATCAAACAAAATATGAAAAATTAATGCCTTACAAAAAGATGGTGGATGATTTCAAGAAATACTTTGTAGAAATCACTTTCCAGCAGATTCCAGGAAATGACAACAAAGCAGTAGATGCCATGGCTACACTTGCTTCCCTCCTTCAGACACAAGAAAATCAATAGCGTTATGAATTCCTCGTGGAAGAGTTGTTTTACCCTACTCATAATTGTCCTGATTCCCAAACCATTTGTCACCTTGTCGGACATGATTCCTCCCACTATGGCCAAATTTACACCTACCTAAAAGATAACACCCTACCTCTCGACCTATCAAAGAACCAAAAGAGAAAATTTATTCGCCAATCCTCCCATTTTACTCTTGTTAAAAATAATCTGTATAAATGAGGTCTAGACAGTACTCTCTTAAGATGTCTTGAACAAGAAGAATCTACGAAATCCTTACATGAAGTCCATCACGGTATTTGTGGTACTCATTCAAGTGGTCTTACCCTTTTGAAAAAACTCATACACTTGGTCTATTATTGGCCTACTATGGAATGAGATTCTTTTCAAATAGCCAGAACATGCAAACAATGTTAGATCCATGGGAATTTGATTCATGCACTAGCACAAGAACTTCATGTTCTAGCAACATCTTGGCCTTTTTGTCAATGGGGTCTTGATCTAGTAGGAAAGATAAATCCTTCTTCATCTAATGGACACAAATTCATCCTTGTAGCTACAGAATATTTTACAAAATGGATTGAGGTTGTACCTCTCACAAATATCATGAGAAAACAAATTGTTGCATTTATCTTGAACTACATCATTTGTCACTATGGAATACCAATGACCATTATCACTGATAATGGGTGACCATTCAAAAATATGGATGTACAAGAGCTATGTGAGAAGTTCAAAATCCAACATAGATTCTCCACACCCCATTATCCCCAAGGGAATGGGTAGGAAGAAGCATCTAACAAAACTATTCTGAAAAATCCTCAAAAAGATAGTGAACAATGTTGGCAAAGATTGGCATATTCAATTGAACCTGCACTATGGGCCTACCGTACCAATATCTACACACTGACAAGTGTCACACCTTTCTCTCTTGTATATGGATTAGAAGCCATATTGCCAATCGAAGTAGAGATACCTTCTCTATGTGTATCACTAAAAGGACTCATCCTAGATGAAGAACAAAGAGTACCTAGACTACAAGAGTTAGAGCTAATCCATGAACGAAGACAAAATGCCTTTGATCATCTAAAGGTATATCAACAAAAAATGTGTCAAAGCTATAATCATAAGGTCAAACCAAGACTATTCCAAGTTGGAGAACTAGTGCTAAAGGAAAATCCATGTAACCAGGCAGAGCGAGAAAAGAAAGGAAAATTTGAACCAAACTGGTTAGGTCCATTTGTGGTCACAGTAGTATTTGGGTCAGGAGCATATCAGCTATTAACACAAGATAGAGATCAGCTCGAGGATCTTATCAACAACATCCACTTAAAAATGTTTTATGCCTGAAAAAGCAGAAAAATAAAAAATAGTTAAATATATATATATATATCAAAAAAAGTGCAATAAAAACAGACAGTGAAAACCTGGCAAACAGGCACTATCTGTCTGCTAGCTCTTTCATCTATTAGTTCAAGCATCTTTCTACTTGTATTCATTTATTTTCCATTAGCATTGACCATCATCAAGCCTTCATACATACGCAAGCATCCCAGGTGGCTTCTTTCCATGGTTTGGATCATTGGATATATCATAACGACTTTGTTTCTAGGCTTGGGGAAATTTACTACACCTAGCTGGAGGCAAACTCTGGATAATTCTGAGCTAAATCAAACAAGTAGAACAATAGTTAGACAAATCTTATCAAGTGAAAACTGAGACACATCCAACATTGAACATGAGATCAAACTATCCACTATCAAGCTATCACAAAATCAATCTACGCACATCACACACTTTTCAGTGGATAATATCTTTTTGGATAATGATTTTTAACATGATTGTTCAACTTTTCTATATTACTTTTCACCATCATGATTTCTGAGTGACTCTAGGATGTCTTTGACTAGAGGCACAAGGAAAGAACATGATATTTTTCTGGTCTGCTATCTGAAAAATTAATTGTTAATATGTGCAAATTTGTCTCGGGACATGATCAACAGAGTATCATTGGAGACATTTCCTATTTGCATATTGAAATGATTCATACTGCCTGTTTTATGCAAGCAACACTCAAGTCATCTCAGTTCAATTAAACATCGATGCTTGTGCTAACTTGCTATATAAAATCCAGGAAAATAGTGCTCAGGTGATCATGGTTTAATTATACCATTGATGTTTGCACTCACTTCCCACATTTCAAAAGCTCAATGATGACAAAAATGCAAAATAATCCAGTGACTAGTCTGGTCGTAGCTTCGCATTCCATAGCATTTTCATTTGCATTTTATTCTCACATGGGATCCCACATGCTCCTTTTATCCAAGGTTAAATCTATCATAGGAATCATCAAAGTATCATCACAAGTATATATGCAATCAAGCAAATGACTCATATCTCTTCAGATATTATCAACCCAACAAAAATCTTATGCCATCTCTCTCAACAAAGATCAACATCAGCATATCCAAAAATTTCTGCAACTTGATATCAACAAACTGTCAATTCTTTATCTAATCAACCTTCTCAAATCAAATCAATCAATCAAACCAAATCGATTCTATCATGTCTTATATAGGATGAATCCTTCCTGAAACCAAATGATCTGATTTTAATTCATGTCTTATACAGGATGTATCCTTCCTGAAACCATATGCTCTGATCATGTCTTATACAAGATGAATCCTTCCTGAAACTAGATGTTGTGATCATTCATGTCTTATATAGGATGAATCCTTCTTGAAACTAGACTGAATCTAATCAATCAAGATTTTTCAATCTTATCGATCTAAGCAATCAAGCTAATCGAAGAACTTGCATTTTCATCAAACACAGTTGCAGAAATCAAATCAAATCTATTGGGATATCAATCTCGCAAAAACTCCAAAGATCAGTTATCTCAATTGATCTCCTGAGGGGGCATCATCGTACTGGGATTTAGCAATCAAGAGCTGGGGTATCCTATCAAACCAATACCATCATCAAAATGAGATTATTCTTTGAATCAACACGTCATCACACCTCGCTTCAAAGAGGGGCAAAATGTATACACCTAAAAATGGTCTAAAGATAATGAATTAAATAAGCAATTATTTAATTAATCTCCCTCCTCAATTTAATTGAATTCATCAACAATTTGATTAAAATCCTCCATTTTCATCTACTTATTAATAAATCTAAGGATTTATTAAATGGGTTCATTTCAATAATTCTACCTGTCAAAATCATTATGCCAATCCTCTAATTAATTAAAACAAATCAAATCAATGAGTTGTTGAGATTAATTGGCCCTTTTCCTATTAAATGAATTTCTAAATTCAAAATCTCCTAACTTAACCACCTAACCTAACCATCCCTAAACCTAACCCATTCTACCTACCCCCATGTCCCTTTTCATCTAACATCTTCTAGAACCTTTTTGACACTTGTCACTAAGTGTTTCCTTCCATCCAACTTCTTCTAGAAGCCTCTTGACACTTGTCACCATAGAGATGATAGATGTTCCCTTTAATCCAACCCCCTTTGCCAATCTCCTCCAATTTAACCTTTGATATCTTCAAATCAATCTTGACCGTTGAATCCTGCCACCTCACCCCTAGCCTTGGGAAGTCCTATAAATAGACCCCATTTTGGTGCATAAAGGGTCCCAATTCATATCATTTTTTATCATCTCATTTGCATTGTTATTATAGGCATCTAGCTTCTAGTTTATCATTCTTTAGCAATGTTATCATGCCCAATTTTAGCTTCAATCCTGGCTTATTTTCTAGATTGATCATGAATTCATATAGCTTAATCATGCTATAATTGCTAGATCATGCATCTTCATCATTCAAATCCTCCATCTAAGTGTAGTCAAGTCACTAGAATTGGCCTAATCAAATCTAAGAGCAAAATTCATACTCGCATTTACTAGGAGGCAATAAGTCGATTAGCTATGGTTTTACATTTCATTGATTAAATATTCTAACCATGCTTGTAATGATTTATTGAGTGTTTTGTGTTGTAGATACAGGTATAATAGGTACACCACACAGATACATGACAATATATATATATATATATATACTTTTGGTTGATCTCTGAGATTTTGGAAGAATTTGAGTTTAGATGTATATAAATTCAAAAGTTTCTTTTCATTTATGTTTCTATTATGGGATAAAGCAAATATTAATAATTGTGTTATAAATTCAGTTTTATTTCGGACAATATGAGTGTATATATAAATGTATAGTTTAAATTTTTGAGCTCTAAATTCATTCGTATTACTACCAGGTTTTAGTTTTGAATTATGGAATCAGTAGAAGTGTACTTAGTTATTATAGAGCTTAGTCATACTAAAGTTAGTTTAATTTGTAAGTGTGAATCAAATGAATTTTAATATTTGGATTTTGAAATTTTGGGAACAAAAAGCTAATTTGGATAAATGTAGTTGAAGGTGATATTTTTGTACTCCTTAGTTTCATAATATAATTGCTCTTGTTACAAGACCATGGTATAATTGGTATTGTCCATCATAATTGAGTACTTGTTGTTGTTGATTTAATTGTGTTTAGCCTCCAGAGGCTTGGTCAGTGTAGAGGTTCTTTTGTACAAGTTTTCTCTTCGTCCTTGAATGTTAAGTGATTGGTGTCTTGCTAGAACTCCTTGTTAGTTGAGTCTCCTTTGATGGCCATTGATGTATTGTTTTCTCTTGATATTTTATTTCAGTGGAAGTTTTGTGTGCTAGATGACCATTCCTAGCCTGTTGATGTTATTTCTCCTTTTGAGGATCTTTTCCAGCATGTAAACTAAATCGTGCTATGGTGGGAATCCTATCTCCTTTTTCTTGAGATATCATGACCTTGAGTTTATTTTGAGTCCTAGGTGAAAGTAGGGGGAATGGCTTCTATTGGGGGTTGGGAGACAAAGTGGTCGCCAGGGTAACCCAATGAAATTTTTGTAAACAAGTGATAACCTAATTAATGAACCTGGGTGGGTAGTTAGATCACATTAATCAAGATAATTTTCTAATGCCTCCTTACCCACAAATGCCCTTACAAGTTTGAGGGTAAGTAGAGGGTTAGTGCAGGATCAAGGGGGGCCAAAAAGTGGCGATGTGAAAAAAATAGCCTTCCTCACTCACCTAAAAATGCGAAAATCTGTGTTGACTTTTTGCTTGGCCTGGGTGTCAGTACACCTTGGCCTGGTAATTACCTATGCAAATCGGATATCCGATATATCTGATTTTTATTTGTAATTTTAATTTAAAAAATATATTATATGTTACATATTATATAATACATATTATATAATATATTATTATATTATATTATATTATATTATATTATATTATATTATATTATAATATAATAATATATTATATAATACGTATTATATAATACAATTTATATTATATTATATATAATATAATATAATATTATATATAATATAATATTATATAATATAATATAATATTATATTATATTATATTATATTATATTATATATAATATAATATTATATATAATATAATATAATATAATATTATATAATATATATAATATAATATAATATAATATAATATATATAATATTATATATTATAATATATAATATAATACAATACGTACTATATAATATATTATTATATTATATATGTTATTTAAAAATAATTTAAGTATAAAAATCGGATATCCAATTTTCTGAGACTTTTATATTTCAATAGTGACAGCCCGTGAGTCATTTTTAACTCACATGCCATGCGATTTCATCAAAATCTGATATCTGGTGTTTTGGCAAAAATTTGCTAAAAAATGGATTGAGAGGTAAGAATTTTATCGTTTTCAATCATTTTCATTCATTTTTTGTATTTTTTGTTAATGTTTATTTGATTTTTCATTGAAAATATGGTTTTTTCATATGAAAACTAGGTTTTTTTAAATCAAATACCTAATTCTTTAAATTTGTTAACTAAATTTAATTGTTTACATTCAATTAGGTTAAAAATGGGGGATAACAATGAAAACCCTGACCAACCACAACTGCAACAACCAAACCTTCATTTGCCAAACCCCCCCTCAATTCAAGATTTGATTGCACAAAATTTGAATGAATTGAGGGGGATTGCAGAAGTATATCGTAGGATCCCTCGTCTAAACCCAATGTTTGATCCTCTCACATCGATCATAAGAAGTATGGAAACCATGCCTAAGGAGCACAATGCCACCCTTTTGTGGCGAGATTATATGAGGGAAAAATATGTTGATGGCTTATCTTATAAGGATATCAAGGATCTTGAGATATCTAAAGCCGAAATCGCCTCATTGTTTGTCAATCCCCGTACTAGTCATCCCGTAGATCCCAGAAAAACAAAACTGTCTATTAAATGGTGCACAAATGATGGGATTGTGAAAAAATTTTGGGATCATTGGTGGATGGTTTTCGACAAACCACCCAACAACAATCTTGATATCCCCTTCTATTTCATAAAAAAATTGTATACTGAGTTTATTTTAAACAAACATGTGAACTACTTTGACATCCAACCTTTCCAGGGTGTAGGTTTAGGTATGCCCCAAAATAGGCCTAGGGAAGTCAGAGTAGTCTAAGGCCCATATGTCCCCCTCCTCCTGTTGATCCCCCACTTGCAGTGCAGCATCCTGATATCATTTGTGAGGCGGCTTCATGGCCCATATCAGCTATTCACTCTTTGATTAGCCTTTTGGTTTCTCAGGTTGTGTCAGTAGCTTGGCCTACTCTTGATGGTAGCAGTGCATCCAATGCCATTGACATGTCATCCTTGGCTCCACACATATGTGTGCCCCATAGTTGTGTCATGTGTGGGCACATATGCTTGGGTCCAGTTGGAGAGCCCGTTGATCTTCCTGTGGACAATGTAGATTATGAGGTGCATGAGATGCATGATGCAGCAAATGTTATTACACAGACTAGAGGATACCCTGGGGAGTCCTCACATGCTAGAGGCGAGGAGGCACCATCATCATACATTGATGATGTAGTGGTAAGATTTGTATTTTCACAGTTCATGTTATATTTTAATTAAATATTTATAAATTAGATAATATTAAGTACTAATTTTTATTTACATGGTCTATTTAATAGTTGATGACCAAGGATGAGTTGAGACAGATTCAGGAGGGCACCTTGGTAGCCATTTCATTTGGCCTTGATAGCTTGACGATACATATATTATTGCACCTAGTCGTTTGAATTTTATTGTACATACATGCTCATCATTTATATTGGTATTAATTAGATTATGTAGTAACTTACATGTATATCTTATTTTACTCTTGTAGGGCACAAGCAGCATGAGTGCAGGGCAGTGTGATTTAGGATCTGGTAGTGCAGTTGGAGACAAGGGAAAGGTAATTGAATGCAAATATGATTGAATGAATAGTTTAAATAACTTATAATGATTATACATGTCTAGATATAGATTGATAGTTCCATATACTTGTTGTGTATATATATAGAGAATTATTGGCTTCACATCCTTGATGACTACACCCAATATACCTGAAGAAGAAGAAGAGATGCCTCGAGTAGATGTATATTTATTTTATTTTTTGATTAGTAGATATAATTTGTTATTATCAGTGACAATTATATGCTAACTTGTATCAATGTCATGATTCTGAACATATGTAGGTGGTGTATCAAAATATTCAAAACATACCTCCTCTACCGAAGGCATACATCAAGAGTTCTGCAAAGCTGAAGAGAAAACGTAGAGATGAGGTAAACATGAATAGTTCAATTATAGTTCATTTTTATGTTAACTTTTCAAATGTGAATTATATAATATAACTAATATTAATCATGGTTTGTTTTTCTTGTGTAGGATCCTTTAGAGTCGAGCAGTGAGGCGAAGAGGATCGATTTTGATGATCCATCACCAGCTTAGGATGTTATAGATAGTTTTGGGATGCTTACATGTCTAGTTAGCATGTATATTTTGTATATGGACATACATTCACGTATTTAGACATACATTTTGTTTCAATTGGCATTTATGCCATATTTGTGTATGGACATACATTTGTAATCATTTGACATTTTTATATATACAGAAGTTGATATTCGATCATATAAATTGTTGCTCATCTGTGCGTGGTGTTATCATGGAAATCTTTAATCTTCATTCCAATAATTAACAATGGTTAATAATGGCTATTTAATGAACAATAGAATTCATTTCATTTCATCATAAGTGTTGTTTTTATAATGAACAATACAATACAATTTATTTAATGAACAATACAATTTATGAACAATACAATTCATTTAATCAACAATACAATACAATTCATTCAATGAACAATACAATTCATTTTATGAACAATACAATACAATTCATTTAATGAACAATACTTGATACAATTCATTATTACCCTATGCATGGTCCTATTTTGCCCCCCACCTCTATCAATCACTTGGGGTTTTATTAGGGCAGCAATTTTTCTATTGGCAAAAAAATCATTAGTCTCACTCAATCAAATGTTGTCGCGTGACCGATTTCTTGTTCTGCTCATCATGATGATGAAGCGTCAGCTCCAACATGTCCAGTTAGGAATTATTACCGTACCAATGCTCCTATTTTTCACCCCCACTTGATCCAACGCTCGGGGTCATACCCTACCGACGTCGTCCCTTGAGTGCCCTAAGTGCCCAAAATTGTCAAACGTTGACGGGCCTAACTCAGAATCAGTGGCACCTATGAATGATCTGTTTGAACCTATGGGGCCACAAGAGGGGTCCCTAAAAATGCCTATCTCGGTTTTTCAAGTTGCCCTATGGTTTTATTAAGGTAGCAATTTTTCTGTTGGCAAAAAAATCATCAGTCTCACTCAATTGAATGTTATCGCATAGCTGATTTCTTGTTCTGCTCATTGCTATGATGAACCATAAGCTCTAAAATGTCCAGTTAGGCATTATTACCCTATTAATGCTCCTATTTTTCCCATCCACTCGATCCAACACTCAGGGTCATACCCTACCGGCGTCGTCCCTTGAGTGCCCTAAGTGCTCAAAATTGTCAAACGTTGATGGGCCTAACTCAGAATTAGTGGCACCTACGAATGATCTGTTTGAACCTACGGGGCCACAAGAGGGGTCCCTAAAAAATCCTATCTCGGTTTTTCAAGTTTCCCTACGGTTTTATTAAGGCAGCAATTTTTCTGTTGGTGAAAAAATCGTCAGTCTCAATCGAATGTTGTTGCGTGGCTGATTTCTTGTTCTACTCATTGCTATGATGAACCATAAGCTCTAAAATGTCCAGTTAGGCATTATTACCCTATGAATGCTCCTATTTTTTCCCTCCACTTGATCTGACACTCAGGGTCATACCCTACTGACGTCGTCCCTTGAGTGCCCTAAGTGCTCAAAATTGTCAAACTTTGATGGGCCCTAACTCGGAATCCATGGCACCTTTGAATGATCCGTTTGAACCTACGAGGCCACAAGAGGGGTCCCTACAAAAGCCTATCTCATTTTTTCAAGTTTCCTTACGGTTTATTAGGGCAGCAATTTTTTTGTTGGCAAAAAAATCGTCAGTCTCACTCAATCGAATGTTGTCATGTGGCCAATTTCTCGTTCTGCTTGTCGCGATGATGAACCATCAGCTTTGACATGTCTAGTTAGGCATTATTAGCCTATGCATGCTCCTATTTTTCCCTCCAACTCGATCCAATGCTCGGGGTCATACCCTACCGGTGTCATCCCTTGAGCGCCCTAAGTGCTCAAAATTGTCAAACTTTGACGGGCCCTTACTTGGAATCTGTGGCACTTGCGAATGATCTGTTTGAACCTACAGGGCTATGAGAGGGGTCCCTACAAAATCCTATCTCATTTTTTCAAGTTTCCCTATGGTTTTATTAGGGCAGCAATTTTTCTATTGGCAAAAAATCGTCAGTCTTACTCAATTGAATGTTGTCGCGTGGCCAATTTCTCGTTCAGCTCATCGCGATAATGAACTATTAGCTCCAACATGTCCAGTTAGGCATTATTACCCAACACATGTTCCTATTTCCCCTCCCCCCATTCGATCCAATGCTCGGGGTCATACCTTACTAGCGTTGTCCCTTGAGCACTAAAATTATATATAAACAAGCATTACATTGTAGACACATAATGATCACCAATATTTCCATGTATTGTATACACATAATTACCATTACACTTGCATGTGACATCCATGAAGGGATATGGAAACATGATTTTTTTTTTCATTATCAA